>NC_137467.1:118430835-119030835 GCF_964235325.1 Thermobia domestica
AAACTGCATGACACCACGGACGGATTAAAGGGAGGGGCGGTCACTCCCTCCGAGAACATTTGAATACTTTGAATAATCGAAGTAAGAAATTAGAAATTGCGTAATCTAATAAGAAAAGTTTGTTGAAGTATACAGATCAAGACGCATTTCAAGTATTACAGTATTGTACTCCCCTCCCCTCCCCTCCCAATTCCCTTCTGAAGAAGTTCTCTTTTGTTTCTCTGTTTCATATTAGCTTTTACACTTACATTTTCACTATCCAGTATTGATTTTGACCATACCATCTGCACAGCAAGGCGAGTAAGGTTTACGAGTCCTTAATGCCCCCCTTTTTAAAAATTGCTAATTACAATAAAAAATTTATCGAAAACAATTCATCTCAACAATAAAGATTTATACACATTCATTATTGCAATCTTAAAATAAACTCGCCGCCTGTCTCGTATGCTAGCGATCTAATATATACGAATAGATGAAAAGTTAGTTTGAAGCCTTATGTATTGTTTTTCTGTAAATAAGTCCGAATTCATATTTGTTTCTATTGTTGCATCGACAAAAGTGTGTGACAAATCGTTTTAGGCTCGTTGGTCTTTGCGAGGTCCCTAAAGATCCAAGGCCGTGGGCAGTCGCCCACCACTTGAAACGCCTGCACTAGAGATCTGCACGTGCTCGGGCCTACAAAGCATGCATCACTTCGGGCCCGGAAGGGGTTCGGGCAGTAGCGTCATTTCAGATTTGGCTTGGGGGGGGGCAAGACCCCTTGATATATGTAAAATTTCACGTTTTTAACTGACTTACTACTATTCTATTGATAAAATCTATATAAATCTCAAACTCAGAGGGGCAAATGCCTCTCCCTGCCCCCTAAATGACGCCCCTGGGTTCGGGCTGTGAATTTTTAAATATACAACCATATTTCTCGGACTTTTTTCTGGCCTAACTTTGTAAATATTGTGTAAAACGATAGAAATTGCACCTTTCTTTCTGGAGGACTTTTAAAACACAACTGCAAAATCAAACCTCGAATTGCTGTAAATAAAAATACAATTTTACATTAATAATTAAGTTTCTGTAATTCAGACTTATTTCGGGCTCATTTGATTATCACAGAGCTCAGTCCGGGCTCGGGCCTAAATACTAAGACATATTTCGAATTGCGGTCGGGCCTCACATTGTAAATTCACAGGCCAGGCTGAAAATTCCGGCCCGTGCAGACCTCTGCTCTGCACCTGCACACATTCCTTCCTAGTCCAGAAAATCTCCTCCCCTCCGCATTGTGAATAATGGTAAATTTGTTCCTCGTATATTTGCTTATTATTGTAAAAGAAGTTCAAACCAGAACTCTAAAATTTATTCGTTTTCTGGGGTAATGTGAGTAATGCAAATTAAGAAAGATGTGCGTAATATACACATGTCAGAAAACTTGATATCAATTTGAATAGACCTTGTACGTAATGTTTATTTTAGAAATAATAAACTTATGGAAATATATCAAGACATCTGAAATTTAATGTTAAATAGTGGCGAGTGAGCCAGAAGGGGCGTGCACTATTCAGTTAGTCAAAGAACTCGTAGCTTGAAAACTACCTCTTAAACCAATATTGAATTAGACAAATTTGTAAAAAGTAAGATAACCATAGTTGGAAATAGTGTGTGTATTTTTTTTTAGAGGGAAACCCAGAAGTACATTCTCGATAAAGCAATAATAATAATAATAATAATAATAATAATAATAATAATAATAATAATAATAATAATAATAATAATAATAATAATAATAATAATAATAATCAGTGGTGTATTTAGGGGGGTTTTCGGACTTAAGCCCCCTGAAATCTTACTTACTCTAGTAACGTATATGAAATATCTTGCAGAATTTTCACATTTTCAGGCAAATCCCCCCAAAATTTAGCAAAGGCCCCCGAAACAAAATCGTAAATACGCAACTGATAATAATAATAATAATAATAATAATAATAATAATAATAATAATAATAATAATAATAATAATAATAATAATAATAATAATCTTCCTCACTTCAATCATAGGTTGATGGGCAAGAATTTTAAAACTTTTCTCTCCCCTGGGAGTGCTGTTTTATAATTTGATATGGTCTCTTCTTCGTTACTGCATTTATCCTTGGTCGGGCCGCGGTGGCTAAGTGGTATAGCGTATGGCGTTCTTATTTCGATCTCACCTCACACCAAGTGAACTTTGTGGAGGACAAACACCATGTGTGGGGGTTTTCTCGGGGTTCTCCCGTTTCCTTCCACTTTCAGCATTCCACCATTTCCTTCATTTCTCAACATCACTAGCTCCTTTAACCTACCAGGCATAACTGTAGGATGTAAAACTTATAGATTTTTCTATCCTTGGTCTTCCACTTTCTGGTTGTTCTTCTGCCTTTTCCTCTATCAACACGGTGTCCGATCTGAGTGTCGAATAAGCTAGGTATCTTCATGATCTGTCGTCCTTTACTAGCTTCCTTTAGTACGTCTTCATTCCTTCCCTTATTATTATTATTATTATTATTATTATTATTATTATTATTATTATTATTATTATTATTAATCTTTCTACGAGTACATCTTGCTTTTGTGGCAAGATTCGCCCATTCTAAGGTTTTAAACTTTCGCTCTTGATTATAAAAATTCATTATACATTATAAAAGTCTATACAAAGAAATGTATAGGTCTACATCTTATAAATAGTATACACACATTCTACCATTATAAAAATAGTATACATCATACAAAAATAAATTATCAACGAAATACCTCACTACTGTCAAACAACATTTGTACTGTGTATATATTTATATTAATTATATAGACTGTCATGTCTTTTAATCACATGGCTACCCAGCTTGCCTCACGACAATGGGCAGACGCCAATAATTTGAGTATTCTAGCAGGAAATCGAACCTAGAACCAGGCAATCAGGAGTCGAACACTTTAATCATTAGACTATGAAACCCCATTGAATGACTATAAGGTTAAAATTCAAATGGTTCTACAATATATATATATATATATATATATATATATATATATATATATATATATATATATATATATATATATATACCAACGAAATATTTCACTAGATTTCTAACACTAGCGACATTTATACTGTTGATACATTTATATTAATTACTTTATGAAAACGAAACTATATATCTGAAATTAAAACGATCCTACAAAAAGCAATTTTTCCCAACAAAATATCTTACTATTGTCAAACAACATTTATACTCTGTGTACACATTTATATTAATTACATTATAGAAAAGAATAGAACGATTATATGCTTGAAGTTAACTCATCCAAAAAACAATTTTCAATAAAATATCTTAATATTGTACACTGATTACATGTACTGTACACTTTGTATATTACCAATACACTAATGTCTGAAAATTGAATAAAAATATTGTATGTATGAAATTATTACATTAACCCAACAAAACCAATTTTTGCCAAGTCTAATACCATCTTTCAAAGACATTACTCTTAGTTTTATTACAAAGTAGAGCATTTATAGCATCTTATACGATAACAATATAGAACTTCTTATTATGATAAAGTACATTTAACACAAATACGTTATTTAGATACAATATTTTTGTTCGTTACAAATTTTTAATACAAACTACTGCTGCTGTTGTCTTTTTACATTTACTGTCTTCGAGTTTATTTTTGTTTGTCGAATCTAACACTGAGGTTCACGACTTAGAGGAAGTGACTGTTCCAACCGAGAATCAACAATTCCAGGGAGTATGACTGCTATTTCTATAGACAGCCGACAAAAGGGCAAAGCTGCCCAAAACAAGTTTTTGAAAAAAAGGAAAAAAGAAAGAAAATTAGAAAGAAAGGATCAGAGGCGACATTGGTTTTTAGCCTGAAGCGCTCATAAATCACTACCACGTGTCGCGAAGACTAGTAGGGCTAGAGGTTCCGAGGGCTCTCAATTCCTTCAAAAAGATCTATCCATATACTATATACAGCATAGTTGCCAAACTTACTGAAGAATATATTACAATTAATCTAACGCATGTAACGTAAATTTTTAGACCGTGGTTGGATTTATATGGGTCTTGTGTATTTGTATTAAAAATTTCAAGTCATTACCTGCAATACTTTGTTAGAAATTACCATATTAAATTTTACATGTTATCAAATGGAGAGTTAGAAACCTAAGCGAAGAGGTACCAGATCCCCTTAAGAAAGGCAAAAACCGTAATGAAGATAGGAATGGATTGTTTTATTGTCAGGAGGACCAAACAATAAAATTTCTTACGTAAGTATCTACTTTGTATATATAGGCCCTACATAATAATTTATTCTTGTTTCCAGACATCTCTAGCGCGTGGGGTCTATGGGTCAAGTAAAATTTTGTGGTGCATAAACACCATGTACGTAGTTTTATCTCGAGGTTCTTCTGTTTCTTCCCGTTTTCTTCATTCCAACATTTCTTTCATTACCACCATCACCAATTTCCTTAGTCTCGGAGTATAAACGTTTAAGTTAAATTTAAAAAGTAAACTGTATCCTGACATATTTGTTTTGTTTTAAAATTGTACATAATAAAATAAAAGTAAAAGAACTTTATTAAGATAATTAGTTTAAACATCTTAAATCGAATCAGTGGGGCACACAAGAAGAGAGTAAACTCTCTTGACCAAGATATTACGGAATAATACTCTGTTACAATGTTAACATATATGTAGATCACGCTTGTTGTAAGAATAAAATTGACTGAATTAACAACACACCTTGATGAAATTCTACATACGCCATTAGCTCGAACTATATAGGAGACAACTTACAGTGTTTAACTTACTTTGGTATGGTATGAAACTATCTCATGCGAATCCACTGACGCATCCATGGGGAGGGCTGAGGGCCCAAAAGACCTCGCCAGCCCCAAAGACTACCTTTTAATAGGGCTATACATAAAATAATGCGCTATGTTAATCTGAATTGACGTATAACTGTTACACATTTTAAGCCTACATTATTCGTCCAGGAAGCCATCTGCCCCCACCAAACGACGCTTCTGGATCCGCTAGTGTGAGAATTCATCATAATAATCAGACTGAATGTTTAGAACATACACTGTATATATTAACTGTCGTGGTAATAGATTTATTTCCATTTTTCATCTTCATTAAACTCAGTGATGATTTCAAAGTTTCTCCCGGGTTGTCTTACCATACGTCCGGGACTCAAGCCTGTGTCCAGAAGATTGTCTGGAATTAACTTATGTCCGAAATTATAGGGAAAATGGAAGGTAGAAAAATTTCACTGTGTTTGATCAAATGATTGGCTTGCAAATCTATCTTGTGCTGATAATTATGAAAAAAATCAATAGGAACAAGGTTAAATAAAGAAATTTATTTAACTTTAAAAATAGCTTGCTTTACTTCTCTTTCTGCAAAGGGCTCATTGAATATGTTACGAGCCTCCGGGGTGAAAGTGCCGGTCGGACTCTCGAAGCAAGGGTTAGAAGATTAGGTTGGAGCGGGGGAATATAGGTTCTGGTATGCATCGTACAAAGCTGGGATTACCTAATCATGCTCGTGAACTACACAGTTAGGAAAGGAGACCTTGGAAATAAGGTTTTGTTTACACCTCTGCTCCTTTCACAGATAACTGTATGTAAAGATGGAACTTCATGCTGAAGCATCGTTGTTTTGCCTCTCGTGAAAAACCCTTGTAAAGTGAGTAGGAGTGCCTTAATTTCCTTAATACGAGGGAGTACGTCTACTCCTTGAGCAAGTTCTTTATGGTAGTCACATAATAAGTGATGTTAATAATTATATTGCTCTTTAAGAAGAGAGGATGTGTCTTTGCAGTGCTGTTTACAGATAGACCGAAAGGACGGTTTAGTGTGATGTAACCACCATGAAAACAAACTTTTCTTGTGAGATTTAAAGTGCATTAAATAGTTCCACCTATTGGTAATTAGCAACTGTACATCCTCGTCAGTTAAAATGCTGTTATTGAGTGACCAAACAAAGGATGACTTTAAGTACTTACGGATGGGTAGATCAATGATACAAACCACAGCACAGTTATCAGAAAAGCATACCGGTTGAACGTTTATGGAACGCACAAAATTAATTAAAGTGTACTGACATAGATCCTATCCAAACGTGAGGATCCATTTCGTCGAAAAAAAGTGTGCCCTGGGGCGTTACTCTTATAATGACGCCATACGTCAACTAACTTAAAGTCTTGAATCAATTTACGTAATGTAGAAGAAGTATTGTAACCAAAACTTGAGTCTATAGGTTCTAACACTGCGTTGTAGCCTCCTACACAAATCAAATCTGTGGCACCAGAATGTAACTCCATTGGAACGTCGGTGAGATAGAAGGTATTTCGCTCAGCACGTTTGTTATTCCCGGACGGCGAATATAAATTACAAAATTGTATGCTTTCATAATTGGCTGCGTTAATACGTCCTGACGGAAATTTTGAGAAGGCGGTTAATGAGACATCTTTGCGATATATAATAGCTGTTCCAGAACCAGTTTCGGAAGGATTGACTTCCCACAAATGATTAAAAAGGAAGGAGAAATTATCAATATTGCATTCGTGAAGGAAAATTATATCCAGAGACGATTTGTTGATGTAATCGGCTAGCGCTTTTTGCTTGGTGAGACTAGAAATGCCATTAAGAGTGGCTATACGCGTGGCATACATATTTAATGACCACAGAAAAATAAAAAGACACCAAAAAAGCACGACACAAGGAAATGACACAATACACTTGAGAAAACAAAGACGGGGGGCAACACTCGCACACATTCCCGTTCTATACTGAAAGGTGATATGGTCACTTGTCCGAAGACTCAGCACTATCATTTACCTTAGCACTTGCTTCACTATGATGGGGATCTACTCTTGACCTCGTGAGACCAGACACACAATTGTTGTCTACGGGGGGAACACTCTTAGTTTTCTGAAGTTTATTGGCTCTACTGGATGTATCACAATGGGAAGACTGAGATCGCCCTTGCGACGCCTCTTCTCGGGTAGAGAGGGAAACTGGGATGCTTCTGTAGACGGGAAATCTCTATCGAAGGAATCAATCACTTCCTGGTGAGAGTCATCAATGCCCACTAACGGTGGAGTACTTACCGTGATTTCAGGTAGCGTATCCATCTCCGATGCGGAAGATGCTGAAACAGTAATACTCTGTTGTGGAAAATCCGAACTATTAGGTGCTATGGTAGTCACTCTGCGTTATATTGGAAGCAAAGGTCTGCTGGGAGGCAATAGCAGGGGAACTGATGTGAGATGCAGCTGTAGAACTAGGGGGAACATCAAGCGGACAAGTGGATTCAGTTTCATTGAGTGCCTTAGCAAAAGTATTTGCAGAAGTTGCAGTTGAAGGTGGAAGGTTCTACTGTAAAGTTGGAGGACGTTTCTCACTTAATACAGGAAAACTAGTAAACGAATGAACGTTCGGTAGAGTATCCACTTTATTCAAATTGCCGGGCATGGGCGGGGCTCAGTATGGTGAGACACTGGATACTGAAGCTGGTACGATTGGAGGAATACGGCGCTTTGTACATTCCATCAGAAAATGATTTGGTGAGTCACAAATGGCGCAGGTTTTAACTTGATCGCCATACGTTAACCACAAACGTAAACCACAGATAGTCACATAAGAAGATATGGGACGCTTAATGCTCATACGTATTATCTTTCTCCCAGTTCTTACTTCATAGATGTGTCCAGTAGAATACATTTTGTCTGCAATTGACTTAACTTCACCGTACGTGACTGAGAAAGCACGCGAGAAATATAATGAACTTACAACTCGGTGGGTACCAAATGTAAACGGATAGTCATAATATTGGAACTGGCAGAATCGATTAAAATGTTATAAGTACCAAGCTCATTTGAATAACTAACCTTTCCATTCACTCGAAACAGAATTTGTTCACAAAGCACTTGCGAGATTAACTTAACATATAACTGTTTGCGACTATAATCCAACTCAATACTGACAACTTGATCAGGAAGCAGATGAAAAGTATTGCCGATCCATTCATGCAAGACTAATGTGTTAGGCTGGTTCACAACATCTTGAAATGACAAACGTAAAGTATTCACTCGGATAACAGACACAATGCACTTAGTAGGTAAACCTGTACTTCACACTAGACAATATGATGAAAAGAGTAAATAGAACCCGAACTACTTGGTAGTAGAAAATACTCCACTTGACAATGCAGGTTGAGTTGAAACAAGTTAACACACTCACTACTGGCACTCGAACACCTACCGGAACAACGAGGTGAACGGCACGGCGTCTGCCGAACAACTGTCTCCATTCATCAAAAGCGTTAATTCTTCCGGGTCCCTAAATAAGGATCCTTTTCTGTTCGCTCAAAACAGTAGCTTGTTAATAGTCAGATTCGTTGGCAAAACACATGAATATGTAATTGACTTGGAGGGCATTATAACGCTGTATTCGCTAAATTATCAACATTACAGATTTTTTAAAAAACAAAATACAAAACTCCTTTACCCTGAAACAAATACGCCACGTGTATTATACTCGTAAACAAACTAAAGACAAATCAATTGCTGCGTAGTAATCCTGGCTAAGTGGTCAAAACACTCGATTAGTAATTTGAAGGTAGTCGAATCGAATCAGATCCACGAACGACCAGTACTTTGGTGGCGATTGATAGGCGATTACACACGTTTTATTTTCTTCTGATATTTGAATACTCGGATGTTTCAATACTTGAACTATCAAATCTTCAGGAATAATAATAATTATTATTATTATCTCATAGAAGATTAAACGTTAGGAGCTTATTAACGCTCAGGGCATAACATTACAACCAGAAATGTAACATTTGGCAAGAATATTTCGGTTTTGTTTAGTGTTGCTCACGAGAAGAGGAATTTCTTATCTCGTTTCTGAAAGAAAATAAACAAAATTGAGACGAGAGTTAACATTTTACATTCAAGACGAGACAAGGCTAAGTCAAATCATCGTCTCGCTTTGGAGGTGGAAATCGAGACGAGACGAAAAGTATCGTAAACATTTATAGTTTTATCTTGATTCTCGAAATACTGTATGCCCATTCTGTAGGTAACAGTTACTTTGTAGACTGAATCTTATACCCTATTTTGTTACTCTGTATTTCGGAGCTCATTGAATTTATTATGTCTGTGTAGCCTCCTGATACCCAAGCAGTTATGGTAGGGGGAAAATGTGCAACTCATATCACATTTCATTCATTAGTGCCTAAAAATAATAATCAGTCGCCATTTTTCCTCTCCGCCGTCGGCAAAACACAAAGGTGGGATGTACTGTATGCAATACATTGGGTTGATAGTATCATGTATTGCATGCAATACAAATACTATATTTAATAATAAAAATACCTGTTTATTTTTTTTTGAAAAAAATCTATATTTCCCCGTATTTATGATTTCAAAAAATAGATTACAATGCATTTTAGGATTTTGTAAAGAGCCACTCTTTTTTAACATTTCTATTATTATAAATTTTAAACGGAACAATTATATCCTTAGATAAGTGTTGGAAAGTAAAATGCTCAAGATATCTTCTTTTGAGTGTCATTGTAATTTATAGCTGTATTTTTATTTTAAAAAATGCAAGAGCTATATTTTTTAACATCATTAATACTGGTAATTCTTGAATTTTAAGTATATACTTTAAATACAACAATATATTCCGTATACAAATGTTGCAAATAAAAGTTGTACAAATATTTTATACTGAAATTGTAAAGTTTAATATACACACATTATAGTTCTAAAATTGATGAATTCGTTAAAATTGATGACTATTCCTGGACATATTGCTCTTCAGCTAAGAAATTTTCATCGACGGTGGTATTTTCCGAAACAATCTCTGTCTGCCGAAATACATAAGAAGACACTGCAGATTGTGCATCGGAATCGCTAGTGGTAAGGGCAACTAACGTTTCTACATCGTGGAATAGCTTTATTTCTTTCGAATTTGACATCTTCGGGCATATGCAGCACGTATCTTGTTATGATCTCTGGGCTTGGAGAAGAAGTGTTCTTTATTCTTTTCGCTGGGGTCTCTTCTTCATGGCTGCTGTCGTCAAGTATTCCTTAGTCTTCAGAGCAACGGATTAGCTTTTCTGCCCAAGTATAATTTGACATCTAACAAATAAACATTCTTTGCTTGAAGGTTTAACGCTTCTGCCATTTAATTATATTGGCTCCAAACAGAGCATATTAAATCCACCATGTGAAGTATTGTTCTGATCGACCATTTTTTAGTACAAACCTTGGAAGGGAAAAAGCTGATCATTATGTTACCTAGATCAACTCTTCCCATGTTAATATTGTATTTACTAACTACTTTTGGCTTTTATTTCCTCCTTCGTAAAATTTGGGGACTTTCCATAATCCAAAACACATATCTGGTTTGTACAGAAAGCAATGGTTTCATACAATGAATCTGGAAAGTATTCCTCATATATTTTGAATGTGTCTTTCAAATCACATATATTGTCAATCTTCGATGGCGGATACGTTGGGCTCTGTGGAAGGTTTCCAGTAAACCTGAAAATGAAAAGAAAAAATATCGGTTAAATGAATTAATGTTATTATACATAACGTATTTAAAAATTGAGATGGTTTATCAAAAATATACTCATGAGTCAACAGGTTCTTTACCAACACGGGTATTTCAAAAGGGATTTCGGAAATTTGGAACAGTGTTTCCAACTTTTGGGAAATGTTCTTTTAGCCATTTGAAGTTGTTACTGAATGTGTATTAAATTATACCCAAATAATAATTTTAAAAAATATTGTTTACTGTTTCTTTTGGATCACTCGTAAATCAGTTTGGCGAATGATTAAACACTATATCCTTTAGTTATTGTAAACACTACGAGAGATACTATTTATAGAAAGTATATTCATAGCAAATGAAAACCCCTTCCGCAATCTCAGCTTCTGCGCAACACTTGGCTGAATTGCGTCTAAGAAAATTAACGTAGTACTCTGGTAAAATTATTGCCATATTCCTGTGAAACTGTGGAGTCTCCGATTTTAAGATATTTTATGGGAAATATTAGTTATTTTTCAAGAATGTCTAAAGCTATATTTTCCCCTAGAAAGTACAACCAAAAGATTTTTATTACCTTGTGTTGGCACTCCATTTCGATGTACAGTAGTTACCGGAACCGAAAAGACAGCTTTTGCCTCTGAACGTTCCTCTGTCAGAAAATCGTGATTCGTCAGAAGAGGCATCTAAATTTGGATCGTATTTATCGTCGCTTCCGCTGCTTAAATGAATATCTGAGTCAATGTCCTCGATGTATCTGTGTTCGTGTCCCTGTCGTTCAAAGTTACAGGAAATAGCTTAAAACGAGTATTAATAAGTATAACAAAGACAAGTTACGGAGATTCTTTCGGCGAATCAGAAAAGTAAGTCGTCTGAGGCACTATATGTATATTTTTGGTTTTTAATTTAAATTTGAAGTCTCTCGACTATAGTATTTTATCATGACAGAAATCAGTGTGTTTCGTCGTTATCGTAAACGAATGGCTTCATAAACGAGTGTTTTTGACTCTTTCCTATCTGAGCAGTCTTAGCGTTGTGGCGTGAGCATTCGTTACATGATTCGGGGATACCGGGTTCGATTCTCGCTGCGGTAAGTTGTTTTTATGAAGTACAATATTCATACTTCTAATGGGTAATAAAATGAAAAATATTCAATTTGTTTCGGTCTTACAAGTTAGAGTGGAAACGGCTTTCTTCACACGGGAAATACTAGCAAACTGACGTCACATTTATGTCTACAACCTTGGTTCGTACTGTGGTGGAAAACGTAACGTGTTTAGCAAGCAATTCATGAATAAAACCCCTAACGGCCATGCTTAGGACCTAGTATGAGTCATAAATATGTCTGAAACGATATTGTTTCCGAGTAATTATTCCACTATTACTCCTACTGCATGAAATAATAATACTTTTGTTCGTCATTTCCAACACTTTCATATATCCGTTCAACCAAAATTTATAAATAGGAACTATTTTTTTTTTATATATTGGTATGTATATTTTGTTAAAATATCAATATAAGGCATACATAATCCAGCCTTTTAGCCAAAGAAAGCGTACTATGTATCGTGGTGAAGACAAGTCCTATTTAATTTCTGATTTGGCTCCGAAGTTTCGATACTAATATTGTCCAGGAGCTGACACCTTCTTTCTCCCATCTCATTTCCTTTCGGATACTAACCGTCCTTATCCTTTCTCTATCACTATCTCTTATCCTTTCTTTTTCTTTTTCTAGCTACCTTAGTACGCTTATTTACATTGCAATAGGACGTAATATTGAGGTTTTAAATGTCGAGTAATAATAATAATAATAATAATAATAATAATAATAATAATAATAATAATAATAATAATAATAATAATAATAATAATAATTGCATTAAATTTTTTAAATGTGCCCTAAATTAGGCAAAAATTACGGATAAGTTGAGATTTCGGAAGAATGTCTGGACCTTCAGGACACCTCTGCAACTACCAAAATTTTAATTCAAAGCATTCCATTAGAGTATCATGTAGAAAGTATTATACTGTACGTTTTGAAAAAAAAACTGTAATAAAAATAACAATATCACTCAACAGTAAGGCATATGCAGAAGTAATTATAAATCTTTGCTACAAAAATACCTACACAGACCATAATAAATTCAATGAGCTCCGAAATACAAAGTAACAAAATAGAGTATAAGATTCAGTTTACAAAGCAATTGTTACTTGAAGAATGGACATACACTATTTCGAGAATCGATATAAAACGAGAAATGTTTACGATACTTTTCGTCTCGTCTAGATTTCTATTTCCAAAGCGAGACGATAATTTGAGTTAGCCTTGTCTCATCTTGACCACTTAACCACGATTACTACACAACAATTGATTTTTCTTTAGTATGTTTACGTATATAATACACGCACCGTATTTGATTCAAGATAAAGGAGTTTTGTACTATGGTTTTAAAAAACCTGTAATGTGTATAATTTAGTGAATACAGGGATATAATTCAGTCCGAGTCAATTACATATTCGTGTGTTTTGCCAATGAATCTGACTATTAACATGCTACTGTTTTGAGCGAACAGAAGACACTCTTTATTTAGAAAGCTGGCAGAAGTAACGCTTTAGATGAATGGTCAGTTCGCATCAAGCCGCCGTCGAGTCAACACGGGTGCTCTGGTGCTTCCACAGTGTACTATAGCCTATAGTATCGTAGACCATATATACGTTAAGTGTATTTCATAGCTCTGATTACTATATCAAAGCAAAACTACTGAAGTAGGAGTTATACTCCGTACTCTCAATTATTGCCGTTTCGGCGTAGTGTCGGTGTATCAGTGCAAACGTGAATATGGAATATAAAAAAGATCTTCAATTTAAACTAGAATTTGACAAGAAGTTCCGTGCAGTTCGACCAGTTCCCTTGGAAATCTACCATTGGATGAACTCCACTTTCCCAGGTATTTTTGATCACATCAGTGCCATGCAGTTAAATAGTGAAAATTTTTGTATTTTTCTAAAATTCAAAACGCAACAGGAATACGATGACTTTGCAGCTCATGCCCCTAGTGAGGTACCATTCACTCATTCAAATAAGGAAGTGAGTTTTGTTCGAATTATTTCCGCAGCAGATCCGACTACCCTCCTTCGTGTGTTTGAGTATCCTATCGAGGCACCGAACAACTTATTGAGTGAGGCTCTTAGTGCATATGGTTCAGTGCTTAAAATAGAAGATCAGGAATGGGCCCCTCCTTATCCCCCTGGTATTAAAACTGGAACTCGCCATGTACATATTAAACTGACATCTCATGTGCCATCCCGACTTCTAGTCCATGGTTATAAAGTAGGAGTATCATACAGTGGACAACCGATTACATGTTTCCGATGCCAAAGCTCTATGCATACCGTAGCGAACTGTGTACTGAAACGGGGGGCTCAACCCCGAGGGGCAACGAGTGTAATCCCGACCACTTCTCCGTCAATTCCTCGCATGACAGAACTCGGAAAAGTGACTCCTAAGACATCCTACAAATTAGCCCCACCTGTCATTTCTACGAAATCTGGTAACCAAGAAGATGATCTTGAGCATCGACCCTCGGTTCCGGACCCAAAGGAGTTCCCTGCACTTACAATAACGTCTCTTGAGAAAGCAAAGGACGATACCCAACTTCCCAGTAAACGAGTGCCTTTATCGCCTACATCGGAGGCCTCCGGCATACGAGTAGAGCAGCATATCACCTCACACAACATGGAGGTTGAACCACATCCCTCACCAGTTGAGGATAGTGAGATCCCGAAAGAGACACAGGAAGAGCATCTTGAACCCTTTGAAAGCGAGTTTCTCCAGCATGAGACACAAGGAATTAAATTTAGCGATGTTATTTCTAAACAAAAAAGACGCAAATTATCCCGGAAGGAAGAACTGAATTCTCACTTGGAAGGCAGCCAAGTCTCTCTGTCTTGCGATCGAGACCCACGGACTCGCCCACAGCAGGTGTTTGAAACAGATACATAAGGTATTGGTCTTCAAGGTCAATGGATACGAATTCACCCCAAGTAGTGTGGTGTGTGCCTCCGTTGGTTTGTTTTTTTTCTCTACGTCACGTGTGTACAACACAAGTGCCCTCCGATTCTAATAGTGCAAGAGTGCAGAGTGGAACAGCGGTATTTTTCACGTATACAAACAGGAAATCCTTGAGTGTTAGTTGTGTTTAAATCTACCATTGCCGTATGGTTATAATTTCACCTGCAGCACTTATATTCATAAACATCTATCATGGATTTTGTAAGTTATTTTTTGCTTCACTTCTTAGTTTTAAGACTCATATTAACTTTGAGTAGCGTAAACTTACGTAGATATCGACATTGCACGGAAGTGTTATACTACGAAATTTTCCTCTATATGACTGTGATAAACTCTTTATCCTTTCTCACGATAAATTGAAATCGCGCAAGTAGTGACGATAAAAAAGCATATTTAAACCAATTTCTCGTATGTCATAAACCGGATGTAGTTTGTGTGCAAGAACTTATACATGATTCATTTCACAATATGATGGACTATGATGTGTTTGCTAATTTAGGACCCACCACTGGAGTAGGGATGTTTATCAGAAAAGGATTGGGGCATACCAATCTTACTCTCTCCCCTGACGGACGTATTATTCATTGTGTCATACAGGGGCACCTGGTCGTCGGACTATATGCTCCTTCTGGCTATACAGCTAAGAAGGAACGGGCTGAATTTTATGGCCAAAGTTTGCCACAATTCCTGCCTCCTAATATTTCTCGTATGGTAATCATGGCTGATTGGAATACCACTGAAACCAGTGCAGATTCAATTCCGCCCACCCCCCCTTGTCCCGCATTTTTGGAATTTTTGCGGGCTTATCACTTACGGGATGTAGTCATTGTTTCCAATTCACCGAGGACCTATACCCATTGTACTTCACATTCGAAAAGTAGGATTGACAAAATATACGTCACTCCTGACTTATTTCACACTATTATTGACGTACAGACTATTATACCATCTTTCAGCGATCATGCAGCGATCAAGCTCCACATAAAAACAGATCAACCCTTGCCAGCCCTTAGCAGGCGAGGATACTGGAAGTTAAATACATCCTTACTTCACCACGACGGTTATCGGGAGGAACTGGAACAACAATATTCCTATTGGGAAAGGATGCAACAATATTTTCCAGATCTCGCCTCTTGGTGGACGACATTTCTTAAACCTAAGATCGCTCGGTTCTTCCAAGGTAAAGGACACGAAACACGACACGATCGGCAGTTGATGTTTGAATTCCTCTATGAAGCATTGCGTCAGGCATGGTGTACGGCCCCCTCACTACAGAATAAACGCACAGTGCAACAGCTCAAACTACGACTCCAAAATCTCCAGGCTCCCACACTCATGCCTTCTTTTATTAATGAGACCACATATTATAGGCTTGCCCAGGAAACTGTCACTATTTACGACGTTGCACGTCTATTGCACCGGCGGAAACAGGCTACAATAGTAGCTTTCCGACTCCCGAATGGTGATATGACTAGTGATTCGATTCAGATCCTAAATGTTTTCCGTGAGCATTACCATAAATTAGTACAACCCCGACCTTCTGACACCAATGTTACAACTCAGTTTTTGTCGATTATTCCCAAACTGATTACGGAGGAAGAGGGTCGTGATCTCATGCGCCCCATAACTTCTCAGGAAATATGGATGGCCCTCCAGGCAACAAAAGGAAAGGGCGCGCCAGGATATGAAGGTCTGCCGTACGCGTTCTATAAACAATACTGGACTTTAATTTCCGATACCCTAGTCAAGTTATTTAATACATATTTACAGGGAGGCCCCATCCGCGGTAACGTCGGAATCACAATCTTTATCCCGAAATCCGCCACTTCCCAGACTGTACAGGAGTACCGACCCATCACTTTACTGCCTACCGATTTGAAACTTTTTACCAAAATTCTGACGGCACGTTTAAAACCCATATTGCAAAAGTATATTAGTCCATATCAGGCAGCCACCCACCCCAAATATAACATCTATTATGTGTTACGTTCGTTACGGGATTTTATAGCGTACGTGCAAACTCGGCGCATTAAAGCGGGGGTCCTTGGCATAGATTTTTCTTCCGCATATGACTGCGTTGATCACGGGTTTCTTCTTCAAACTTTAGACGCTTGGGGATTTCCTCCTGCATTTCAACAAGTCATAAGACAACTATACCAATCGGCCCAATGTCGAGTACAGATCAACGGTCATCTTTCTGACATATTTGCTCTGCAACGCGGATTACGGCAAGGTGATAGCATCTCGACGAGCCTCTTTGTGATAGTTCTAGATACCTATCTCCGGGCTCTGGCTAACATTACCTCTCCCGGTATACCGGAATACCATCAATTACACGTCTTCGGATTTGCGGATGACGTAACCTTAATAGGAACTACGCCCAAAGATATGCTCACCGCCATCCGCATAACTGACGAGTTCACCCAGTGCTCCGGCTTGGCATACAATAAACACAAGACCAAACTCCTGTCATTTCACGGATTCTCCCTACCCTCTTTACCTGATTCACGCTCTCACATTCCCACGGTTGATGTTTTAACAGTACTCGGCATAACTTTTCATAGCGATGTACGCAAACAAATGGATGCTGTCTGGCGTCCTATAGTTCTTCAGATTAAGCAGCTGCTATACTTACAACGGTTCCGAGGTCTGCATATCATACATAAGGTCCAATATCTTAACCAGTATGTTGCTGCTAAACTTTGGTACTACGCGCGTATCTTTCCCCTCCCTTCTGTTTACGCTCGTCAAATTGAATCTGTATTTATGTGGTTTCTTTGGCGGGGCTACTACTTCCGCCTCCGCCACAACACTATTTATCTTCCTCGCAGCGAAGGGGGCCTTGGACTCGTAAACATTCGTCTTAAAAGTCAAGTTCTATACATGCTAGATGCGTATCAAGACGTTGAGCCCCACATGGACTATACACGGGTGTGGATCGAATGTTTCTGGCCCGAATACTCCCAACCAAGGAATCCACCTTTCTGCAGATTTGGCAAATTATGTCCTACCTATGTCACCAATCTTGTTCAAGCATGGACATATTCTGGTGCGCTTGCTTCCCCTACTACATATACTCACCAAACCTTATACCAGCAATTGTGGAGAGCGTCACTTGTAGATGTGAGAGTCCGGGTACAGGATATGTTCCCCAATAAACAATGGCGCCATATTTGGCAAAATCTAAGAACCAATGTCCTCCCTTTGCACACACAAGCGGTATGGACGACCATCGTTCATCAACTGCCTGCCACACAAGAACGACTTCTGCGCATTGGACGTACCACAACCCTCACCTGCAAATATTGTGGCCACTCCGACACACTATCTCATCGCTACATGTCATGTTCAGGTGCCGATATTATTTGGAACCTCCTCCTTCGTATGTTGAGCTTGATCTGCCGTACACCTGTTTCTTTATTTACAGTCGATCTCCTATTCTTTCCTGCATTTCAGTATTACCCAAAAACCAAACATAATACGGTCCTCTGGTTAGTTGGTACCACATTGTTATATGTTCATCATTCCATGCCGTGGAATGATGAATGCTTATATTTCGACTTTCTACAACGGGAACGCCGCAAATATTTTTCAGTCGATCTTGAAAGACAATCTTTCAGTGGTTTTTTGCAAGCAGCTCTGTCCCACCTGTCGGGAGAGACCGGGAGGCCATGAATTGTGCTTGTGAACATTTTCCTTGTTATGCATAACCATTATCATCGTACAGCGGAGTAAGTTTGCTCAGAATTACATCTTAGACTCTCTTCCCAGTGGTCGGTCCTAGATTACGCCTATAAAAAAAAAAAAAAAAAAAAAAAAAAAAAAAAAAAAAAATGGTTAGAGTTGTAGTTTTTTAATCTGATGGCCCGGGTTCGATCCTCGCCTTTGCCGTTTACACTTTTTAAAATGTTTCATTTACAAGGCTGAGCTCCAGTTGGATGCTGCTAAATGAAAGATAATCTCCAGCGGAGAAATTCAGTAATGATTTAATTCTGAAAATAAAGCAAGGAAAATGAATGGAGTAAACGAGTTACAGAGTTAATTCTGTTAATGGTTCTATATTTGATATTACCCTTTAATTCCGTGCATTTTTAAATTGTTGTTTATTGGTAATATATTCTCCTCTTTTTTCCTCGTGTCTCAATGTGTAAATTTGCACAAATATTAAACAAGTCACGAACCCTCAACTATATTTGCAACCTAAGGAGAAATACGGTTAGTACGGGTAAGTTCTCCAATTCGTTTAAGTGTTATCGAGTTTTGCATTTTTAATATTTACTAATAAATTACAGCATAATCTTTAGTATTTTCAAAAGTCATTTAACGAATAATAAAATCAGACAAGTTCTTCTTTGGAAGTAACATTACGTACCAATCAGTGGCACCGGAACCTAGGAGCTCAGGCTCTGTTAGACCCCCAAAATTTTGGTTAGGGGCTGGGTTCTTCCCCTGAACGATCAATCCATACTTTAATTGATTTTCAGGTAGGACTACTGTTAATAGTTTTAAAACAGCACAAGGCTTTGTGTGTATTTAAAAAAAAAAAAATAAACTAATACATATACTGCATAATCTATCGTATATTATTTGATACGCATATATGTATAGTCATTTGAAGTAAGATAACTTGTTTATATTATCCCTCATTTGAGTTAATGATAAGATTATTTAAGTTCCCCAACTGATACCTTCTCATCGGCGCCTCTGTTGTCCGTATATATTTTTCTGGTACTCTGCTGTGTACTGTGAGTGCAAATATGCAAAGACTCCCTTTTATCATTTCGTCAGCCAACGTTTTGCCTCACTCCTGCACAAAAACACTCTTTATGATTTGTTCTTTTCACCAGTGGGGGCAAGGCAGTGTTGCCACAGTCCCAGCCCTGGAGTGGGCTGGAAAATAGTACCAATTTGAAACAAAAAGGGCTGAATTCATTTTCTATACCAGTTGTAATACATGCAGAGCCGTAGCTAAGAGCGAGGGGGGCGAGCGGGGTGGTTGCCCCGGGCGCTGGTAGAAAGGGGACGCCGAACGAGCAAGAAGAAAGAAAAAGTGTCGGAAATGTAAACGACGCGACGCCCTGTAAAACAATGGGCGCCCTATAAAATCAATATTGTTGTCAATTTACAAAGAAATACATTTGTTAAAAATTTTCTTGATCGCTCCGCTCGCAACCCAAAATTTTCGATAACAGTCACAAGTTTGTACTTATTACTTAAAGAAAGTTTATTATATACGATTCTTTAATGACTAATGTGATACACAAGGTGAGTAATGAGATAGTGTGCGCAGAAGCAGTTTCAAAATCGGAAACGATCAAAGTCTGAAATACGTGTTCAGCGTTGTGATGGTGATGAGTTTGTTTAGTTAATCGCGCTTTTCTACCCAATCGAACTACTCACGATGGTGAGAATGAAGGTTTAAAAATGAGAGGAGTGAAGATACACACGCAAGCTGCTGTTTGCGCTGGAATATTAAAAATGAAGGTAAACAATTGGAATAATAGCATATTGGAAGTCTTAGAGTAGGGGCTAAAGGGGACAAAGCTTAACACAACGAATTTCGTCTGTTTCGAGACTAATTACTACCAGTGTTTTTTTTTAATTCCATTGACATGAAATGCTTCCAATTTAAAGGAATTTATTGGAATCATTTCTCCATGAACTAGTTCTATCGCCAGGATATGTTCTATGCATACGTATCAGTTGTTTTCTGTTTTATCTGTCTACATACAGGCAAACCATAGACCTTCTGAATTTTCCGTTATATATCACAAAATATTTTTACCATAAAAGAACTAACTAACTCTATGCCGCGTTCATAAAACCTCTTCAATCACTTCTGTCCTTACCCAACTGAATCCAGTTTTCGCTTTGTATCCCTATTTCTGCGAGATTCATCTTAGTATTGTCCTCCCATCTGCGTCTAAGCCTTCCTAATGGACGTTTTCCGATAGGGTTTCCAGTTAAAATTTTGAAAGCGTTCCTACTTTCTTACATTCTCGCTACTTGACTTGCCCACCTGACCCTCCTAGATTTGATGACTCTAACAATGTTTTGTAAAGGGTGTAAATTATGCACTTCCTTGTTATGAAGTCTCCACCATTCGTGATTGCCGTTCCTCATGGGTCCGAATATTCGTCTCAGAAATTCATTCTTAAATGCTTTCAGTTTGTGTTCTTTTCTTAAAGTAAGCGACTATGTTTCGCAACAATACAGAACAACAGGCATAATTATCGTTCTATATATTTTGAGCTTCAAATTCCTCGATAGAATTCGAGGCAACAAAAAATTTTGAACTGAATAATAACGAATCTTGCTTTCAGCTGACATTTAATTTCTTCGTGCATGTGATTTTGGTCTGTCAATACTGATTCTAGATACTTGAAAGTATCCACTTTATCGCAAATGTTATTTGATACTTTGATGCATCCGTAATTTGCAGTATTACAATCTCAGTGATCTTCCATGTATTTAGTTTATGTTTATTGTTCTTCTATCATCTATCAGATTGACATCATCAGCATACGCCATAACCTGGTGAATACTACATATTCAGATCTAGGTCCTGGTTGCTATCTTTGATTGTCCTTATAGCGCACTCCAGAACAAAGTTGAATAATAATGCCGACAACTTATCTGCTTGTTTCAGGGCATTCGCAACCACGAAGCTCCTGGACAAGAATTTTCCTACTCGGACTTTGCTTTGGGATTCGTTTAAATACCTCTGAATTAATCTAACTAGCTTTACGGTATTCTACGTTCTGCAAGAATGTTGTATATTTATTTCCTAAGCGAGTCGTAAGTCTTTCGAGGTATTGTATTCCCATTTCTTTCCGAGTATTTTTGGAATGGTAAATATTTGGTCGATAATTGATTGATTTCGTTTATATCCACGCTGATAATCTCCAATAATTTCATCTGCGTATGGGATCAATCTTGCTAATAATATGTTTGAGAGGATTTTATAGGATGTTGACACAAGACAAATGCCTCGATAATTATTACAATCCACTTTGTCAACTTTCTTGTGAAATGGGTCAATGATTCATTCTTTCCACTCTTGTGGCAAGTCTTCCTTATTCCAGATAAGGAGAACGAGTTTGTGTATCTTTTCCATAATTTTCCCCTCTAACTGAAATTAACTCAGCCGGAATTTCGTCTACACCCAGAGATTTGTATTTCTTTAATTTCTTTATAGCAATTTCTTCTTCTGTTCGGCTAGGCTCTGAAATTTATGTTTCTGCTGTGCATTTCCCTTTCCACACGAAAATTAGTTTTCGTTGCGTGTTAAGCAAATCGTCAACTACATAAGGACCCTTTTTTCAAAACTTGATACAGCACATTTTGAGAAACGGAGTTATATATGGGATAGGTATGCTATTTATGCTATCAATCGAGCTGTGAAGTCAGAACTGGCAAATCTCGAAATGTTCCATGTTTATAGAATACTAAATCATGAGGATTTTGTCAGAGCTCGATAGAGATTATGTACAATAATAATAAAAATTCAAAGCCTGTGAAAAAGAAGTTTGGTGCTCTATCGAGTTTTGAGAAAACGTTCCTCACATCTTTCCATCTATTCAAGATGATACCTGTATCAGTAAGAGTTGTTCCGGCGTCTGTCTTTAATATATACGCGCTAGGTTGATACCCTTCCTTAAATTTGTTGATAACCTTGAACATGTCTTGATTTTTTTTTACTTCATTAATTCATACTTTACTTCATCTTCAAGTTCATTAATTTCAGCTTTCAAAAAATCGGATTTCTCTCTTCTAAACATTTTGGAACTTTCACGTTTGATATCAACGAAATTTAGTGTAGTTATATCGTTCAGATTTTGTCGCCAACGCGGTTTCGCCTATTTTCCCTTCTGTCGGTGCATTCCGGATCGAACCATGATTTGTTCCTACATATTTCCGCGTGCCCGCTGAAATTTTAATGCTATCCGTAATTTGAACCCAAGTATCCTCAACATTAGTGCTCTCAAGACACAAGAGCGGGAATCCATTACACTTCAATCTGGTATTCCCCTCTCGCCTGGTTTTCCTCTAATTTCTTTAAACTAACCCGCTTCTTTTTCAGATGTTGAATATTGTCTTTATTCAACGATAATCTCTCTCTCTCTCTCTCTCTCTTACTATTGTTGCTACCAGATAGTGATCAGTGTCACAGTCTTGCCCTCTGAACGAGCAAACATCTGTTATGCTAGACTATCTTCTCCTATAAAAGGTGAGCAATTTGATTATGTGTTCTTCCATCTTGTGAGCTCCATGTGTACTTAGAATTTATGATCGTCGCGATGTGGGAATTTTGTACTCTTCACGATAAGGTTTTTTGATGTTCCAAAGTTCACGAAACTAACGCCATTGTCATTAATTTCCTTATACAGACTTACTTTCCTATAACCTCTGTTGAAAATATCATGTCGCCCTACCTTCGCATTGAAATCCTCAAATAGAATTTTCATATGGTATCGCGAGACTTGGTCGAATACCCCGTGATACTTATTCTTAAAAAGTGTCTTTTATATCGTCAACCTTATCTTCTGTTAGGGCATGCACATTTAAAACAATGATATCACACCACCGACCTTTAAGAGTAGTAAAATAAAGTTTATCATTAACAAATGCAAGAAGTTTAATTGCTGATATTACAAGAATCGAAATTAAAATGCTATTTGTGTGGTCATATACAGAATAAAATTACAAAAGTTTACAATTATTACTGGAAATTACTGCTGTTATCCATTTCAAACATTTTAAAAGCACGTAGTTTCTTATGTATTGAAATTTCATTTCTTATCGATAATATGAAACGTTACAAATAGTTGTACTGTAAATTTCCATAACTGATCTGCAAGTGGATCTGTATGCGAACCAAAGTTTTGTCAAGTTTAACAAAAAGCCTAAAATACGGCTCTTGAAAACAGCTGTTATTTGTAATATATATACATATATTGTAACACACACACACACACACACATACATACATATATATATATATATATATATATATATATATATATATATATATATATATATATATATATATATATATATATATATATATAATGATTGGTTTTCGCTCTTGCAATGATCTGTCCAAGCAGATTGATAAAAAAAAGAAAATCAGCATGGTATAACAACAAAAGCTGCTTCTCTTATATGCAAAAAAAACAAAAGAGAAAGAAAAAGCTTGATGTGGTGAGTGTAGGGGGGTGCGCGGAATTCTACTTCGCCTCGGGCGCTGAAATCTCCAGCTACGGCTCTGAATACATGACTCTAAAAGAGTAAAGTTCTAGAACACTCCTCTCTTCCAAAAGTCTAAATAAAGAAAGTGCTCTTTTTAAAAATTACTTTTAAAAAACATCTAAATAGGAGGATCCCAAACAACCATGGAAGTATATGAAGCTCTTCTCATACGTAGAAAGTATAACAGAGGCCGCAAATTAAAAGGGAAAACAGCTATTATCTTCGGTATGTATTGTAAGGAAACCAAACGCGCCTCTATTACAAAGTGAGCAATAAGCCTAAACGGTATTAGGGCTATATATGAAAAAAATACATAAAATGAGGAACAAATCAATCATCTCCGAGTTCGCGTGTAAACAGTACGTTATAATAAAATATAAAAATATAAATTATCAGGATGCGCCCATCTAGCGTCATTGGTTTCCCGGTATAGTTCGAATTACGAGTTTTCCACATAAGTACATGGCGTTATGCGATGCAACGTCACAGAATAAATGTTCAACATAATCTTTTTAGAGTCCAACACACAGTAAGTAACGTGAGATGTAGGGAACGTCTTACTGGCACTTTTGAAAATTGTATTTGTATTTGTTAAATAGTGCTGAATTGGGCAGAATTGTACCAACTTTTTCACAAAAGGGGCTGAAAATGCCAGCATGCTACCAACGGGCCGATGAATGAGAAAAAGGGCTGAATTTGGTACAATTGTACCAAGTGTGGCAACAGTGGGGCAACTTCATGCTGCTGTTCTAGCTGCTCTACCACGCGTAATTAATCTTGGAGCGGGCGCAGTTGGGTTGCTTAAGAAACGGATTTTGTACCTGAAGAATTTCTGTGGCCCGCTGTACATGACACTATAACTGCGCATTAAGCCTGTTGTGTTGTCCTTACGAAATAAAGTTTTACTTCGCCGTAGCCTGATCATTCTTAAAATAACGCGACGGCTCTGTTTTAAACCCCCTCGCACTTCCTAAGGCCGACCTGCTTGCACTGACCGCAGAAATCAAATTACTCTATTTTCTTTCAAAATAAATCATTTTTCAAGCATTTCATTAGCATCCTACAAAAAGGAATGTCCGAAGTTCTGTCCTACATGAATCAGTAGACCTCATTGAAACGGACAAGTTGACATTCTTGAGTATAAATTCTCATATATAACTTTCAAGAAAATAAGAAGAGAAATGTTAACCTCAAAAATTATGCTGTAAGTGAAACAAGCCTTCTACTAGGGGTGTTCGGAATTGAGATTTCAATTCCGGAATTCGGAATGTCGATAATTCCGGAATTTTTCGGAATTCCGTTTTCGGAATCTCGGAATTTCGGAATTTTCGGAATCTCGGAATTCCGGAATTTTCGGAATCTCGGAATTCCGGAATTTTCGGAATCTCGGAATTCCGGAATTTTCGGAATCTCGGAATTCCGGAATTTCGAAATTCCGAGATCCCGGAATTCCGAAAAATCCGGAATTCCGATCTTCAGAAATTTCCGATGGAGTTTAAAAATTCCGGAATTCCGACCTTCCGAAATTTAGTATCGTGTTCTGGATTCCGGAATTCCGATCTTCCGAAATTTCAGATCTTGTTTCGAGATTCCGGAATTCCGATCTTCCGAAATTTCGGATCGTGTTCCAAGATTCCGGAATTCCGAACTTCCGATATTTGCGATAAAGTTCCGGAATTCCGATTTTCCGAAATCTAATCTATTAGAGGCTTTATATTTTAGTATAGATATGTCGGAAATACCAACTGAAAATGTTCGTTGTGTAACAACAGTAGTGCCAATATTGTAAAGGCCATTGTTGACTTGAGTGATTTCCAACATTTGAGCTGTTTCCGTCATACTTTAAATATTGGAGTGAACAAAGCCCTTGAGCTACATCCAGTCAATGAAGTTATTAGGTAACTTCGTAAACTTACTTGTTAGACAAATTACGAGTCGCAGCAGCAAAATGAGACGTGCGCTGCAAGAAGAGCAAGATGCATTAGGCCTCCCGCGCAAAGTACTTCCGTCATGCACGCCAACAAGGTGGTGGTCTACTCTTCCTTTGATACAGGTAGCTTTAACAAATCAAGAAGCAATAGCAAAATTTCTGTCCCGAACAAAACATAAAAACCTTATCCTTCAGAACAAAGAAATAGAATTATTAAATATGATCATGACCCTATTATCGCCCTTACAAATGCTTTGTGACAGTATGTCAGCTGAAACATCGGTTACAGCGTCGGGCATATGACCATTATATGAACAAATCTTAAAAGATTTTCAAATCGAAGAATCTCAAGAGATAGAAGATATATCACTACAAGACGAAGCAAGTACACAGGAAACACATTTTTCGCTGTATGACTCTTTGACTGAAGAAGAAGATAGTGAACAGATGTTAGTAGCAGCACTCAAAGAAATTGAAAGAAGCATGAAAATGGAAATTTTATCTCCGTTGCAATCCCGATACGAGGAGGATGAAGAAAGCAGAATACTGTTGAAAATATGTACATTCTTAGATCCCAGGTTTAAAGATCATTTGGGTGAAGATACTGAGATAATAAAAGGTAGAGTACTGAATGAGTTGAGACTTATTCCAACAGAAAGTCCTAAAAAACATGATCGAGGGAATGTTGGTACTAAAGGATTTGACAGTTACCTAAAACGAAGGAAATTTGGTGACAGGAACGATAAAGAAGACAGTCAAATAGAAGAATTAAACCGATACCTAAGTCTTGGGGATGCAGATTTGGAGGAAGAGAAACTTGTTTGGTGGAATAGCCATTCCCACCATCTTCCAAGATTAACAAAATTAGCGAGAAAATATTTGTGTATTCCTGCTACGAGCGTGCCAAGTGAGAGAGTTTTCAACTGTGGTGGCAATGTAGTGACAGATTATAGAGCATCTCTTACCGCTGAGTATGCTGAACAGTTAATATTTCTGTCCATGAACAAAGCTATTGTCCCAAAATAATTTTAAAATGCTATTTAATATAAGCTAAATGTTCTCATTGTTTCACATTATTGACTTAGTATAACAGGGGATTCATAAATCAACACCTGACTTTTAAAGGTGCGATAAATTTAACTCTTTTAGGATTTCCCCTTTCTCAGGTAAATTTTATACTTTATACTTTATTTTATACTTTTACAGCTACTGCTTCCTTACTATTTATCGTAGGATCATGGTTCATACCTCGTTTTCTGTTTTAGGATAAAGCATACTTTCCAACGGTACCACTCGATTGTGCGTATTATACACCGGAAACGGAAAAAGCGGGAGACTTTTCGAAAAAAAAATCGAAATTTTTGCGCCCCTCTGGCCCAAGCCTGGGTTCACGTAGGGATCTGAATTATTATTTTATAAAATACGTTGTTGTGTTCATAATACGTGTGCAAAATTTCAATCTTGTATCTTGAAAACTAAGGCCAGGAGAAATTTTTGAAAGTCTGAAGGTAATCCATTCTTTTCGTGTATATATATATATATATATACTGTACTTCAAAAATATACTGTTTATTACTACTTGACCAAGAGTCATGGTTCAAACGCCATTTTCTTCAGTATAATGAGCCCTTTCCAACGGTACCACTCACATGTTCGTATCATACACCTGAACCGTAAAATTCGGGAAAAACCCGCAATTTTTTTTTTTGAAAAATCCAGCCAAAACACTTTGCCCCTCGGAACCGGGCCTGCGTTTATGTAGAGATCTGAAGCTTTTTTCTTATGTAGACCCTATATACATAATACGTGTGCAAAAGTTCAATCTTGTATCTTGAAAACAAAGGGCCGAAAAAATTGTTGAAAGTCTGAATTTAGGCCCTATATAGGCCTATATTTACACACACACACACACACACACACACACACATATATATATATATATATATATATATATATATATATATATATATATATATATATATATATATATATATATATATATTGTGCAACAGTCATGGCTCATTTTCTTTGGTATATCGAGCCCTTTCCAACGGTACGATTTACCTGTCCGTATCATACACCTGAACCGGAAAAATCGGGGAAAACCGGAAATTTTTCATTAAAAAATCGCCCTCTCGGAACACTTGCTTCCCTCGGCCCCAGGCCTGGTTTCACGTAGGGATCTCAAAAAATATATATATTCAGAAGAAATTTGCAGAGGTACACATAATTCATATGTAAAGTTTCAATCTGATATCTTGAAAAATAAAGACGTGATTTTTTAAAACTTGCCTTAAGAAAAAAGGAAAAACGCCCCTCCGCCCCCACTTGGCGCCGCCAAGTTGATCATCCGGTTCCAAAACGCATCTGGGGTGTTCTTACGGCCATCATTGACTTGACCAATAAGAAAACGGCTTAAATACTTATTATAGAACCTAAATAAACGGTCAAAGGCGATACTAGGCCATAGTAACAGAAGTCGCTATAAATCTTAAAAGAGTTAAGCTACTGAGAAAGGTATAGTTACTAGTGTCATAACTATAGATGTATCTACATATTGTTAAAATAACATTTTCTTAGGTTTCATAACGATAATAATACAAAAATGTTTCAACTAATACATTATTTGAACAAATGTTTCAATTGATATAGTTCATAAGATTCATAATATTTCGTATTTAAAATGTCGTTTGTACAGTATAACATTCCCTTAGTTTTCTAATGTTACATGTTAAATATGTGTAATGTATATTATTATTATTATGTTATTTGTATAAAATTTCCTTATGTTTAATAGTGATAAGTAGTTTTTATTTTAATTTGTAGTTGACGTACATTTTCATTCTATCTTTTATGTATATCCAAGTAAAATAACCAGACTGAAAAATGCTATTTGAATTTATTTTTATTTTCAAAAGTAGAATTTTGTAGTAGAACTAATTTACACATACAATCAGATTTAATGGCAACCATCAAATATATACGATATTATTTCGTTCTATAACTGAGTACCATGTTCCGAAAAGCATTAAACAAGGTGTACAATGATAGTATTGGATTTGAGGTAATGCATATTTTTTTTTTTTACCTTTTTGTAAATTAATTGTAATAATGTATATTTGAATCAATAATGATAGTATTGGATTTGAGGTAATGCATATTTTTTAGTTTTTGTAAATTAATTGTAATAATGTATATTCTAATCAATGGAAATTTATACGAAATTTAAGTAGCATTGACCAATATCTTTAAACAGAATAAGGTTCTTTTTTGTTTGTTTATTTGTTTTATTGATCATATGAACAGGTAGATTATAAGGGTAACAGCCCGCTACTATGTAAAGCTGTACGATCATGATAGTTTTTTTTTAAATGTAGAAACTAAAATTAAAGGTTTCTTTAAATTAAATTAAAGAAACATGAGAGGATTAAAATTCTATTGATATGGCATTTCATTATTACTTTGTGTTGAAACCTAGATTGTCTATTTCTCCACTGTTTTTACAAATATTAATTACAATTATTATAAATATATGAATGTTTCTTATATTCTATTTTCAATTCTCCATTAATTTAGATTTATTATATTTTTATTTCTTCTTTATAGTAATACAAAATACATTTAACACTAAGGAAAGTTTATTTTTTATGTATTAAAAAAAGATAGCATGGCATAACAGTTAATATTTGTGTGTAATAGCATTATGCAAGGCTTACATTATGAAAAACTATTTACTATCAGCTAGTTACGGAATCAACTATGTATGTGAGCTCCGAACCACGTTTTTATTGAAAAGTTTCCATTTTCCAAATACAAGAAATTAAAAACTAAGAAAGTTATGAGGGAGAAGAACTACATGCTTTATCTTATGAAAATGTATGTATGTATGTTTGTTCCAACATAACTCTGGAACGCCCGAAGCAATTTCAATTAAACTTCGCAATTTCAATTATTAAATTAAACATATAACTTTACAACCTGGAAACAAGAGAGACCCCCTAGCTTCCCAAGGAGGCGAGTTGAAAGAGCGTTAAATGCAAAAATAATGAGAAACGACCGGTATTACTGTCGAATTCATAGTTATTTTAGGTCGCTGAGTTGAACAGTGACACTCGATGTCGTTTAAATTTCAGTTAAGCCCTCAAGACCCCCTAACACCCCTATGGTTGGAGTGGCAAGAGGTGACGTGTAAAAATAACCGGAAACTACCGATATTAGTGTCGAATCCATAGTTTTCGTGATAAACCGTGTAAACAATCGTTGAAATGTGTATCGTAAGGGGAATTGGGGGTTCAATTATTTTTCATAAACTTACTCTGACCGTGCGAAGAACGAGCATTTCAGCTACGTTTTGAAAACCTGGCTTCTAAACATCAAGGAGTACGAGGGTGGAATAATAGCAGAGGAATGTCAGTTTAAGTGTGCAAGTAAATATGTGGGTAACGAACATGAAACTCGCAACTTATGTATTCACCGTGGTTCTAAATTTTCCATTTTCTATATGTCATTTTGAAGCCAGACAGGGAAGGAACTAGTTGATACTCTTTCCGTATTGCACTGGTGGCCCAGCTAGCAACCATGTATAAATGTCATAGAACCTGCCTTTGGGGAACATTAAAAAGACAAGAACCAATAAATGAAGTGTTTAAATTTTGTTCAATGAGTACCATAGCTAAGAACTTTCCGCTCCGCAGAAGGACGGAGTATAGCCACCACTGACAACGTGTGAAAGGAAGTAAGTTTCATCATTATATCTGCCTGAGTTGATGTCTATCTCATAGTCATGTTATTTGAAGATTCCAGTTTCTGAACTTTTGTAATTATGAAATCAAGGAACTCTAGAATTTCAAAATCCAGTTACTTGGTTCTACAATTTCGATTGCCATGACTCAGAAATTTCAACATTCCGAGATTCTGATAGAAATTCCGGAATTACGAGTTTTCGAAATTCCGAAATTTCGGACTGAAGTTCCGGAATTCCGAGATTCATGCATTCCGAAATTTCGGGATGAAGTTCCGGAATTCCGAGATTCCGAGATTCCGCAATTCCGAGATTTCGAATTTTTCGGAGTGAACTTACAGAATTCCGGAATTCCAAAATTCCGAGATTCCGGAATTCCGAAATTCCGAGATTCCGGAATTCCGAAATTCCGGAATTCCGTAATCTCGGAATTCCGGAATGAGAAAATTTTTAATTCCGATTCCGGAATTAAGATTTTCATTCCGAAATATTCCGGAATTCCGGAATCCGGAACACCCCTACCTTCTACACATATTAGGATAAAAGTGATATTGAAGCTTACTCTTATCAAGTTTCCATTATGGCAATAGCAATGCTACTGTGGATAGTGTAGTTAATGACATATAAGTCGAAATTATTATTAACATTTTTACTTCAATTTTTACCTCGATATAATCCAATTACAAGACAAGGGGTAGATGACATTGTAAAAATTATATTGATGTTGTTGGAATGTTTGTTGATCGTTGTTAATGATACGTGATTTATTTTATTTTGCTGAAAAAGGACTTCGTTATTTACTGTACAATGTAAAAATATTCTGTTAGCAAATTGTATTTATTGCTGATTGTCCTCTCCTACCATTGATATCCACATTCCTAACACTGATGCACATACTACTTGTAAAGATAATTTTAAATTATCAAATCGTGATTTAAAAGGCCTAGATTACCATATTAAATTACTTACATAGCTTTTCAGTTACTATAAGCTTAAAGATAAGTATTATATTTATCGAAATGATATGCTAAATTAAAATTTGGCATTAATAAGGTGAAGTGAGTTTGGTAATAAATCCTCAAGGTCTAATCCTCGTATCCCAAAGTCTTGCCTAGATAAGACCTCTCTTCTCCAGTGTTTCGGGGGACGAAATTTCGCCTAGGACAAAACGTCGCTGTCTAAAATATCGTTGAACGAAATCTCAATATAGCAGTTTGTTTAGTGTAGAATGCTAAAAATATCGCTACATATGTGTATATGTTAAATATAACATGTGTAGTGAAAACCTCATCTCTCAATAACAAATGCCTCCGTAATAGAGGCAGATATTTTGGTCTGCGCAAATTATTACACGACAGAACTCTTTCAGATGCGGACAAGGACATTCTTCTTAAGCCCCAACACTTTAGTAACATCTTCGTAACGGATAGGAACTATTCTTAATTCAAACGTGTGTAGCACACAAAGCACTTTCTGTACTTTCAAAGATGAATGTGAGTACATTTGAATAGACAGAAAAGTGTCTGTCATAAGTCGATTGTTTTGTGAACACACAACAGAACAGTTGCAAGCTAAATTTGAAATTTTGTTTCCTTTGACCACAATAAAGTTTCAGTGTTTAAATAATGTTACATGTTCTTACTTTAATAGAGTCAGGATGTAAACTAAGAGATTTTACAAGGCGAAAGCAGGTTTTAATGGGACACCGAAAATTCGAACAACGCGGGGGTTGCTTTAACGTGTTTATTATTATTATTATTATTATTATTATTATTATTATTATTATTATTATTATTATTATTATTATTATTATTATTATTATTATTATTATTATTATTATTGCATTTATTTACGAATTAGCAATACGTTTGCTTATTCAATCTTTTAATACATAAAGAAACTTTTATAACTGTTTATTATCCTATTTTTGTGATGAACACACTCAATTAACGCATCGTAAATTGACCTTGAACAAATTTGCGTACAATTTTGCATAGTACGGAGTCAATTCCTGTGCTTTGCAATGTATTCTTATATATCTATGTTGACCATTGGAGCTCCTAGAATTTGATATACAAGGCTAATTCTTGTCCATCACTCTGTATTTACTATATGCTGCAGGTAATTACTGTTTTAGTATTAAGTAACCTAAATTTGCATAACCTTTCTGTTACGATTACCTCTCACTTACGGACGAATAATCAGGCTTCATCGGTATGAATTATTCAGAGGTTTTCTGTAATACATTGAAATAAGGCGGAAGATAATTTCCAACGTATGTTAGGAAAATAATGATTATTATAAATAAAAACCAAGGCATAGAACATAAACGATTTTAGAAATCTAAGATAAAGGAGTAAGAAGGGTACCTCAGCAGTCCCTTCCCTTTATACGCTCTATATATTAATATAACACTGTCTTCGAATTAAACGATTATAAATTCATTTACTTTGAATTTGTAAACTTTTTACACATTTAGAGCCTTATGCAGAGTCTTTCTTACGCACGATTAGTGCCGTACGAAAGAGTTCGACTGTTTACTGCAGTTGTCAGGCCTTTAGTATGATACTAATAATACATTTAGCCATGCAAGATTTTTTCTATACCAAATTAGTTCAATCAAAAATAGCGAACCATACTGAAAATACGAAAACATATCGAAATACTTAGACACAAAGAAAATATTAAATATCGGAAAATTCTAAAATACAAAAGACATCTGTGGCTAAATTTAGTACACAACTTCCCCAAAATAGTGTATCAATACTTTATAACATGGTAACAAGATAACAACCTAGTGAGATTAATGCCATGGAACAACACAGTTTATGATATATGGCCTCAGCACAGAAACGTAAGACAATGATGAGCAAGTTAGCATGCGATTGAGGTGAGTGGGATTAAATAACGCCTGTAATAGTAGGTAACTACTGAGATAGGAGAGGTTTGGGTTTTATTCTTCTCAGCCTCTTCTAGCAATTTTAAGTCTCGGATCTTAAGATTAATGCACAATATATGCAGTTAACCGTAGTTGGATAATTTCGTGATTATAAGGTCTAACCGCAACTTACTCACTTCCGTCTTACTAATTAAGTCCATGCTCTAGCTCAATGAGTTAGTGATATTAGCATAGGCACCTGCATAGGAAATAAGAATGGAATTTATAATTCATCAACTTGTTATTTATTGAGCATTAGCGAACATATTGACGGTAATCTGAGTTGGAAACATCATTTAATTTTATGATGTCATAAACCATGAGGAAACATCATTTGATTTATGGATGAAATGGATGTCATAAACCATGAGGTAGAAAACTTGATGTTTTCTTATTCACTCCCTTCTTACAATAATGCGCAAAATATGTAGAGTAGAGATAATATTGATGGCCTTTTTCCAGAGGTCAAACGAGAGTGGAATCATAGATCAAAGGCTAGGTACGAGTTGGAAGCTGAGGATAAGTTAAGAGCAAAAATCAGTTCAAAATCGGAGAATGAGTGGTGGTTGAGGGTTAAGGTGAAAGCCAGTCGAATGTAGAGGTTGAGGGCAATGGAGAGCGAGGGCCAGATTAAAGACGGATAATAGAAGTAAGGAAGAATCAAATACACAGAACCACTATTATGGTAGAGGCCACTTATCAAATTGATATTTCTGAAGACATCCGTAAATTGTTGTTACAAGTTTCCTTTTTAGATCAGTGGGAAGATAAATAAGAGTTGACATGGTACAATGTGTGAAATATATCACAACAAATATGAGTAACATTTAATTATTAATACAATGTAGAGAAGGATACACGCCTGTTAGGAGGAGGCAGAGACATGTTTCCACACTCGACACTACGTTATTAGAGGATGAACTCAAAATAATCATAATTTGAATGAAGACAATCATAGTTACTACACGATGAACATGTTCGCGGAAATCCTATATAAATTCAAACCTGCACTATCACATATGTGCTAGAGATGTAAAACTTAAAGATTTCATTTTTTTTCGTATAAACTGTTTTGTTATATCTCCTAAAGAGAATCATATGCTGAAATTTGGACATACCTTAGCGATCTAACCTATATATATACTTGAAAAGAAGAAATTATTTTTCGGAGCAATCGGGACAAACATTTGAGGCATTTCTTTTATATTTTTCTCTTTGATCATTTCTTGAATGAATAAATAAGACACAAATTTACTAGCAGATATGACCTTGTTTAGTACGAAAAAGAATAGAATTAACAGAAAATGTTTTATGGGTAGATTGAAGTTATAATCCTTTTACAGAAGATATACACTGACCAACCGAAACATCATGATCACTAATATCTGGTACGTCCGTTTTTGCCTCGCAGAACAGCAGCAATGGGGTTTGGCATGAAAGCAGAATTTTTGAGGCTTTGCCAGGTGGCTGGGAGCATGATGCACCACATCTACACACACAAGTCATTCAATTTCTGTAAATTGTGCGAGAGAGTGGTGAAATTAGATCTGGCATTCAATGACATCTCTGTGCAGAAATGTGAACAAGCTCGGGAAATGTGTCACGTAGCTCCGCAAAAGCACGAAAAAAAGTGATTTGGAGAAAGAATTGGAGGACAACTATTTACCTGCGGGCTGCAGCAACAGTTTGAAAGCAGAATTCAAAAATTCAAAAGAGAAAAAGAAAATGTCGAAGTTATAAACAAAAATAGAAAGCGGTTAAATTAATACTGGATTGTAAAGTAAGACATTACAATCTTGCAACTTACATTTTGGAAATGTACATCCAGTTCTTTCATTTAATTTTGGAGGCCGCCAAGAGAGTGGGGCCCTAAGCTACAGCTTGTTTAGCTTATACGTAAATCCAGCACTGGTGATAACACAACTCGTAGTATCTGTAGTAAATAAGCTGTAAAGTTTTGTTGAAGCTATGTGTCTGGAAGCACGTAGTAAGTAAGTCAAACAATTTATGTAATCTAATGAAAAAAGTGTGTATCATCGCTGCAGGACTGCCAATTTTTAGCGAGATGTCGCTAGTTGCCCATCGTTGGCCCACCGATGGTTACGGAATGATGTTAAAACACAATATTTGACCAGCCTATATAATAGGTTAAAGATTTTATTAACTTAGTATCTACTTGCACTTGCCAAGAATTTGTGGCACTTCTGATTTATCTTTTCTCATAAATATCGATGTCATTAGTCCTATTGACCAGGATTGCTGTGCATTGAAGATTTTTAGTGAGAACTTCGTGGTAACTTGACTTCAAGCATGACATATAGGGTTATTCATAATTATCTCTGTGATTTCGTGCATTAATATAGAAACAACCATGAGAAGCACAGTTAATTTACTCATATAGAAAATAGTAAAATCTCTCCGGGATGTTTATGTACCTAACAAATGCCCCATATGAGTATCCTCGGCATTTTAGCAGAACTCAATCTTATATTGGAATCACATCGCGGTGCATATTAGTGAATCCTTCTGTGATTTTGTACCGCAATTTTGTTAAATCATTTGATATTGCGGGTGTGTAAACGTGATTTTTGGTGTAACACCATACGACAAAATCAAATGTTACGAATTTTAAGACTCAATAATCTCTCTTTTCCTCAGTAAATGCCGACATGCTTAATATTGTTTCCTGCCCTCAAATGGGTAAATCTAAAACAACTTCATGTCACTCTTTGTTAACGCAAATTTCAGGAGACCATTTTAATAAATCTGCGGTGTATGTCATGATTGTTTTTGAAACCCTGCAGGGATCATGAGTAACTCATGTACTGAGTTATTTAGTTGTCTTTGTTTCCTAATTATTGAGAGAAGAAGAGAATAAGGGATGTACTTTTCTTATTGGCCATATTTTTCCTTACCTACATCTGAAACAAATATGACCACATACCTATATGCAATGGTGATATTCATGAGTTCTCACTTCGATTTTTAATCTTCAATAAAATAAATAAAATAAAATATATCAGTTAGAAATAAGTTATAAATTAAGTTCGAAACACATTTAAACAACGAACTTGCGAACAACAAATGATTTCTAGCCTTAAAATGTTGGGCTAGAGAATGAAAGTTCTTTTTTATCTGTTTTCTCACCTCGGGAAACCTCAATTTTCCGTCGTTGTCTTCCAACGTATATGTAGGAAATCAGTGGTCAGTTAATTTCCCAAAGGAACACAGGTCACATCTTTCGCGATACCCAGAGGAAAGGGAAAATGAAAGCGCTGACTTTTCGTGTTGGCACCTGTCAGCAAACACTGTGACTCCACTTCTCCACGCTTAATACTTTTCTTCTCTTTTCTTCTTTTGTTATTTCTGTTTCTCCAAATCGACCAATTAGAACTCTTACTTTTTGAAATTAACTTTATTTTCTACAGAAAGTAATCTGAAAATGGTTAAATTTTATTATAATTATTTAAAACGCTGTCGTATGCCTCCTTCGTTAAAACCCTGCTTATTAAATTAGCAATATTTGAAAGAATAAGTCAAGTTTTAACCAAGGTTTCAACTGTTTTTATTGACAAGCACAAAAGGAAATACATAAAGAAAAGAAAATACCTCTTTTTACATTAGCAAGATAAACACTACACATGACGTATTCAGTTCAGAAGGAAATCATGTCCACTTTTGGTCACTTTTGACATATTTATCCTTAAGATCTCTATCTGAAGCTCCGTTTAGAGCATAGAATGTTCATATCCAGATATTGTAAATAACTCTTATAATGTAAAAGTAAGAATGCTAAATTTTTCATGTACTTAATTATACCTTACTAACTATAAATCTCTTTTTCTCACAACCTTGATAATTAAACTTGATTCTTTTGTGCTTTAAACGCCTTAGATATAGCCTATGGATAGGCCTATAATCTGAATCTAACGCCTTGCATGCAGGTGACTCTTGCTCTATCACCGATGGAAACATGTGGTATAGATTCCCATTTAATTATATTTCCAAGTATAGTCATGTTTCAGCAATGGAAAGAATAATTGGTATCAAACAAGTAAAGAAATAAATACCAAGTGATTAAATAAAATATTCTGTCAACAGAAGCATGAATTGAGTGTTTATTTTAAATCTGTTTATTATTATCTGTTTAGGACTTCTGTCATTTGGTCTAAGTATTATGTATCAATTTGGAATGTAACTGTTCAAAGCAACCCTTTATTATCCAGATTCCACACTGACAGGAGATGATTCGAGAATCAGATTTAACACCCCCAAAATTACGAAGAAAAAAGTAGTTTGAAGGGAAGAAATGGAGGCCAACGACACATCTACCAGCAGTGTGGTAAATAACAATCTGAAATCAGATTTTAAAAATTCTCAAATATAGCAAAGTTATAAACAAAAAAGCAAGTAATTTGTGATCGTTACTGTGCTGTTTTAGTGTTCAAATTAATAGGTGGATTGGAAAGTAAAATACCACAATTTTACAACTTCTTGAATATTACAGGAACTAGAAGTCTAATTGAACTGACAGGGTAATTGGCCTGTTTGAGAAGCTGAAGCAATGACTTCCAACCTTTTTAGAAAGACGACACACTATACAGAACCCTCACAACATCGTGACACTCTTCGATATTTCATTAATGATAATATAAATTATAATAGTATAAGACCATAAACGTCTCCATAGTATCTAAGTATCCGTAAGTTGAATTGAGCATTGCTTGATGCAGTTTGTCGATAAATTGATTTTAGCTCAGTACAAGGCGTAAATGTTAGCAGATATCGAACAACAATAAGGTACAATCTACTACTTAACTTTTCATATTTTCTTTATGCAGTACAAAACTTTTCCAGCAGAATGAAAATATCAACCGCATCAGATCGAGAATAAACATCATTTTAACGCAACAAAATTTTGTTTCTGAATATTCTTTCGAAAACTACCCATGAAAATCCACCTTCAACCATATTACTTTTGTTCATCACGATATAATCCACCATCGACATGTTTTATCTATTTGTAAAATACATAGAAAATAATATTGAAGAGTAAATCATAATTTTGGGTTGTATTTCAGTAATTACAAGGGTCGTTCAAGGTTGACCGGAACTTTTATTTCTTCAGAGGAAATAGATAGCACAAGAAGACCCAAATTACGTCAGCTTTTCAAAGTATTCTAAGCGCGCGTCGAGGCACCGTTGCCATCGTTGTGGCAACTCCCTGATTCATTTGGCGTAGAAAGAATTTGGTTGTTGTCGTAGCCACTGGAAGACATCGTTCGGCAGTGCTTCATCTGTCTTGAATTTCTTTCCTTCTAGATGGTCGTCAAGGGGTGCAAACAAATGATAATCACTAGGGGCTAAATCTGGACTGTAGGGGGATGGGGTAGAACTTCCCAGCGCATTTCGGCCAGAGTTGTTGTTGTTACATTGGCCATGTGAGGGCGGGCATTGTCATGGAGAAGAATGACATTTCCAGACAATATTCCAGGTCTTATCTTGCGAATGGACTTTCGTGTTGCACCACTCAACAATGCGGAGTAATACAGAAAATCCACATGGATAACCCCCTTCATGTGCCAGAAGACACTTGCCATGATCTTTCCAGCGGATGGCTGCGTTTTGCTTTTCTTGGGCGACGACGTGCCTTTATGTCGCCACCCCATGCTGCTTCTTTTGGCCTCTGGGGTTGAATTGTGCAACCATGTTTTTTTAGAGGTGATGATGGATTCAGAAGCTGTTCACAGACCGTCATGCGTGTCCACTTCTGATCAAATGTCAGTTGGTGGGAACCCACCTTGCACAGATTTTCCGGAAGCGTAAGTGCTCGTGAATTATTGTCTCAACACTCCCGACACTGATATTAACCTCGGCAGCAATATCCCTCACGTTACTCGCCGGTTCTCAAGCATCATTTGCTCAACACGTGCGATATTCACTGGTGTGACTGAAGTCGAGCGAACGTGTTCATGCGCTTTATTTGTCACCAGCTCCCGTCTTCGCGAAATTATTCGCACTATTCATACACTCTTGTTCGTGACATCACTTGTTCACATTACTGTGCTTGCAATCTTCTGAAAATCTCAGCTGGTTTAACTTTCTCCTTCACAAGAAATTTCATTACACACCACTGCTCCACACACACACACACTACTTGCCACCATGTTCGCTGCAATTGCTGCGCACGCGCGAAATACCTCATACCGGGCGCTAGTTACTCGAGAAGAAATACATTATGTTACCCGCAAGTTTCATCATGATCCGGCTATTCATCGATTATTTATGTACTAAAATCCCGGTCAACCTTGAACGATCCTTGTATATTCGTCTTGTGATCTTGCTATGTCGTACTGAAAAGTTTCATGAGGATTTACTTCACTACCAGTCTTATCTTAATAGCTAGCGTAGATCTCGCTCAGCATCAATTTTTGGTTCACATTTTTTCGATTTTCTCGAAAACTTCGCATAAGCTTTTACACTGACACATACTATTTTGTACTACTCAATGAGACCTATCAATTTGGTTAACATCTATAGTCCGTCTGCGTGATATATTACTATTTCGTACTATTACTAGACTCTTTCATAGATTTCCAATTCATCTCAAATGGTGAGTAAGGAAGAAATGGCAGAATATCCGCCATCTTCAATACAAGGTTTTAACCCTGTTAAATTATGGCTTTTTTGAGGTATTTTGTAGACTTTCACTCCATCATCTATGGCGTCAAGATTATTTATCGTAGGATCATGGTTCATACCCCGTTTTGTTTCTAGTAAAGCAGCATTTCCAACTGCGTCCGTAAAAGTTCCCTAAAGTGTACCAAATGCGGGAAATTTTCGCTCAAACTGGGAAAAAGAGATTTTATTTTTAAAAAATCCCATTTTTTCGCGAATATCTCCCCTTTGGTGTAGGATACGATCATGTGAATGCTACTAAAACAAACTTTGCTTTCTGGTGAAGAGAATGAGATACAACGAGTGGCCCTGGGATGAATAGTTTTGATGCTACAGCCGATTTACATATTTTCCCTTGATAATACCTTTTTAGTGAATTTCTATACTATCATCATCATCATCAAGACTGTTCATTGTGAAAACATGAGTTGTATCTCGTTTTCTTTGCCATGAACCAGTTTTTCAAATGGTACCACTCGCATGTCTCTAGCGTGTATCATAGTGGAGAAAATTTGCGAAAAAGAAAATTTTTTGTCAAAAAAACCTTTTTACCCGATTTTGGGCCCCTCTGGCCGGCCTCTGTGTCAACCCACAAAGCCCCCAAAAATGTCAAACATACTACATACTATGTGTAATAACTGTACGAAGTTTTAATGTTATATCTTGAAAAACAAGAGAGAAAAAAATATTGCCCCATGTGCAAACAGTATCAGCTTTCCCCTTTGTAAGCAATGGATTACCCATTTTTATATAAAAAAATTCCTGACTCCTCTCTAATTTATCATAGAGACATGATTGATACACCGTTTCGTTTGACCAAAACCAGTGTCTCAAATGGTACCACCGGAATATCTCAAATGGTACCACCGGAGCATGAACCATAGTAGAGAAAATTCGCTTAAAAGGGTAATTTTTGTCAAAAAAATCCCTTTTTCCCCGATTTCCCTTTTTTGCAAATTTTCTCCACTATGGTACATGCTAGAGACATGCGAGTGGTTCCGTTTGAAAGACTGGTTCATGCCAAAGAAAACGAGGTACGTATTATGACTTTAAAATAAATAGTGATAATACTGTGGATACTTTACTAAATAAATTGACTAAAAATGTGTAAAAAATGAAGAAAAATAAAGAAATAGAGATTTTTTGACACACGTGTGATGACTCTAGTAACATGAGTCATAACTCATTTTCTTTAGCGTAAGGCAGCCTTTCAAATGGTACCACTCAAATTTCGTTATCATGTACCTGTGAAGGGAACAATGTGGAAAAGGGAATTTTTTCTTTAAAAAATCCCCTTTTTTCCAATTTGGACGAGATTTTCCCGCTTCTGGTACACGATAGGGAAATTTTAGTAGTACATTTCGAAAGCCTGTTTCATAACGAAACCAACGAGGTACAAACCATGATTCTAGGGTAAATAGTAATGTGTCAGGGATTTTTTGAAAAACCTTCTCAAATATACCCTTTTTTAAAACCCATCGTCCATGTTTGTGACGTCACAGCTCCCAGACAGAGCACGCGAGGCTGCAAAATGTCCATAAAATATGTTCTATGATGCTTCCATATTTGAATGAATGCAAAAATACCCGGTCTAAAAAGCTTTACTAGAGACTTATAAAGCAAATTCTGAAGGTCGACGCCATGGCACAGGTGTTGTGGCATCAATTTAAAAGGGTTAAACAAAAAGCTAAAAGATAAACAAACAAGACAAAAGAGAAGTGCAAATATGGATCTGCGAATATGTATCTGTCGCTTGGGATGAAAAATTCCAGACTTCAACAACGCAATAAAAACTCTAGTGTTTATTTTTTAACATTGAAAAGTGATCCATTTCTCAATAACAACTACTTCGGTGACCAAAAGAAGTTCTGTTCACTGATAACACTAAGTTGAGTCATTCACAAACATTCTTCAGCTCTATGAACAAAGATATTATCCATCTGATGGATCAATCATTGTATTCGACCTACCCGACCTACTATTATATCCCTAATTGCGGTCTGCACATAAGGAAGTCTACCGTTTCCAACGATTGATCAACAATGCAGTGTCATCAGACGCCTCAGGTGCTCTGTAGTATGCACATCAGAAACGAACTTCAGGTCCGTAAATTTTCCATTGCAATACTGCGAACTTTAAAATTTCCGCCTACCTGTAATAATGCTAAAGAATTGGTTCCCAATATTGTTTGCTTGGTGACCACTTCGTAAATACTGCACACTTCACACCTCCTCCTTCCAGGTCGTTGGTTATATGTTTCTCCTGTTTGAACCTTTCTTCAACTTCAGATACAGCATCGAAACCTCAAATTTATTATTATTATTATTATTATTATTATTATTATTATTATTATTATTATTATTATTATTATTATTATTATTAATATTATTATCGAGGAACATGCGTTGAGGTTGTGTTCCGTCGGTTGAGATACGATTGTATTTTCATGATTCATGGAAGTTATCAGTACATCCATAACTCGCTTATAGAATTACGTTGTTTGTGAGTATGTCAGAGAAGTAGGACACGAACCTGAGAAAACCAGAAAAACACCTCCAAACAATTAGGAAAAAAAGAAAGAAAAAAACGAAATGTATGATGTATATTATAGATTTCCAAGAGGTTATATGAAAAGTTATTTTTAATTAAAGAGCACCTGCGAGATAAAAAGAATATTATTCAATTTCGAATTAATCTCTCAAACTGAGATATTAAGAAATTGTTTGCAAATATTATTTCGTAAGTTAATCAACTACGAAGTACAGGGATGTCTTCAACCATGACCATATTTTAGTAAACAGGCAGGTTTTGAGACATTATTTTACAGAAAGACATAACAAAAGCACTAGAGTCACGATCGTACATGTATGCGTGTTAAAGTTATAGAAAATTAGCTTAAACATAGGGCTTACATTGCCCTATTCTTTTGATAACAATTCCTCAGGAAAATACTGAAATCAGTTACAATAATATTTTCTTGAAGAATGGTCTGAATCTTCCTCATTCCTGAATCAATACGGCTTATTCTATTCGTTTGTTTGTCGCAAGTGGCTTATAGGAGAGTAAAAACTACTCATACTAATAAATAGTATTAATTGGGAATTACTTAGCAACAAGTTGCCAGCGGCAACAGGGCTTAACCTAAAATACCACGAATAATTTTGATTTGTTTTATTTTTAAAAATTTACAGTACTTACATAGCCTATGTAAGTGAAATCTGATAAACCAATGAATTAGAGTACTCAATAATTATTTCAAGTCCTCCACATTCATGTTTTCTATTAAAAATTCAGTAATTGGCTTATTCAGGTTTTCTTACTTCTTTGTGGACACTCTATTGTTCCTAGAAAAATATAATATATAGAAATTGATAAACATTTTATTTCAAATTAAATATTCCATTCTATCAATTCAGATTTTATTAGAAGAGCGAACATTTTGTGCAAGAATACATGGATGTATATTGGTATGGATATCACTTAAATAAACTAGTTACAGATCTAACAAGAGACAGTCTGCTATTAATTTTCCGTAACCATATCAACCAGTTAAAACACATTTTTAACTTGCATAGTTCTCCGTTTTCATATTGCAATTATTTTAAAATAAAAGTATGTACAGTGCAACTAAAGCGTTTAGTTGAAAGTTATTTTTATAAATCAAAATAGTAAATATATAAATTCCCTTTTTGATTGCTTTCGTGAAGGAATTTTTGCCATATAAAAGCATAGTTTCACCTTGCATTAGTCAGCTGATTAAATAACTTAATTATTCTTTATCCAATTGATACGATAATCGTATATCGACTTAAATAGCTAATTCTCATTCAGTATTTATTTCAGTTATTTATAATCACTGACATTGTTGTCTCTCTAGGAATCAATAAATATACTTCCACAAATAACCTAAGAGAATAACGTACATGCAAAGTAAATATTTTTCATGATCGTTATTGTTTCATTAAAGAAAGAAACATAAATAGCTGACTTTAATATGGAAAACATTATCATATTCAAAATTGTCGATTTAAATTACCTACAAACTTCCTCTGCGCTGTTCACAATTGCTCTAACGTCAATGGGTAATTAACCATCCTATGCAGCTCTACTTGAAAATATACTTGAAAAGAATAGATTACTCTTTCGAAATAACTTTACCTACTGAAAACTTTGCTTGAGAGTAAGTAATATCGAATATACTTATATGAAAGCTGTTTTATTATCCAATGGAAACTGCATTGATCAAGTTCAAGATACGGGAACTGTTCAGCCATGCATTTAAGTTGTGAAACTACTACTTTACTTAATTATTTTCGAATATAAAGATCAAACGTTTGGGATAAACTTCTTAAATTAAGTAAAATACATCTTTTAATTCTTGTGGCAGTTTAATGATGAAACGCTAATCATTTCCGATAAGCGAAAAGTAACATATTTTCTATTTCCAATTCCCTCATTCAGTATGAAGTCTTTATCTTAGGTATTACTATTATTACTCGAGAGGGGAGGTTGCAATTGTAAAACCACTGATACTCCCACATTTAACATAAGCAAGATCTAACATGTAAGAAAACAAGATCAAACACAATTAATAAAATATTCAGATTGTATTTTAATAATCGGATTTTTATTATCATTTTGTGCTGAAGTAAACATGGATATTTTAAATAAAAAAAGGCTTTATAATAATCGTTGAACTTCTTAAAATAAATAAGTTATCTTAACATGAAATTACACGAGTTACACGAACATTACAAGAACACATTGAGACAATATTTATTCCTACTCGTGCAACCGAACAACTTTCCTTACGTTACACATATATCACCGCAAAAATATAAATAATTATGTACTCGTACACAAAACTTATTAAATGAAAATTATTGTGGCACAGTGATATTAGTGCTTAATTTGAAGGTTTGTCAGAAATTAAGCACCAATGACATTGTATCCTATCATTACAGTGTGTATGACATCATAATGAAGTATTCCGTTAAGGTTCTGATCTAACTCCAGTCTTTGTTAACCAAGTGACCCTGGGAAGTGAATACATACAAGTGTAAAATATTATAGTTGACTGAGACCCTCACTGTAACATATTAACATAAGAGTCAACGAATGAGTTCGCAGACAATATAACATGTAATTGTAGTCATGCGAGCAGTTTTACAAAATGAAGATTTGACTAGAGAATCCGAATTACAAATACTGTCTCCTCAGTTAATTGACATGAAACTGGTGACGTCATGTCAATTACTACTATATTCTACATGCCTGCTACTACTATATTCTGAATATGAAGATTTACATTCTGATAGCTCAAGTCTGGAGACAGAACCGTTTAAGTCACCAAAAGTATTTATAAATATATCGTAGAACCTCTCCCAATGTTTGAATATTTCGGAGTGTTCGAATGAGATCCTTTTGTAAAGGGATATTTGTTGGAACAAGGTATCGTCATCCTTAGTCAAACTGTCAAGCTCGACTAGGAGCAAACTAACGTAGCTTATGTTATTCCAAAAGGGTTCTCTTTGCCATTAAGATCAATGACAACTTTCCGCAACGTCTTCCTTGGAGTGATTGAACAATCTTACCGTAAAAAACGTGCTTGGTGTCTGTTGTATAGAGAAAGTTTTACCACCTTTGGTATACGCTCAAGTTATTGCTGATATTGCTAACGAGTTATTAGGGAGTGAATTCCAGTAAGTCGAACTGGGCCAGCCAATTTGTCTCCTCTTCCTTAAATTTGCGCTTAAATATAATCGGAATCGGAATCAATTAGATTAGTGACACCAAAATCAATGGATTCGACACTAATGTCGGTAATTTCAGAATTTTATTTTTCACACCATCTCACTTCAAGGTGCGAGAGTATTTCTATTCATATCAGTGATTCCTACAACTATAGATTCGTAACTAATAACAATCGTTTTCTACCATTTTTATAAGTCCCGTCATCCCGTCCCTATAGATGCTAGGGTTGCCTTGCCCTACAATCGGATGTGTCACTTTTTAATGAGCCTCAAAATATTTATTATTATTTTTACATGTTACCTTCCAACGCCGTTACTAAGTGTCTTATCCCAATATTTTTGTTACCAGATTGTAAAAAAAATATATTTGTACCAAGTTTAGAAAATTAATCCAGACGTTCCACAGTTGTGTGTGTGTTTCTAATTGCATGATGGAAAACAGGTTACCTGCTTGAAATCAATTTTGGAATACAGTTACTATCGTGTCAAATTGATTAAAAGGAGTATCTTAAGAAGCAGTAGGGAAGTTCTTAGTTTGTATCAAACATATAGTATATTATGGGTTTTTATAATTACACCTTCCTTGAAAGACGTATCTCAAATTAGAAGGAGCTATATATTTCCCATAAACATTTTCTCTCCTTGGGTAGAACGGGCATTTTAGCTATTAACAATAATCAGTTTTACTAATTGTAATCAGTACATATATCATAATTGAGTTTTATATTTGTTTTTGTTTGCATAACTAAGAAAATGTTTAATGCCTTTTTACATACAGTAAAAGCGTAATTATACTCCTATGAAAGAAAATGATTTGGTAAAGAGTACAAGAAACAAAAAAGAAAATACTAACGAGGGTACAGAGATCGGGTAAGACAGCTTCTAACACAGACCTACTCTTAGACGTTTTAGGGACACTCAATGAGCTACTTACAACGATATTTCAATATATAAGACCTTCAATACTTTTGAAATAGGGTTATTCAGCCTACTAAAAGTGAAATGCGCATTATCTTAAACATATACTATTCCACGTACTATGTAGAAGTGTATCTGCGTCTCAGTAAATTCTAATGAAATTGGTTCTTAAACACTGCAATGCTACTCCTCACTGTAAATAGATTAATTGTCTCTATTTCTGTGAGTCCGCGATTAAATATTGTTCAAAATGGATTAGTGTTGAAAAAAATATAGGACAATTTCTTTTTTTGAGAAATTATTACATTCTTTCCATTTAATAATATTGGGTCGATGTAAAAGTTCGTTCGGTTTTCTTTTGTGTTAGCAACAATACGGCGTGAAGCGGTTGTTTAGCGTTATTCCGTTGTTTTACCGTGGTTTGGTGTTTGTGTGTTGTGAAACACAGGTTTTTGTGATTGTGAACGTATTATTGTATACAGTTCAGAAAAACCAACATGGAATGTCAAGTGGAGAAAAGTGATTATTTCCGTCACATTTTACTCTTCGAGTTTAACCGAGGATCTAGTGCAGCAGAAGCTGCGAGAACAATTTATACAATGTACGGGAATGAAGCAATTGCTGAAACAACAGTACATGAAATCTTCTCTTTTACCAATGGCTAACAGATTTCGTCCAGTCAAAATCAACACAGTTCTAAAAATGAGGCATTGAACTGCTACCTGAACGTTGACAGAAGGTCATAGATAGTGAAGGTGAATACATCAGTGAGTGATTGTGAGTTAATATGAGTGACAGTAAAATGTATGCAATGTATTGTTACACTCATACAATATGTTAATGTTATGTCTATGTTGTATTTGTATTTGAATTAACAGAATAGCAGGATAAAAATAAAATATAAAATATAAGAACTGTACGAAGTTATGCATCTACCCAACAATAATAATAACATATATCAGTGTTTTTCTTAAACTTCTTTCAAGTAAGGACCACTTTCATTTGTCAGAATGTTCTACGAACCATAATACTCTTATTCCCTCCAACAGTAAATTTATCATTTCTTTTAAAAATATCTTGAGCATATGTTCAGTGCCTCCTAAAGTACTGGAGAGGTTTGAATAATGCCTAATAATAAACAAATGGGAAATTACTAACCTTTAGCGCGATGAAACAGGAAAAAGCACCGGCGCAGTAACACAGAAGAGAGAAAAGCAAGGGCATCAAAGAATACAGAAGGCTGAATAATGAATTGAGAACAGAAATTGACAGAGCAAGATAGAAGTGCCTGGAGGAAGGAAGTGAAGAAACAATGAAACTTCAATGGCGTGGCATATATGATCTGATGTATCAGAAAGTACAGGAATTGGGAGAGAAAGCTAACGGGGATATATGCACATTCTGAATCTGAAACGGACAAGGTCACATAGCCACTGACCATCAACGCATCCTTAGAATCTCAGGAATACATAAAGGATTTATATGTCCAGAAAAATTACCCAAGAGATATCGTAGTCGAAGCAGAGGAAAAGGTGGATGAAGAAGGAAAAGTATCCAGAATATTGAAAGTGAAGTCATTCAAATAATCAAAAATATGAACGTAGAAGGTAACGGAAAACGATGATATACCAGTAGATTTACTTAAGGGATTAGGAGACAATGCAATGAAGAAACTGACTAAAATTATTAACAAGATTTACCTGAAGCGGAATGGCTAAAATATTTTCTAGATGTTACAATAGTTGCATTACCTAAGAGAAAGCAGGCAAAGAAATGTAGTGATTATAGAATCGTTTTCCTTAATTCCCGTCCTGGAAGGATCATCGCGAGCATACTGAACAGGTGACTGGAAAGTAAAATACGAGAGATGTGGGTTGGAAGATCAATTTGGATCCTGGAAAGAAAAAGATACCAGAGAGTAGAATTATATCCAAATGAATTCTTGACGTAAGGGAAGAATTGTGTTTGTGCTTCATGCCTAGCAAAACGCTTTCAACCAGGGCAATAGAACCAAACTTCCGAAAATACTTAAAGAAATCAGAGTCAACAAGAGGGATCGACGACTCATTCGCAGACAATACAGGACAAAGAGTGAAGTTGCTCTTAAAGCAAGGAGAAACAATTCTGAAGAGATTGGAAGAGTAATCAGATAATTATGTATGTAGCGTGTTACTCCAATTATTCAATATTTAAAGTCAATACTCAATAAAGAAATCGTTAATTCAAATTGGAGATTTCAAGATTAGAGAGCAGATCATAACAAGGGAAAGTATTCTGATGACACGGCTATTATAGCTTCAGGAGATTATGGATAAAATAGTTGACACTCGGATACAATATGGAATGGAAATCAACATCAAAAAATCGAAAGTTATGAGAATATCCCGTTGAAACATTACTTTATGGATCCAAGTAGCACTCACAGGACCTGAAGAGGTTGATCAACTCAAATATCTTGGACTTTTTCTTTTAAAAAAGAGACCTTTAATGCACTAAGGTGATCAGGTCAAGAACTGAAGTAGCCGCAGATTTATTCAGCAAGCAAGGTAGCTCATAACTCGCATTCTCTACAGTAGACTAAAAAAGCAGCTAGTTGAATGCTATATATGGAGTATTGCACTGTATGGTACGTAGATATGATCATTGCTGAAATTAGAGAAAAATATTTAGAGAGCTACGTAATGTGGTTTAGGAGGAAGGTGGAGAACTAAATTGGACGTAGAGAGTAACAAATGAAGATGTTTTACCACGAGTAGGAGGGAAGGAGGCGTTTCATGCCAGTATCTTTTGTAGGAAGGCCAATTGGATTGAATACACCTTGCGAAGAAATTGTATTCTTTACAACTCCATAGAGAAAAAGATGGAATGAAATCGAGATGAAGAAACAAGAAGAACAGAATTGATCGATGATATGAAACAAAAGAAAAAAAAGGAGTTGAAAGAGGAAGCTGAAGATCCAGAAATGTGGAAGAAGCATTTACAAATCTGAAGTTAAGAAAGAAAGAAAAAAGAAAATACTAATTAATCCCATGGCTTGCAGACAGACAGAATATTTAATAATAATAATAATAATAATAATAATAATAATAATAATAATAATAATAATAATAATAATAATAATAATAATAATAATAATAATAGGTTAAAAGAATATTTTATAGATAAGAGAAGGACAGATTATTACTGGCAAAGAAAGAGAAAGAAACGTGCTTATGTAATTTTCAAACTATGTTTCAGAATCTCTCTCAGTTATAGCAAATGACCTGCCAATAATGGCAGAATACCTATGATGGTGATGACTATAGTGTCTGATACGAAATTAGTTTTAATTTTATGGTTTTCAGCTTTTGAACTAATGTTTAATCTAAAATAACCACAAGGGCAAACCTCAAGGACCACTTATGGTTCACGGATCCGCTTCTTGTATCATTCACTTAAATTTATTAAATTAACGTATTTCAGCATATATTGTATTCAGCATATACTGTATTGATAATTTTTTGTAAGGTACTCGGGACAAAATACTCCTCAAATACATCTGGATTTAAGTGATTTGTATATACATGTGGTATATAGCGGATTAAGATTTATAAATTGCTCCTCCCATTTATTTACGACATTGAACATCAACATTGATGTAGTGTTTTGGAAATAATAGGTAGAAGTTTCACTAAAATATTCCTTATTCAGCACTACCTATTTTGTTCTTGGTATGTCATAAAACAAATAGAATATTTTTTTTAAAAGGATTCCACAAATACGCCATTTTAAACAATATAACAAAGTTAACGATTTCTTAATATCTCCAGAATGGTTTAAGACACCATATTACTGCAAATGACATTATGATCTTTATACCTATTGAAAACAATCTACATAACCAACATGTGATACTTAGCAAAACACTTTTTAGAAAGAAAATTCGTTAGAAAGTCCAAAATTTTAATTCCTTGCAATTTTGCTTCTACTTGTTCGAAGGTACTTTGGATTTGCGTTACTCTATCAAGGTTACTTGCGTAATTACTGTTCTAGAACCTTTTCCTAAATTTGGTTGCTTTTCGATATTTGCGATACTATACCGACCTTAATTTCCATTACTGCATGACAAGTGCGATAACATTTATTTACATGTACTCAGTGGTAGAGCTTTCACCTCCGGTGTTTGGGGTCCTTGGGTCGATTCCAGCTCGCGCCGTGTGGACTTTGTGGTGGACAAACACCGTGCTCATAGGTTTTCTCAGGGTTCTCCCGTTTCCTCCCACTTTCTTCATTCCACCATTTCACTCATCTATCATCATCACCGTCTCTTTTAGCCTAACCGGCATAACCGTGGGACGTAAAACTTAAAGATTTCATTTCAGATTTTTTATTTACATGTAGATTAGAAATATATAGTTATATGAGGTAGTGTATCTGAAAATTAGGACTTTATTTATGTTGGCAACACTGGTAGTACTGATAAGTCAAACAATATCCCCGTATCAATACTTGCATGATGCAAAATTTCAGCGTATTAAAAGTTGCAAAAGCGTATCAAGATAAACCGTCCACTCACAATTTCGTCCAGATAGACAATTACGAACCACTACTCAAAAGTAAGTATATTTAGACACAATGAAGACACAATGATTTTCGAACATCTATAGCTGCAGATATATAACAGGTAACACTAGTTTTCAAAAAAAAAATCACCGGAATTCAGACACTTGTTATCGTATTCCAATATAGTTACAGTAATCCGCCTGGGAACGGAACCAGTGTAAAACATTTGCCTACAATTGTTCATCACAATCAAAATGATTACCTTACAATTATTTCTTGAAGTGTGAAAAGATAAACATCACTCGGAGCAAGATTCGCGCTGAACAACGGGTAACAACCGATATTCTACAGTCATTTTACTGGGGTATACTTGACCACCCACCGAATAGCCCGGATCTAGCTAGCTACGAGAGATTTCCGTGTTTTCTTACACCTCTAAAAATTACTTCTCTGGTAAGCGTTTTGATAATAATGAACAATTGCAGATGGTTGTCATACACTGATTCCACTCCCAGGCAAGTGACCGTTACAACGTCGGAATGCAAAAGTTGATCCCACGATATGACAAGGGTCTAAATTTCAATTGTCAATGTGTTGAAAAGTGGTGTCATCAGCTCTGTATCTGTGATCTTAAACGTTTCTAGATTACTGTGTCTTTATTGTGTGTACCGCCCTAGGGAAACTTACCTTCTGGACGTGCCTTGTAAATTTTCAACAAATAATAATCATATGAGACTAGCAGCGTACAGCCGTGCTGACATGATCCAGCAGTCTAAAGCATTACGCTGGAGATTGTGTGATATGTCTTTCGCTAGTTCCAATCCTACTTAGGGTAATGCTAAAACGCATTAACATTGGGTGTAGAACTCACAATTAAATAACAGCATACAGCATAGGTGTAACCTGCCAAACTCAAATAACTTTCCTTCTTCTGAAAATAAGGTATAATCGTTTCTTCCTAAGTGAAAAATTTGATTTGTTTGATACATAGATAGCCATAATGAAAAAAAATTTTCTAATAGAATAGAGTTTGTGCAGATTATAATTCAATATTCGAAATAATTGCACATACTACTATGCTACCCTATACTGATTAAAAGTATTCCATCCCGAAATAAAATATAATTCCAGTAGATAAAGACAAAATATATTTAAATATAGAAAGTTTCCTCTCAGTGGACTTTGTGGTTGACAAACGCGATATGTATGGGTTTTCTCAAGGTTCTTCTATTTTCTCTTACTTCACTTTCCTCCCAACACACCACTGTTTTATTTATTAATATCGCCGTCTTTCTTAGCCATAGTGCAGATACGTGGGACGTTCCAGTAGAACTTTAATTTCGTTTCATTAATATTCCTAGGAATCTTTTCTTTATAATAATTCAAAATTTTACTTATTTTTCATTCCATTCAGGCAATTGCGCTTTGCAAAGGAATCCTTTACCTGAATTAGATTATGATTGATCTACTAATTAAAGTTAGATGATTCTTTACAAAATCAATACTAATAAAGATCATTTCTAATGTTTAAGGTTGTGTCGAAATCATGTTTGAATTTTTATTGAAGGCAAATAACCACTTGGAAATTTCTTCTGGACCTACACACATGTAAATTATCGCGTTAACCTCTTCTCAGGTCATAGATCAACGTGCCGTCTACCAGAGTTCACATATATCGTATTAGAAATTTCCGTTCTGAACACCATATGAAGTTCTTAAATTATTTTCGAAATAGTAGACTGGAAAGTAAGAATTTAAATATTAGTAAGTTAAATGTTTCTTCTCGTATAAAAGGACACAGTACTGAAGATGAGGAAAAGATGAAGATTGAAGAGGAAAGAAATATATTTTTTAAAGAAAAAAGTCACGTGACAAGACGTGAAACATTCATGGCAGACTGGACTCGTCCTATTCTGAGGTGACCGGAATACATAATACATGAGTTCTGGGCCAATCGGAGCGATTTTCTCTCCTTTAGAAAGCAAAAATTGAGCCTTCGCTTCCAAGAAGCTAAATTTCCCCCATTTCTTGGCTACGAAAAGTTGGAATTGAGGCAACAATATGTCACAGATTCCACTGGTCATTTTCTATGGATCTCTCTCTTTGCCGGAGGGAATAAATTTCTTAGAAGGCAGTCTGGAGGATCAGGCATCCTCATATGGTCGACTTATCTTCACAGTTTGAAGCCAGCAATTCCCTTCTTCCTTTTGTTCGACTTCCTCATATACTTTAGCACTCTTTTCCTCCCGTGTTATTCTCTATGTAAGTGCCTGTCTCTCCCTCCTTCACTTTCCCTTTCTATGTGCATGTTTGTGAGTGTCTACATGATTGTTATGTTAAAGAAGTAGCGTAAGTCGTATTTTGTTTATTAGAAAAACAAATCTTTCAATTCAGATACCTTAACGTAACAACTGTTCCTTTCACTGGTGCCAAGTTAAGAATCAAATATGAGTTAAGACTGTTTGTTTGTTTTATTTTGTTTTTATGAACTGCCAAATTTAAATTATATTAAAATGATTATAAGGTAAGTGTATTTTACAATAACGCTAAAATAAATGTATTATTCGAAAGATTATCTTTTTTAATTGCACTTTACGTAAGGACTGTAGTTGCTCGGAAAATTTGGAGTCATTCTCTAATATACGAGGGTCATTCAGTGAAGAATAATATCAAGGAACATCATAGCATTATACCAATCTTTATAAGGGTGTTTCAGAACAACACCGACAACGTTTGGGAGGCAATTCCTGACACCAAAAAAAGACAAAAACTATAGACCAAACTGGGTGCACAAAAGCTTCCTTTCGGAGTTATGAGCTGCCGAAAACATGAAAAAGGTTAACTTTAAAGGTCCATAGTTCCAAAACTATATGACCTACCGTAGTCGGATTAAGACTTCACTGTGGAACTAGTTTATGTCCTATCCAAAGATCCATGTTTCAGAATTCTGCGGTACTTCAGCAACAATTTTTATAGAGGTAGTTGGTGAGTACTTCAAATTATATGCCCGTAGCGAAACTTCCTCTATAAAAATTGTTGCGTGAGTACCTTAGGATTCTGAAATATGGATTTTTGGATAGGGCACATATTAGTTCTTAAGTGAAGTCTGGATCCGACTACAGTAGGTCGCATTGTTTTGGAGCTATGGGCCTTTAAAGTTCATTTTTGCATGCTTTCGGCAGCCTATAACTCCGAAAGAAAGCGTTTGCGCACCCAGGTTGGTCTACAGTTTTGTCTTTCTTGGTGGTCAATGCATTATTTCTTTTTCATTGTTAATACCTAACTCTTTTATCATAATTTCCAAACCTTTCCATTTTAGATTAACTTCTAGAATTATATATCATATCTGAAGCAACTGGACGAAATAATTTTCAAAATCTTTGTCTCCGTTCACGGACCTTCTCAATTCCATTTCATTTTCGTCATTCAAACGTATCTTTCCTTCTCCACAGAAGATCTTCCATATCACACTGAGAATAGACTGGAATTGAAATTGAGGCACGTAAAAAAATCGACCTTGTGGGAAATCAAACCCGAGCTCCTGGGTAGAAAACCAACACCGTAGCCATATACTTGATTACTTGGTGTTGCACAAAAACATTTAGCAAATTGAAAATCTTTCATGTAAGAACAGTTCAGATGGTAAGGTCTGTATGAAGAGACTATTACTAGTTCAGTTCCTCGTTATTACTTTCTTAAACTCAGAAACTGGATAAATAGATACTTCTCAATGAAGAAAATATCTCGAAACTCTCCTAAAGTTAAGGATGACGTTTCAATGTTAGTTGCGCAGCCTGAAAGAAGAAAAGCTGATAAAATTATTTTATAATTACTGAAACTGTATCAAGAAGTTGATAAATGTTAAGTTATATCCCTGACAGAGATCGACAACGAAATATAGCGATCTCTATTCTAAAATTGATGGACGCACTTGTTCACCAAATTGCGTTTAGATCAGGCCAGTAGTTACCAAGAAATAAAGTAACACATATGAACAGAGCCGATTCCGTCCGTGTCCTAAGAGGCCACTAAATATACAATTCTTTATTTCCTAAGCGATAAGCTAGTCGCCCGCCAAATTTCCTTCAGATCTGGCTAATGGTTACTGAGAAATAATGTATGCTAACCATTATGAACCATACCTTTCCATTGCTGAGCTCAGACACCTAATATATCTCTATATCTCTATTTATCAGAAAATGGACTATCTGCCCATCAAATCTGATTTAAATGAGTCTAATAGTTACTGAGAAATGAAGTACCACATACAAGAAGAACAGAGCCGAGCTGAACCTGATGCTGGCCGAGCTCCGCCAGCAAATATAGCGAGCTTTATTCTTCATATGATGGGCTATTTGCCTACCTAAGTTCATTTAGATCCAGCTAGTAGTTTCTCAGCAATAAAGTACCAGATATAAACGGAGTCGATCCCGTCCGTGTCCTAGCTCGGCCATCAAATGCAGCAATCTATATTTCCTAGACGATGAGCTATTCACCAACCAAATGTCCTTCAGATGCACCAAGAGTTACTGAGAAATAAAGTAGGCTTAGCAATATAAGCCAAGCTTGTTCCTGACCGATCTCTGCTACCAAATATGGCAATATCTTTTTATCAGACAATGGGCTACTAGTCCATTAAATTTTGTTTAAACACAGTTAGGATTTACCGAGAAATTAAGTACAACTTGCAAGGCGAGCCTGTCCCTGTCAGAGCTCGCCTATCAAATGTAGCTATTTTTATTGATCCGGCCAGTAGTTACAAAGGGATTTAGTAAAACGAAAAGGAATCATTCTATTTCAAATCAACCAATGATTAAAAATTCATGATCTCAGATTTTGATAATTTTTTGTATATTGAAAGACATATTTGAGAATAGTTATTTCCCAAAATAACACTTTTCCAGCCCTTAGAGTTAATTAGTAATTAATTACGCAAGTAGCCTCAAAGTCACAACTCAAACACAGATGTTTTTGCATTTTATTGTTTATTTCAATAAGCATAAATGCTATGAAGCTAAAAATTTTCATCTCCATATAATTTTGCCTGTAGATTTCAAATCTGTAATCAAAGCTAATGAATATTGAATAGGTGTAGAGTTATAGCAACATTTAGGTTCCAAGTTCAGGCCACGGAATGAGTATGTGATGAAAGTGATACATGTGTGAAATTTTAGCACAAGGTGAAGAAATACCTATATTTTGTGTGAACCAAATGTGGTTTTGGGTATTAGAACTTAAGGGAACCAAAATAAAATTTCTAATATGTAGTAAAATTTTCATTAGTAATGAATCTGCAAGGGACTAATACATTCTTCAAATGGCTATTTTAGGTTAATGAACCACGGAAATCACCCAGAAGAGCCTTGGAAGGTGATCGCGTAGTCTGTGACCATTTGAAATATGACAGTGTAGCTGTACATGAATTCTTAGCAGCGTTCTTGGCAAACTTAAAAACGGAGCTACCATTCCTTAAACATGTCATATACCTATATTTCAGTGATGCTCTAGGGCTCAATATAAAACTTGTAAAAATTTAAAGAACATTTGCATGCTCAAATCAGATTTTGGTCTTATATGTGAGTGCCATTTCCTTGCCGCTTAACAAGGTAAAAATGTTTGCGTTGGCATAGGTAGAACGGCAAAGCGATTAGTTACTCATGCGAGTTTACAGAGTACAACTGCGAACTAAATATTAAATGCACAGCAATTTCATAAAGGGGCAGTGGACAATATCACATGCATATAATATCAAATGAAGATGTTCAGCAGCATCGCACGATTAAAAAGAAAATAGGTTTATCCCTGTGAAACAATACCTGGAACAAAAAATAATCATGCTTTCATTCCTGATAGTGAAATAAGTTTAAAAATTGGGCTCATTTCCTCTACATCAATGGAAAAGCTACATAGAGTTTGGGTAGATACAAAAACACAAACAGAAGACATCAGAAGTAAACGTCTTGGATCCAGGAAAAATTATAGCGTGTGTCTATCGTTGCAAATGGTGGATTGGGATGGTGCTGGAATATTCTGAGGTATATCAGGACTACAACACCAAGTTCTTACACCCTGAAGGGCCCAATTATACTTTTCACTTGTCTCGAACCGACGATATCGTATGGATGCCAGCTGGTCACATTCTTATTGATGCAATAGATCACATTTCTATCACGGCTAGTGGAAGATCAAGTAGTGTATCACATGAAACTGTTAATACAATTAACGATTTATTCAAGAATTTCAGTAAACATTGATACATTGCACAATACTGATTTTAGTAGATAAGACAACTGTTATTTTTTTGCTATAATTGCAGGCAGGGACACCCAAATAAAATCTTCTAGGGTGGACCATTCCATGGTTGCTATATTGCACCTGGTATTTAATATATGTGGCTTGCTATATTACATATATATTTTCGTGAGCCAGGGGGGCTTGCCCTCCTTCGGGTGCCCATGATCAACATGCACGGCAGTGCATGGCAGCCAAGTTCCGCGAAGCAAATGAAAACTGGCCTGCACTGCCGTAAGCATATTATACACGAACAAGAGTTTTGGGTAAAATCGCCGATTTCGAGGCTTTGTAAAAACGATTCTATTAAGGGTAGAAACATGAAATTTAGAATGTAAGGAGATATTTCTCAGATGTACTCATATGCCAAATCTCCCATTCCTACCTTCAACCATATTCGAGTACTGGACCCCCAAAATATGCAGTTTTCAGGCTCACTGACTCACTGACTCACTCATCAAATTGATTAGGTACTTCCCAATTAGATAGAAACGTGAAACTTTGCATAAAGGTACCTTATAACAATTTGAGTATGGAAAAAGTCCAAAATCTGAGGAATGTCCTATGGGAAATTTTTTATGGACAAAAAACTGTCCGTAGCCAGGAAAAAAATCGTTTCACTCACTCACTCATCAAATTAATTAGGTACTTCCCAATGAGATAGAAACCTGAAACTTTGCATAAAGGTACCCTGTAACGACCTGAGTATGGAAAAAGTCCGAAATCTCAGGAATGTACTATGGGAAATTTTTTATAGGCAAAAAACTGTCCTTAGCCAGGAAAAAAAATTTGTTTCACTCACTCACATATCAAATTGAATAGGTACTTTCCAATGGGATAGAAACTTGAAACTGCATAAAGATACCCTACAATAACTTGAGTACGGAAAAAATCCGAAATTTGAGGAATGTACTATGGGAATTTTTTTATAGGCAAAAAACTGTCCTTAGCCAGGAAAAAAATCGTTTCACTCACTCACTCATCAAATTAATTAGGTACTTCCCAATGAGATAGAAACCTGAAACTTTGCATAAAGGTACCCTATAACGTCGTGAGTATGGAAAAAGTCCGAAATCTGAGGAATGTGCTATGGGAAATTTTTATAGGCAAAAAACTGTCCTTAGCCAGGAAAAGAAATCGTTTCACTCACTCACTCATCAAATTGATTAGGTACTACCCAATGAGATAGGAACTTAAGACTTTGCATAAAGGTACCCTACAATAACTTGAGTATGGAAAATGTCCGAAATCTGAGGAATGTCCTATGGGAAATATTTTATGGGCATAAAACTGTTCTTAGCCATGAAAAAAAATCTTTTCACTCACTCACTCATCAAATTGATTAGATACTTTTTAATGAGACAGAGACGTGAAACTCTGCACAAAGGTACCTTATAATGACTTGAGTATGAAAAAAGTTCGAAATTTGAGGAATGTTCTACGGAAAAGTTTTTATATGTAAAAATACTTTCCTTACCCAAGCAAGAAATCGATTCACTCACTCACTCATCAAAATGATTAGGTACTTTCCAATGGGATAGAGACGTGAAACTACTACCTGATGAAACCTGAGTATGGAAAATGTCCGAAATTTAAGGAATGTATAATGGAAAAGTTTTTATAGGCAAAAAACTTTCCTTAGCCAAGCAAGAAATCGTTTCACTCACTGACTGATCAAGTTAATTAGGTACTTCCCAATGGGATAGAGACGTGAAACTCTGCATAAAGGTACCCTATAACGACCTGAGTATGGAAAAAGTCCAAAATGTGAGGAATGTGCTATGGGAATTATTTATGGGCGAAAAACTGTCCTTAGTCAAACACAAATTGGTTAATTCTCTCCCTCATCAAATTGATTAGATACTTCCCAATGAGATAGAAACGTGAAACTTTGCATAGAGTTACGCTATAATGACTTGAGCATAGAAAAATTCCGAAATGTGTGGCATGTGTTATAAGAATTTTTTTTATTCGCGAAAAACTGTTCTTAGCCAAGTAGAAATCTTTTCATTCTCTCAATCATCAAATTGATTAGGTAATTCCAAATGAGGTATAGACGTGAAACTTTGCATAGAAGCACCCTATAATGACTAGAGTACAGAAAAAGTCCGAAATGTGATTAATGTGCTATGGGATTTTTTATGGGCGAGAAACTGTCCTTAGCCAAACATAAACATGTTCGTCTTCTCACTCATCAAACTGATTAGGTACTTTCCAATGAGATAGAGACGTGCATAAAGGTACTGTACCTTATAATGGCTTAAGTGTGAAAAAATTCCGAAATGTGAAGAATGTGCTATTGGAAATTTTTCATGGGCGAAAAACTGTCCTTAGCAAAGCACGGTTCATTCAGTCACTCATCACATTGATTTGTTAGTTTCCAATGATAATGACGTGAAGCTGTGCATAAAGGTACCTTATAATGACTTGACTGTGAAAAAAGTCTTAAATGTGAGGAATGTGCAATGGGAATTTTTTTATGGGTGAAAAACTATTTTTAGCCAAGCAGATATCAGTTCATTCATTCACTCGTCACATTGACTAAGTACTTGTTTATGAAATGTTGACGTAAAAGTCTGTATATTGGTACCTTATAATGACTTGAGTATGGAAAAGGTTTGAAATTTAAGTCATGTACTAAAGGAAATTTTTATGGGTGAATAGCCAAGCAGAAATCGGTTCACTCAATGATTGACTCATTCATAGCATTAATTAGGTACTTCCCAATGAGATAGAAGGATGAATCTATGCATAAAGGTTTCTTATAATGATTTGAGTTTGGAAAATGTCCGGAATTTAAGGAAGTCAAGCAGAAATCGGTTCACTCACTCTCTCATCACATTGATTTTGTATATCCAATGAGATAAGTCGTGAAACTCTGCATACAGGTATCTTATAATGACCTGAGTATGGAAAAAGTCCGAAATGTGACGAATGTGCTATGGGAAATTTTTTATAGACGAAAAAGTGTCCGTAGCCATTAGGTACTTCCCAATGAGATGAAGATGTGAATGTCTACACGAAGATAGCTTATAATGGCTTGAATATGAAAAATATCCTAAATTTAAGAAATGTGCTATGGAATTTTCTATGGGTGAAAAATTGTCCTTACTCAAACAGAGATCGGTTCATTTACTCACTCATCATTGATTAGGTGCTTCCAAATGAGATAGAGATTTGAAACTCTGCATAATGGTACCTACCTTATGTAATGACCTGTGTAAATAAAGGTTCCAAATTTAAGGAATGTACTATGGGAATTTTTATGGGCGAAAAACTGTTCATAGCCATTAGGAACTTCTTAATGAGATAAAGATGCGAAACTCTCCATAAAGGTACCCTATAACGGCTTGAAAATGAAATTTGAGGAATTTGCTACGGAAATTTTTTCATTAGCAAAAAAAAAAAAAAAAAAAAAAAAAACTGTCCTTACAATCAGAAATCGGGAACAATTCCGTTCTTGAACACATCATAGTGATAATGTTGTCAATCGTCTGAGTGGTCGAGTTGGTGCCCTCCTCGCTGGTGTATTGGCTATATTTAACATACGTTATCCATATGTTACATACACACTGCTCTCTCGCTTAGATGTCACACAATGTCGTTGCAGGATGTCTGATATCTAACAGTCTTCCGTACATTACGTACGTCAGCTATAAGTTACATACGGCCATCTGTATGTGAGATCCTGACCGCCTACATACAGTCTTTTCGTTCGTGTGGAAAGTACGTTTATTCGGAACACTTTAACAGAAAGTACGTTCAAATATACTTTTTCAGTTATACGCTTAGTGTACGTTAAGTCCAACAACTACAGGATTTACACATGTAATAAACGTTTCTACGTATTCCACATACAGTTTTTCTCAGTGTGCGAGTAAAATAAGTGAAAGCTAGTAATAAGTAGTTAGGCACGTTAATGAGGCACGTTCTGTGAATCAGTTAACTTTTAAAACCGTGGGCTAAGACACGTACATACTGCCGTAAATTTCTTGGTTGGAAACCCAGACAAGGAAAGCCAATATTTTGTCTTTTTTCAGTGAATATTTTTCCTTTATTGTAGTCATTGGTATTAAATAGATATTGAAATGAATTTGATTTGTAAGATAATGTAGAGGTAAGAATGTTTAAAATTAATGAAGTTTTCGAAGAAATGAGAAATCCAATTGTTCGAATTTATGTGAGACTAGCAACAAAATGTAACCGATTTCGTAAATATATTGGTACCAGAGTTATATTATAGTTACCACAGTCGTTATGTGAAAATGTTCTTGATACTTCATGTCTATCTGTGAACAGTGTGAGAATCTCTTACGTATCAGCCTTTTCATCACCAGTGAATTTCGTGCCTTTTGCTCTTCATATTTTCTGAATTTGCCCTTCGGGGGTTCGCCCCCACACCCTCACCTTTGCTCGTCCTACTTCCTCACACCGCTTAAGCTTACAATTCCCGAATTTCAAGTTTCCTTTCTTATTTCAACTATCTAAAAGGTAAGATTTTGTTTTCCAGGAAAACGCCTATTTAAATAACATGGTGATTTCTTCATCTTCCTTTAGACTCCTTGAAAATTAAAAATATTCAATTTTAGCAATTTTCCTGTTGGTTAGTCCCGGGAGGCTATAATCGTGCCAAATTTCATCATTCTAACCCTGCCGGAAGTGCTTAAACATTTTGGGGTTTAGAAGACGTCCAATATAAATAACATGAAAAAGGTTTTTCTGTTCCCCATAAAACCACTCTAAATTTGGATATTTTCATTTTTACTGACTTACTTAGGTAATACTAACGAAAACGTTGAAGCATACCGAATTTCACGTTTGTATTCCAATTTCAAATACCTAAAATATGAGATTATTTGTCCAAAAAAGGCCAATTTAAATAGCATGGGGAATTTCTTCATCTCCCCTTTAGACTCCCTAAAAATTAAAAATATTCACTTTTGGCAATTTTTCTGTCGGTTAGTTCCGAAAAACTACAATCACGTCAAATTTAATCATTGTAGGCCTACAGGAAGTGACGTATAATTTTGGGGTGTAAAAGGTGTCCCATAGAAATACGTACCATGGGAAAGATTTTTCAGTTCCCCAGAAAACCACTTTAAAGTTGGAATTGTTTATTTTGACTGATTTACTTAGGTAATACTAATGAAAACGTACAAGCATGCCGAATTTCAATTTTTTATTCCAATTCCAAGTTCCTAAAACATGAGATTATATGTCCAAAAAAAAAAAAAAGACCCATTTAAATAACATGGGAAAATTCATCCCCCTTCATCATTTCAACTTTCCACGTCACCCGGAAGCACCCCTTTAATTTATGCCAGTTCATGTAGCTTTATATACAGTTAGGATATGTTGGTGGCAAATATTATTAAGTTTACAAGCTATTTGAAAGGCGTATATCATTGGAAGAAAAACCCGAGGCAGTATGAAACTGCGCAACATGCGCGTCATGTAATGAACTCCGTAATTTCGCAATGTGAAAAGGTAGAGAACAACTAGGTATATTAAAACACCAGCTATGTCTAGTGATGTAGCAGCGAAGATTCAGCATCAAGACTTTGGGCCTTGTTGATACTCTTCGTATTTAGGCAATGAAAAATGAGATGTTAGCGATCGTGAGTATGTAGTTCGGGTAAATGAATTGGAATCTCGTTTGGACATAACGCTCTGACAGACATTTGATAGAATAAATCCTCCCCTCTGTTCTAGTGGCTAGCATGTGCGCCTTTCTTGTACAGGTCTTGGGTTCGATTCCCGGTGGGAGAGCCCTTGGGAACTAATGTTGTATGTGACACATTATGACTCCTTTAAAAATGTACAGTTTTAAATTTAAATCCAGCAATATGTCACAATTGAGAATACCAATATACGATATTGTTATGGTGAACTACAAAAAGAAGTGAAATATGAACAAAAACACCAGAGATGCAAAAAGTGCAGCCAAGTTCGTCAGCCTAAAAAAGTGTTGAGATGAGGATGGATGAGCCAAGTGCCTTGGCCACTGCATCTGAAAGGAACACTGGAACTTGGCGCGAGGTGTCAAGGAAAATGATGTTAAGGAACCTTAGGAATAGTAGTGGTGGGCGTGGTGGGTTTAGGACCACCACCAACCTTAGGAATATCAACTTTGCTAAGGCGCTAGGGCACATATACAGTATAGTGCAGTAAGATTGGTGGTCCGAAACCAAGACAAGGAAAACTTATATTCCTCCACGAAGTGTCAAAGTAAATTATGTTAACCAGCCTTAGGGTTGGTGTTTGTGAGCGTGGTGGATTTGGGGGTCACCACTAGCCTTAGGACTGAAATGTCCGGGCCGTGAAACTAGGAACAGACATCTTAATGTATTCGAATATGTTAGACACCTCGCGCCAAGTCCTAGTGTCCCTTTCAGATGCAGTGGCCAAGGAACTTGGCTCATCCATCCTCATCTCAACACTTTTTTAGTCTGACGAACTTGGCTGCACTTTTTGCATCTCTGGTGTTTTTGTTCATATTGTAGCCTACTGTGTGGAATAGTTGTAATAAAAGTTATACAATATCAAATAGCCTATATCATTATTTCAGAAGCTCGTTAAGAGGCAAAAGAGATGTTCAGATTTTTGGGGCCTTAGGGTCAAATACCCAAAACCAAATTTAGTTCGCACAAAATATAGATATTTCTGAACCTTGTGCTAAAATTTCACACACGTACAAGTTTCAACCACATGCTCATTCCGGGGCCTGAACTTGGGACCTAAATGCTGCTATACCTATACAATATTCATTAGTTCTGACTGCAGATTTGAAATCTATAGGCAAAATTACATGGGAATGAAATTTTTTAGCTTCATAGTACTTATGGTTATTGAAATACACAATAAAATGCTTGAACAGCTGTGTTTAAGCCGTGACCTTGAAGCTAATTTCGTAATTAATTACTAGTTACCTAAGAGGAATGGAAAAGTTTTATTTTGGGAAATAACTATTCTCAAATATGTTTTTTAATGTACCAAAAATATTAAAATCTGAGACATGAAATTTTAAAATGCTTATACTATTGTCGATTTGAGATAGAATGACCCAAAGGCGAGCCGAGCCGACACTGTCTTTGGCCGAAATCGAACATCAGATATAATTATCTCTATTACGTTAATTGTAGTCTTATTAAGTTAATTGTGGGCTACTTTCACACGTAATTTGATTAATGATATATGGTTTTGAATTTCACGTCCCTTCCAACACTGAGGCTATGTGAGACATGGACTTACAGGTTAGCGTGGAATCTGAAGCACATGAGCTCCTGCCGGGAATCGAATCCGGGTCTCCTACCACAAAGACGCGTACGCTAACCGCTTTGCCATCAGTGAGCTTTAAATTTAGTCTAGAGCCGGGAAATGGTTACCACCGGAAATAACACATCATACACATATAGATGTACTTCTGGAGTGAAACTACTGTATACTCTCCCTGCGTTTCACTGGGAGCTAAAAATTCTTAACATCGGGAGGGATCATAAATAGAACATACATACTGCATCCAAGCAGAATCCACTTTCAATATCACTTCATTAGGAGTCTCGAGCAGAGTCAGCCCCCTGACTACGCCTCTGCTTCGGCATAACATGATCTAGTGTAAGGAGTAAGAGCGGAAAAGTTTAGTGACACCCGTAATTTTCAATTTATTTCGTTGAAGTAGTATAAAATTTCAACATATTTTCACTCTAGTTCTTAACTTCAATTGTGGGAAGTTCAAAAATGTTACAGTGCGTTTATCCTGCAATGGAATGAACATATAGGAATAAAGGGATACGGACAAAATCTCGCCATCGAAACGTCGCCGCCCAAAACCTCACGTAGAAAAACCCTCGCCGCCAAAAGCTTACGTGGTCAAAACCTTGCAACCCAAAACCTTACGTGTCCAAAACCTCTCCGCCCAAAACCTTACGTGGCCAAAACCTTGCAACCCAAAACCTCACGGGACAAAATCTCGCCAGGCCAAAACCTCGTGTGGTCAAAATCTTGTCGCCTAAAATCTCGCCACTCAAAACCTCGTGGACCAAAATCTTGCCTAGTCAAAATCTCGCCGTCCGAAACCTCGCGGACCAAAATTTCGCTTGGCCTAAACCTTGCGAAATGAAACCGTTTCCTTAAAATTTATCCAATGAGTTTCTTAATATGCAATTCCATATTACTACTACTACTACTACTACTACTAATAATAATAATAATAATAATAATAATAAGAAGAAGAAGAAGAATAAGAATCACAAGAAGAAGAAGAAGAAGAGGAAGAGGAAGAAGAAGATACAAAACATAGGGTGCCTGGGTTTTCTCGGGGTATTCCCGTTTCCTCCCATTTTCTTCACTCCATTATTTCCTTCATCCTGATAGTCTACGTCTCCTTTAGCCTACAGGACATAATCGAGGGACGTAAAAACTCGGATATTATTTCATACTTTCATATATAATATTCGATTTTGTTGGAATTTTATGTATATATTATTTGAAGGTTGGCACAGTTCTCGGACGGTTCAAGAGTTATTAAGTCACAAACACAGCAACTTTCATTTTTATGTATTTCTAAATGTCTTCTCTTTTTTCTTCCCTAAATTGCACCGTCAAAGTGAAATGATAGAAACCCATCCCAGGCCCTAAGCTGATTTGTGTGGCAAATTTGATCGAGATTGTTCTCGTGGTTCAAGAATTGTTTTATTTATTTTATATATTTCCCCTACCCTTCACTGTACCGTCAATGACAAATTATAAAAGACATCCTAGGCCAGAACCTCATATATGTTGAAAATTTGATCGAGATCTGTCGGGTGGCTCAAGAGGTATGATGTCACAAACATAGTCATTTTCATTTATATATAGAGAGATTTGAAAAGCACGCGTTAGAATTTTCTTGTCATTATTTTAATGCAATTAAGTGTTATTACTAAATATATAAATATAGTAACATATAGGACATTCTGCATCGAAGAAGCCGTCGTGACGAGGTCTTATACAGACATTTCTTTCCAGGCGAGATTACGCCCCGCTTAGTTTAGACCAGGCGAGATTCTGTGTCACGAGATCAGGACCGCGAGGTTTTCGCCAGGCGAGATTTTGGATATGACGAGATTTTGGGAAGAGAACTTTTGGAAAGGCGAGGTTTTGGCCCGGCAAGATTGTTGCCCTCGAATTTTGGTGGCGAGATTTTGGGTGACGAGGTTTTGGCCCGGCGAGGTTTCGGCCCGGCGATAGTTTGGGCCGCGAGGTTTTGAGTGGCGAAGTTTCCGCCAGGCAAGGTTTTGATCGGCGAGGTTTTGAACCCAAACCACGAACTAAAACTCCTATCCTGCGCCTAAGATGCAACCCGGCCTCCAAATTGGGAGGCAGATGTCTTACTGACTACGCTACTGTACCAGCTTTCAAGACGTAAAGTGTGTGTTTTCTTAGAAGGTAACAATTACTACTGCTCGTGGTAATGGCAATAGGTGAGTTGTAAGGAAGGCAATGCTAGTTTAATAAAAATTTAATTAAAATTGCATTGTTCAAGCGGGCAGTCCATCCTCAATTTCCATTCCAGCCACCATTCACAAAATGTCTTGGACAGAAAGTTTAGGGAGTTGGGAAAGTTTCACATGAGGCTAAAGATTAAAATTAAGGCACTAATAAATATTTTGGAATGTTTCTCAGGTTTATTCACTGCAAATTTAAATTTTTAAGTCCTTCTTTTGTGCATGATACTAAGTTCTCCAGATCCCGTTTACTTGCTTTGCTCATAACGATTTGCTTTCGATTTTAGTATGTTGTTCTTCGCAGAGTAATATGTAGGGGAGACCGGGGACAATTGTAACGCGGGTCAATTGTAACATTGGCCATTACTTCTAGAAGTGAGTTTCGAAATATCGTTTGTTCATGTCATTGGAGTCACTCATGGAAGGTGTATGTGAGAAGAAAAAAAGAGCATCATTAGTAAAGTGCAGAAGACTGGTCAAGGAGAAACGTGATTTTGACAGAGGTAAGTAAATTTCTAACTGACTTGTTTTTATTTCCTCTGAATAGATATGCGTTTACTGTAAACAAATAGCCTGTGCGTGTGTAATCTATGTTCTTTCACTGACAACGTGGATATTGTGTGTGATGCTTTGACTCAATGTAATTATGAGAAATCAGGTATTTCTCACTGACCGTTGTATGAGTACAAACGTAACATATCGATCGGGGACGAATGTAACATGTTACAATCGTCCCAGATAAAGTTCCACTAAACCATTATGAAAATAAACTAGATATGACCGACGATAATACAATTGTTGTAATTAATAAAACAATGTATGTATTAAGTATGCTTTTCTGGGACTACAAGTACATAGGGGGAACCCGACCCCCCAAAAATTCCTTAGTGGCCTTAGTGTATAATATATCATTATGATTACTATAGGGAAAGAAAAGACTTTTACAACATATTTCATTATGGGGCCCAGCCTAACTTATTTATACAGCCACACAAACGTTTGTGGCTGGCTGCGGACCACCGCGTTTCGATGTTGTATCAGAATAGGATAATGTTTCAATATGTTCCTTCCCTGTGATGTCTTCAAATAGCCTACAAGTTTTTAAAGATTTATTTATCAAATAGACTCCCTTTCTGATTCATCTGATTCATCTGATCAATAATGTAACATTTCACCTGTTTTACTAATCTCTCTTACACAGTACCGCATTCCTGGTTAGCGTCGTTGTATGAGGGATGTGTATAGGAGTTACAAATGCAGTGTGGGTGTATGTTAGTACAATATCATCAGGACTTGGAACAGTGGCATAGCAATATGGTAGGCAGGATAGGCATTCCCTAGAGGCGCAGTGCACTAGAGCATATTAGGGGTTGTGGGGGCGCCACTACGGATTTTGCCTCGGGACGCCAACGCCATTGTTACGTCGCTGGCTTGAATTTTTATGTTACGTCATTTTAATCTTGGCTTGCTTGTTCATTTTTAAGCTAGGCCGAAGTAAAGTTATATCGAGCTATTGTGGCACGATACCGTAACAAGTAACTCATCATTCATACATTTTGTTGGCGCGTGGAAATTTTTAAATAGATCTACTTTTAAATTTGAGGATATAGTCTATACTCTTAGTTTGTTGTCCCCATCCGTTGTTAAACCTATCATTATTATTAGTAGTAGTATCAGTATTATTTAACCATATATATTATTTTGCCATACCATATATATTGTACTTTTCATTAACAGCATCATGTTATAATTGTCCCAAAGCTCTGTTACAATTGACCCGGACACGAGGACATTTGTAGCAGACAGATGCTGTCATAAAATGCTTCGTAACTTTCTACAATAGAAATTGTCATATATGAAAAAAAAATGAATAGAGCAACAAACCTTCACTTAAGGATTGTATAATTTTCAGACTTATTGGAGTATAAACATGTGAGGAAAAAATAAAATGTAAAATTTGTTACAATTGACCTCGGTCTCCCCTATGTGTCTACCTGTAATCTACCAAACCTCAGGTTAAAATTGTGGATAAAGTATTTCTGAAGATAATGGTAAGCAAACATGAAATGAAATCTTTCAGTTTAACGTCTCACGATTAGGTACTTTAGGCTAAGAGAGACGATGATTAAGACTAGTGTACCATGATGGAAAAATTGCTTGAATGAGAATAGAAAAAATATAGAGGAAGAAACGGAAGTACCCCAAGAAAGCCCACGGACACGATGTTGTTCACCACTAACTTAAATGGCCGGGGATCGAACCAAAGACCCTATGCACCAGAGGTAAGCACTCTACCACTGAGCCACCGTGTGCTCCTGGAAATGATAAGTAACAGTAGTATTAGGACACGTATAACTTAAAACAACGTGTACAGTTTCAGCACAGGAACCATATCTGAAAGATATTTGACCGGAAGAACAATCAATGTGCCTCTGTTACAGGGAATGGACTGATATGAAAATGAGTATTCAGGAGCTCCTCCTAGATTTCTTCAAAGGGTGTGGATACTTTTCTCATTGATTGTGTAGAATGTAACCCGTTACAACCACTTTACAAATATATGCAAAGATGAAAGATTAATCGCGCAATAGATATCGACCTTAACTAAATGAAACGTGAAGATAAATTCCGATACGTAGTTTATGAGAAAATCGTTAGTACAGTATAAGGCCTATAGGAAGGTAGACCTCTTAATTAGAAGACTATTTCTATCGTTGTTTGTTCTTTGGTCGTTGTTCAAAAGGTCGCTTTAAAACACGTAATGCACTGCCCGTACTTTTTTGTTGATTCTCAAAGGTTTCAATTTCTATCGCGTAAAGGAACTTGAATGATCTGGCTTAACGTGAATGCTAAAGAGATGATGCATGATTCCGTAAAGTGTATTGTACCAGACACGTATCGAACCAATCTTACCTGTGCATGTGGTTGAAGCAAATGTGGTCATCTCAGGCACCTCACTATATAGGTTTATCGCAAACCAGGAAAAGTACCCGTTTCTCCAATGACTGAACAGTATGCAACCTGCAACACGTAGAGTTGTTTGGGTTGTCTAACTTGACGGGCGTCTGAAATACACTACACTTTTTGAACCTACAAACCGTGTGACCCGTTCTACAGAACCCTTCTTGAGTCGAAAATCAAGAAGCGGTTCTGTATGCTTTTACATCTGGTACAATTATGTCTGCATACAAAAGTTGGTGGCCCTAGATGTCCCCTTTCTATGCTAAAATCCTGCGACACACATACATACACATTCTCTTATATCGATTCTTGAGAGCAGAAATGTCGTATGTTCAGTTTTCTAAATTTTTCAGGAGACTCTTTCGAAGCGATAAGTGTGCCCAAGCAAAGCAGAGAGTTTGAAATTTAGACAACGGTTCACTGTGTATTACTAAGGAGCTATTTACTGTAGACATATGAGCTTTGTGCACCTGACATAGAAGGTATCAAGCTAATGAAACAGCTGAAACAGTCATTATTGATAAAAATGAGATATATGACATTTGCGAGTGCTCTCAAGACTCGATATATCAATAAGGATGATGGGGACGTCAAAATGAACGTCAATTGTACTAAAGCAAAGTTGAGTGTAGTATGAAGTTGTATGCATTTTGCGAACTTTGTATATGTTGGAAGACACATCGTTTAAATTTTGGTAACAGAAATATAGCTATGTTTCAACAAGTTTTTGTGGTCTATTCGAAAATGATTTCAAAACAAACTATTATCACTGGAGCCCTAAAATAGCCACCCCAAGTTTAGGTATAGTTATATAGTGCGAGAAAAGTCACAGGTTAAGAACGTACTAAAATATATATTAGTTCATGTAAACATTAGATTATAGTGCGATAAAGATGTTTAGTGATGATGGTGGGCAGTTCGTGCAATTCTTAGGGCACAGACTATAGGTCGATAAATTATACAAAGTGGTTGGTTGTAAACGTGGTATACGCACAATTGCCCAAAAGACGAGAGCATTCAAATATTCGAACAAACATGTTAATTCTCTTTTAGCAATATGGGCAGAATTACTTTGTGCTTCTATTAACACACTGAATTGACCGGTAAATCATTAGTCCATGGCGTAAGTCCACTTGAACCAGTGACGACGCCAGAGGGGGGCAAGGGGGGCGAGCGCTCCCCTGGTGGCTACTCCTGCCCCGCTGACTGCCATCCAGACTGCCCCCCCAGACTCCTACAATCATAAAACATTCTACATATAGTATTTTATATCAGTATCATAACCAATCTCATTGTCAAATTGTAGTCTACTTTCCATGCATTTACTATGTGGCAGATTAGTCCTCAAACCTTCTTTGAGCGTCTGGGTATGCACGATTATTTCTGTTTTCTAATTTAGCGCCTTTTCCGGTAAATTTTAATTACAGTTCTTTCTTATGAATTTTAATTACTGTGCCTAGCAAACAATAGTAGAGTTGGTCGACTTGTTTTCTTCTCATTGGATCAACTTCGATTAAAAACAAAAGAAAGGTAAAACCAATCACGTAACTTGTTTGTATTTATACAGTTTTGAAGTTTTCAGTTTCATATTTTGTTTTATTTAAAGGTTTTATACGTCTATTTCCTGAAACATTATTCTCGGCTTTCAATATTCGGAGGATGGGCTTATAACAGCTTAATTTGCGACTACCAGGGCTTAATTTTTTGAAGGAAAAAAAAGTTTTGTTTTCCAATTCTGCAAGTGATAATAATAATAAATGTATGGAACTAAATCGATTATTTATTTAGCTCCCAATAAAACGTATTATCAGAGTGTTGATCTTTAGTTAATAATTGGTATGTACTAGTGCTCCCTTACTTATTTTGTTTCAAAGTACTGACATGACGTCTACCATATTGACTAGAAATGTACATGGAGCTACTGAAAAATTTGTAGCCCAACCCAGGAGTGCACGTCGAATGGTGAAATTTTACTTTTCTACACTTCCCCGGAGAGTCAATATACTACCTTGTACAGTGCTCCAGTTTTGAAGAAGTTAATAAAATCTGGAGACTTCCTCGCACCACTGTTCGTAACACTACTCTTATCAGATCTAAAGTTCAATCAGATCTAAGTTTGGGAAATAAATACAGGCAATAGTTAGACGGAGCTAAATCTGGGGAATAAGGATGATGATCTAGACATTGAAATCCTAGATTATGCAATGCTAATTGTGTTCGCAGGGGTTCGATGGACAGGTGTATTCTCTTAAAGGAACACAATTCCTTTCTTTTCATTTTCCGTGGTGTTCAACTTTGAATTTTTCTTTCAGTTTTGTGAGTAATGTAGAGGTTCTGAATTAAATATCTGACCGTTGCGGAGGTAGTCTATGAGTATGACTAGAGATACGCACGAGACGAGTCGAGACAGGATTTTCCTGACAAAATTCGAGTCGAGACATGGCTCTTCCAATAGAGAAATATACATTTTTCGAGTCGAGACATCACTTTTACAGCACATTTTCGAGACGAAACAGCCATAAATCTTGTCTCGTGCGCATCCCTAAGTACGACGCCATACTTATCCCAGAAGAATGTTGCAAACAGCTTTTCAACCTACTTCTGTGTCTTGAACTTCTTGGGGCGAGGGAGAAATGAGTGCTACTACTCCATTGACTGTTGTTTCTTTTTAGGATCATAGTGGTACAACCCTATTTCGTTCATGGGTACTATTCGTGAGCGAAATGATCAGCAATACATTCAAATTGGAAGAAGACTTCTCTTAATGCCGTCACCCTTTTATTCTCCTGACATATTTTTTGGGAACCCATTGTGTCAAGACTTGCGCATACCCAAACCATTCTGAATTATACTAACGACGCGTTCCAAAGAAATGCCCACAATCTCTGACACAAATTTTACTGAGACGGTAAAAACTGGAGAAGGGGGTTGCAGCCAGACCTCAGACTATAATAAGTATATCGTGCGTTTACTATACTTTTTAAAAAGTGTATCAATAATAGCTTAAATTCTTTTTGTCAGTCAAAAACTGGGGTGGCGTAGAAACCCCGGCCCCAGATTATATCTACCACTGGTGAAATGCTGCAATTTTCAAGAATAATGTCACAAATTGCATCAATGATTTCGGGAATAGTCACTGGATGTAAAGTCATCCTGGATGTAAAGCAAATTTGTTGAGAAACCGCCACGTTTGAACTAAGCCATCACTTCTTCACCACTGCATATAATGGAAGAGAGTCCCGTAGTTTTTCACTGATTTTCTCATTAATTTAGTTTGGTGACTATCCTTGGTGGAACAAAAATGTTCTAATAGTTGTGATCTGGATGTTCGTGAAATTCGCTGTTTGGGAACACGTAAACACTTCAGAGGCCTGAGGAAGCCATAAGAATTTCATTATTAATATGAAAATTTGTTGAAAACATGTTTTTCCAAACTACAGTTTCATCTTTCTATCTAGTACCTACACTCCTTCTGGGTTGGATTACGAGATTTTCAGCAGCCCCTCGTAAATTTATATATATATATATATATATATATATATATATATATATATATATATATATATATATATATATATATATATATATATATATACAGTCTGTTACAAAATAACTGCACCACCTAAGAAAAATCTATACATTTTGCGAATTTTTATAAATATTATGAAATATATTAATAGCGATGGTTTCAAATTATTTATCATACATCGTGTGGTGTTTTATCTACTGAATATATAAAGACAAAAGAATGACATACAATATACTACTAATACTATGCTACAAATAGCCACTATTACAAAAAGTACGAATATATTTGTTTTCATGTACTTTGTATGAACGCATGTTAACATCTCATTAATGAACAAGAAATGAACGCGAGTTTTTTTTTAACAGTACTGTGAAGTATATAAAAGCAATAACTGTGTATATACCCCATTCAGTACTTTGTATGTTTCCCATTTGCAGTTTTCAGTGCTGCCAATCTACTTGGCATGCTGTGTACGAAAGATTGGCACAAGGATTCGTCTAACTCATGGAAACACACTTGCACCACAGCTTCAATAAGCTCCTTTTTTGTTTCAAAACACTTCTCTGAAAGCTTGCAAGACATGATATGCCATAAATTTTCAATAGGATTCATGTCTGGAAAGTTAGGTGGCCACCACAACCTTTGGATATGCATGTCTGCAAACTCCTTCTTAACCACAGCAGCTCTGTGACACGACGCATTATCATCTTGAAATATGTAATCTAAGTTTTTGCCTGAGAAATGATCCCTTGCTGTTGATAGAAGTTTAGGGTTTAAAATGTCCATGTAATACTGTGAGTTAACTGACCTGTTTCAAATTTCTAATCTTGCAACACCTTTCGACGTGAAACAGCCTCTCACCAAACTTCTCTGTCGATGATATACAGTCGCTATTAAGTTCTTCCCCACTTCTCATCCATAGTCGGACGCCACTGTCATTCCCAAGCACCCTAAACTTTTTCTCATCGGAGGAAATCACATGTTCACATTCTTCCACACCCCACGCTTCGTACATTGTATGAAAGTGTTTCCTGGCTCTTACTTCATTTGTGTTAAGTGTCGACTTCTCTCTAGGTGTTTTCTTTCGAACTCCTTGTTCCTTTAGCCGTCTAACAACTGTCACGTAGCTTACATTAACACCAGTATCATCGGACACAGTTAGAGCAATTTGACGTGAAGATGATGCTTTGTTTGTCAGAGCTAGGGGCCTTTATTTTTCTGTCTATACGAGGGCTTCTTTTTCGCCTTCGGCCATATTTGTCTCTCAAAGAGGACTTATTATATATTGTTTGCTTTTTAATAACTCTACCAACCGTTGTATGATGCAGTTCAAGTTGTTTTGCAATTTGACGTTGCGAAATGCCACTATAGTTCAACGCCAGTATTTTCTCTTGTATACGAGGGGATGTGTCCTTCAGTATTTTGCTCATTTTTAGTATGTAATCACACTAGCTATTGAGGTACAATCACAAAGCACTAAATGTCATATACAGATCATAAACTACAACCCACAAGTACAAAAGATCACGTATGGAACAAATTTTCATTGACAACGATCAGCGGATCACCATTCACTTCTGCATACATGAGGCAGCCATTTGCATATTGGATGCACTGCCACCAGTTAAGCAAAGATCACACAAAATCCATCAGTAGTAATAAACAAAAATACATCAAAATTCAATGGCTAACTAGTGTATGATAGTTAAGTCCCTTTAGAGATAAAATTAATTAACAATTTTCTAAGGGAAATCAAAACCTTGAAATTTTAGTAGGTGGTGCAATTATTTTGTAACAAACTGTATATATATATATATATAATACACATAGCATATAGTGCTAGACGAATTTGTTACTTGTAGCAAACGCAAAAGTAATTCATTTTAGGTTTCAAAAGATGCATTGAAAAAGATTTCATGTTCAGACGTTACTTATTTGTTAGTTACAAATTTTACTTGAAATAAGTTTATCATATAGGCCTAGTATAAAAACAACAACGAAATACACAATGTAAAGTAAGTCAAACATAATAAATGTCATTTTTGGTGTGGAAAATAGTCGCCCCCCCGAAAATGTATCTGCCCCTCCTTTGCCCCCCTAGTAACTTACAGCTGGCGTCGTCACTGACTTGAACTATGAATATATAAAAAGACTGCAACAAATCGCCTACATATCATAGGCTTTCGAATGTTCCAACTCAGGAGTAAAATGAGCAACGTAGCAATTTAGGGCTGCTTTCTTAGATATGATTATGATAAACGTTACGGAATCTAGGACAAATCTAAACAGAAAATTATTTTGTAAAGAGACGTAATCTTTGAAGAAAGAAATATAAGTTATAAAAATAAATATTCTTGGAGTGCAATCTGACAACCAAGTCACCACAGAAAGAAGTCTGAAGATGCAACAGGGCAAGAAGAGGTTAACAGTAATATACAAAAAGTGAAGAAATTAAAGTAGAAGGCGAGAAGGTTGGCGAAAAAGACACTAAGTCTTCATCTGTTTGATGCTTAAGAGACTGCACAAAATTGAAGAAGCTTCAACATTCTGATGATTACATTCTCATTTATTACTAAGATTACATTCAAAATACAAAAGAATGCTAGTTGTCGGGGAATCTAACAACAGGGCCTAGAATATAAGCAAATGTTTTTTGACGTAAATTGGGAACAATACATGGATTAGTTAGTATTGCTGCCAGGAAAATCATGTATCTTCGACGTGCCTGCTCCATTTCTATAAAGTGAATGTGAAGAAGCTATTTATACACAACACAGAAGTTTATCCAGCAAGTTTTTCTTGGAGGGACCAATGGCCTTCTCAGGAGAGCTGGACTTTTACATACTAAAACCGAACCAAAATTCTTGTTTCAGGATGCGAAAGCATTAATAACGTTCATGGGTAGTCTACATACATATCACACATATTATTATGTTTGTAATGCACCACACCAACTTCTGGATGGAAATTGTTAAGATTACGTAATGCATGTAGTGTACTGTTTTACGAGATGACTACCAGTGGAAGTTATTTGAAGAATTTATCTCAAATACAGTCTTCCATGTATACATACACGATGCTGTGTTTTAAGAGATATTAATTATTGGTTTTAGTTAATTCGGACCTCTTCTTAACTGTTAAGCGTTGTTGTATTCGTCTGCAAGTAGAGGTCTATAGGTATTATTTTAGATTCCAACTTCCTTGCAATACCACGACACCAAAACAGTTGATAGGTTCACTTCAGATGAAACACCTTCCTTTGATTAGCGCAGTCCTGCGACGAAACTCCCAGGATTTCCGTCTTGAGAACTGAGCCAAGCTTTGCGCCGGTGCAACGGAGTCGCCACCCTCTCTCAAAATGGCTTGGAAAATAAAATTTAGAAGATAAACAGATTGTAGCGGGCATGAGAGCTAACGTTTTAAAATTACTAATACCATAATACCGAAGTTGAAAATAAATTAAACCAGGACATATTACTTTACATTGACATAGAATTTAAAATTATAATAGGCTGTAAATAAAACTCAAATAGCACATAAGTTCGTTTGGGATCCGTTTATCACAAAATTTAATCAAACTTTAATTATAAGTAGTACAGATTATACTTCACAAAATTTCCGATATAACTAACCATATTTATTAGACCCTATTATGTATGCTCTTTTATTAACATTTTATGGAACGAACGTTCTCAGAATTAGTTAGATACAGATTAAAATATAAATATCTTCAACTCTATATTGTGCAGTTAGCAAAACAACCAAGGTAGGAATCGTCTGAAGCATAAGTACGCGGCGATCATTATTATTTACCATTCTTAATTTAGATTGATCCTTATTTATATTTTCTTCTTTAATTTTATACTTTCTTTTACTTAATAACATAATTATCCTTTTATTAATCCATAAAAACCCATTCAGCAAATGATTCTTGTAGACCATAATAAACGCCACATGATATATTATTATTTTTAGATAACATATAATGACGTACATATACTATAAAGTTTCCAAAACCATCGTTTCACACAAACGTTATCTGCACTAAGTAAATTGGTTGTACAGTAATCATTATTTCCTAAAACGTCACAATTCCGTTTGTGCATGCTTAATAGTATTGCATAATTTATTATAGAACTTCTAAGATAGGATATCAAGAAATTTCGAGAATGTACTTGTTACTCATGAAACTTGGACTTAAATGTTGTTATATTTTGTCTCTTAGAATAGGTCATTTAAAAAATGACATGGTTGTAAACGATGATAGGGGAGAGAGATGAGTCTTTTCCGAATAATTTAAACTTTAGCGCTTCATATTATTACTTTCGGCTTGTGTATAGCCCGCTCCCCCCAGTTCTTTGTCACCAGAACTAGAAGAGTCCTACTACTACTAGTGCTACTACTACTACTACTACTACTACTACTACTACTACTACTACTTCTACAACTACTAATACTACTTATATCGAGAACAGAACCAAACCAACCCCTGCGGGGCTTCTAACCCGTTCCTACTACTACTACTATTGCTACTAACTACTACTACTACTGCTACTACTAGTACTACCGCTACTACTACTACTACTACTACTACTACTTATATTAAAGTTTCCTTACCACAAGATTTACATCTTAAATCTTTATAAGATGCGATTCCGATTCATTATGAACTAGTATGAATCGATAGAATCACTATGATTCGTTAAAAATCACTGGGGGGAGCGGGTTATACTCAATCCTTACGTTCTCTCCTACTCAACTAAATTTGTAATTATGTACTTTCTAGTTTACCTGATATAGTTATGTTAATTCTCCAATTTCGTGTGCAGAAAATTAATTTTATATTTTTCAATAACATACACCAACTTTTAAATCTCTAATAAACTTATATATGTTTATTTTTTCGATTCGAAAACATTCATTAATTTTCTGTAGATTTCAGTTTTAACATCTTGAGATGCAGATCAAAATCCACTTTTAAAATCATTGGATACGGATTAAAATCTGAATTGCCATTTTCGAATATCAAGTAATACGCAAGGTTCAGGTATATTTCTGTGGCGCATTACAATTTTATATTTGGACCTGAAACATACGATTGCTTCCTATAGGCTCCTTAAGGAAATCTTTATGTCTATACAAAATTTCAGCATGTTATTATAAACCTTTTTCTTCATAATTTTATACTTATTTTCTTTACTCTCTGCATTCCAGTTTACAATCTGTTACAAGTTAATGGAAGATCAAAATGCAGTTCTAACTAAAAATGAAAAACAGAAGCAACTCCTTTTGCAAGTGGTGAAAAACTATAGAAACTTGTTTCCAGGATGTGGAAAAGCTAAGTTGCATGAAAAGTAAAAGTTATCGTTAAGTCGATCTACATTTCTTATATATATTTTTGTCCATTCTTTTGAATATCATCCACTAACATTTTTACTTGTATTTATTAGCTGCTTGGTTTCTAACTCATGTAAATTTTATAACAAAGCAAGTGGCATGAGAAATAGATCCAAATATCTTTTCAAATAAGGAAAAGAGTGGTCTAGGTAGCCATGGTGGTGCTGATTTTCGAGGATGCGTAGTAGTAATTTCCTGGCTTAGCCTGAAACAATGATTCCCATTTCTACCACAGAAACACAGATTGTAGCTGCAATTGAAGCAGCAAAAGAAGTAATTCTCTTAATTAAGTCTTTTAAAGATATTTTGAAGCTAAAGCATATTATGCCGTTCTTGAGGTTGGTAGCTCAGTCTGAGGTTGTTCTGAGAGCCTCACGGGCCTAAATTTAATCGAAGAACAATGCAAGTTCAAATTAAAATTTTATTTTTTGTTCTTGAGAAAATCGAGGGAAATTTAGAAGTTCAACAATGTCCAGTGAGCGGCAAGTGGCAGATACAATAACAAAACCACTAATGAAGACACATTTACTTATTTTATGTAGTAAAATGGGAGCTATGTACTATAATAAAAAGACTAATCAAGAGAGAAAACTGTAAAAATCGATGTAGTAGCTAAATTTTCATCTGAACATCTTGACGCTTATATTAAATGCCTTGTCTCGACCTTTTATTTGTGTATCCATTATAATTCCTCAGACAATCTTATTTAGTCTTAGGTGAAAAGAAACAGAACGTTTCTTTTTTTGTCCATTGAAATCAAACTGGAGCATACAAGACCAAAATTAAAACAGAAGTTCGTTTCAAAGTACAAGTGTTTCAAATTATATATAACTAAAAGTTCGTTGTTTCATATCTCTGTGTGAAATAAAATGTTAAAGACCCATAAATTATGAAATAATAATTAAAAGTGTGAGAACATGTTTACATTTTATTTTTATTTCAGGATATTTCATTCGTGCCAACTGAATAAATATAGATATTTTAATATCATAAGTATATTTTATTTATAGTGAAAATAAAACTTTAATGATTATGTATGTATCCCTTCTAATTTTTGTTGTATTCATAAACAAGATGTAATAACTGATAATTGTTTAAGTTATGCATTGCTGAGTTGTCATAGTGATTTTAAACACATCTTTTGTGAAGGAAGTTTGGTGATTGAGTCTATATTCGAATGGATTGTTGTCTTACCTGAACCAGCTGTTGCTATTCTTCGAAGTAATCCCCCCTTGACGGTAATGTGCTTCTGGGAAGGCTGTACAAGTCATGGAAACTAATGGTATATTAGACTTTAGGGATAGTCTTCATCTAGGTCGTAATATTACGATGGATTTCCGAAATGTCCAAAAACTTCTGGTCTTTCACGATTAATTTTAATTTGTGGAACAAGAAAAAAATCTGGGTAAGACAAGTCTAGGGAGTAGGTGAATGAAACAACTACCCTGTTGGCCAGAAACTGTTGAAAAAGAAATGAAGTGTGTGGCTGTGCATTGTCGTGGAGCAAGGTCCAGTCGTCTTGCTTGCTGTACTGGGAGGTACCAGCTTGATCTTTTACACCAAACATTTCAGTATTTCCACATATGTTGCGTCATTTAACATGGTGCTCTCAGGGAAGAAACTCTTTGTGGATGATGCCTTCAGAGTCGAGTACGAGCATTGTCTTGATTCGGGATCTGTTACGTACTTCTCACCTTCTTGCTTTTCGGCGAATCTTAAAACCTTCAATCCATACTTCGACGCTTGCCTAGGGACGGTGGTTTTTCAGGGAATTTCGTTCTCGATTCACCATGTCGATGAAGTCACAGTTGTCAAGCTGAAGTTGCGTTTGTTACGACGTCAAAGTGTGGGACACGAGTTGGGAGCAAATCTTGCTTTTACTTAAATTCTTGGTCACTATGAGGTGGGGTGTCTCACGGCCAATTCTTATCCTTCGCTATTGTTCGTACTGTCACATGACGAACCTAGGCCAAAAGTTGCTTCAGTTTCTGTATGTTATCCAGGGTGCATACAGTCCTGGCCAGCCAGTTCATTGGCGTCTTCCATGGTGTCCCGCTCTTCGCTGAACCACTCATAAGCATACTTCAAGGTAACAACACGTTCTCCGTAAAGTGTTATCAGAATTTCATGAGTCACTTTTGTTAATTTTCAAGTTTGAAACAGAAAAATATATTCGTTCGCTGCTCCGTTTTGGTTCTTTCTTTTCTACCACACGCAGTACACCTTTACTCTACAATATGCTGTTTACGCACGATAAGCACATTCACAGCGCCGTCTCTTGAGAACTTGTTCAAACTGTATTAACCTGTGGGATGCGGAGGTGGGGCACTCTTACGACCGTGAGCAGTATGATGTCATTCACCAAACGTCCTGCACAGAGGATTTATAAAGTATATTCATGTTGGACTATACTGGTAAGTAATCATGAAATTACTTGGAAAATTATATATATTTTTTATTTAGGAAAGAGATTATAAAAGCCGACGCGTCCCATGGATGAACTATTCTTTCTGGCTATATTCACAGCGATGAATGTGGCCTCAATCCGAATCGTCAGTCTGTCACATGGGAGAACATTCGTGGTTCTCTTGAATTTACCGCACCGTAGACCTTATGGTTGATTTATTCGGAGATGCTTTCTCGAATCATCTGCATAGCATGAATCTGCGGTTTCTAACTCAAACTCCTTATATCTCATCCAGAATGAAAATTTTCAACTAACGTCTATGACATGCTACTATAATTCTGTACAAGTTTCTTGCCTCAATTATTACAAATTGCCATATTAACACAAGAAGAAAGTGAGCAAATATTTGCCCCATTTTCTTAGACTTTTTATGATTTTGTTTATTTTCAGACTAAATTGATTTAGAGTTTTTCGTTACAGCAACATCTACACTTTCTCTCAAAAATATTTGTTGCTTTATTCTGTAATCTAAGCTAGAAAGTTGTTGATGATAATTCGACGAAAATTCCAGTATTTTTCTCATATGTAACTACTGTATTATTATACGAACATGTATATTTCATTTGGATACAGTATAAAGCTAATGGATTGTATATGCACAAGTTTGGGTTAAATTAACGTACAAGAATACCAAACTGATTCAATGAAACTATCAAGAATGTCTTCATTAGAAACTCAACGTTGCTTATGGGATGTCTATTAACTTTTCTAAAGTTTTAAAAGTATGAAGTGACTTAAGCGATTCTTGACTACTCACAAAGTAATTTATGATTTTATTACGGAGAGTCTGGAACCTCAATGAATTTGAACTTGCGTCAAAAGGTTCCCGGTTCGGAAGCGTATGAGAATCAAATTTAAACGATTTCCATTAATCATGCATTTAAAGGTTAAGTAACGTGCACTTCAGCTGAAATATTACATTTACACCTCTATTATCTATCCAAATAGCACTTTCATGACATAATACTATTAATCAATGTAAAAAGATTGTTAACTGATAATGATCTCACAAGGTACATTCGCGAAGTTTCTCCTCGGAATTTAAATGCAAAGCCTCTTCTATATAGACGATAAACAGGAGAGGTGAAGGTCCACATTCTTGCCTCATTCCTTTACTATTTTTGCTTCCTTCTGATCTCTTCTATAACAGCTGTCTGGTTCCTATAAAGTTGGTATATGATTATTCTGTTTCTGGAATCCACTTTCAGATTCTTCAACGCTCTGAACATGATGTTCCAATCTACGTTGTCAGAAACTTTCTCTTATCTAGAAATGCTATCACAATTGGTTTGTTTATTCTGATGTGCTGTTTCATGATCATCCGTAAACTCAGTATTGCTTTTCTTGTTCCCCTTTTTCTCCTGAATCCAAACTGGTCCTCCGATAGACGTTCTTCGATATTCCCATCTATTCGTTGTGCTATAATTTTGCACAGTATTTTTGATGCATGAGAAAGAAAACTTAGCGTTCTGTGTTCTTCGCATTTCCTCTTCGAGTAGGGAACAATATGCTTTTCTCGAACTCTCTTGGTATTTTTCCCGAGATGTACATTTCATTAATAAGATTAAATAGTTTCTTCTTTGTTTCTATTTTGAGATTCTTAATCACTTCCGTTGGTATTTGATCTATTCCTGGGGGTTTCCTATGTTGCATTTTCTCCAAAGCATTGTCAAAGTCGCACTGTAAAATTGATGGTCCTAATTCATTTTCATCGACGCATTCTTCCTTCTCTATCTCTTCTTTGTTCACTCTGTCTTCTTTGTAGGCTTTTTCAATGCATTGCTTCCATCTTCTTGTTATCTGCTCCTCTTCTCTTAGCGTTGTTCCGTTCTTGTCTATGATACTGTCTGTACCTTTCTTTTTCCCACCGAACTGTTTTCTAACCTTTCTATATGCTGTGTCTGTATTGTCTGACTATATTTTCCTCAATTTCGTTGCAGAAGTTGTTTATCCAGTTTTCTCTGGCCTTCTTCACGTCTCTGTGGATGTGATTTCTGCACCTTCTGTATTCCTCTTCTTTGTTTGTTATCTTGCACTGTCTTCTTTTCTCCATCATTTCCAATATTTCTGCTGTTATCCAGGGTTTATATTGGGTTCTCATTTGTCTTCCAATGTGTTCGTCGGAAGCTTTTGTAATCCCTGTTTTCATGGCTTCCTATTTCGAGTCGATGTCATCACCTGCTAAATCTATCCTAGACATATCTTTGTTTGTTGCATTTGCAAATTCTTTTTTCATGTTTTCATCTCTTCTCAGCTTGATTGCGTTCCATCTTTTGTTTGGTGCTACCACTCGTTTCTTTCTAGTCAGAGTTTGCTCTTCATCAAAACTAAATTATGATCTGAGTCAGCGTCTGCTGCAGGGTAAATCTTACTGTTCTTCACTTGATTTCTAAATGCTTGTCTGACCAGTATATAGTCTATTTGATATCTTTCTTTGTCTACTGGTCTTGTCCATGTGTATTTCCTTCTCAGTGGTTGCTCGAAGAGAATGTTCGTTACCGTCAGCTTATGGCTTTCGCAGAACTCAACTAATCGTGCACCTCTCGCATTCCTTTCTCCTAGGCCGAAATTCCCACTTACATTATCTTCTTTGCCTTCGCCGACTACTACGTTCCAGTCACCCATGATGATTAAATTGTCCTGTTCTTCAACTTTCATCAATACTTCTCCTGTTTGCTCATATGTTTCTTCTACTTCCTCATCTGTGTAGCTTGACGTACATATATATACTTAGACTATCGTCATATTCCTCGGTTCGGTTGCTATCTTCAACATTACTATCCTTTCATTGTATCTCCAGCTGCCTATAACTTTCTGTCCTATCTTCTTATTCAAGACAAAGCGACTTCTGCTGTACCGTTTGCAGCTCCTGAGTAAATCATTCTGAAGTCCCCGCTTCACATGTCTCCTCCATCAGGCCACCTAACTTCACTGATTCCCAAGATATCTATATTCATGCGTTCCATTTCTTTCTTTAGGTTTTCCAGTTTTCCACACTGTAACAGCGATCACACATTCCATATTCCTATCCTGCAGGGGTTTCGTTTGATGACCACCGAGGAACCCCTGCTATGTTTTCCTCCACTGCCAAGGACGACCCTCTGTGAAACAGTAGTGTCGTATTCCCTAATATTACATTTTCTTATTTCTGTTTCTATGTTGTTTTCTAGGGACTGAGTCCCAGGTCCTTCCACCTCGCAGTGAAACAGCCATAGAGGACATCCTGTCCCTATCTGTTTTTGTCCACATCTGAGCCTTGCCAATGTCTATCATCTTCAGCCTCAGTGGTAATGGTAGAGCTGCTGGCCACTACCATAATATCTCTCTTCGTCTGGCTCCTACCCTAAAGAACTGTCCCTGGGAAGCCCTCTGATAGCGAAGCTATCTAAGGCATAGCTCTTGAGATCCACAAACGAGAAATATGATTTTAGTGAAGAATTCGACTTATTAAATCCCCTTCTCATTCTCAAAATAAATCCAAGGTTCCTGTTTGCCTCATTTAAAATTTGATTTATATGATGCTCAAACGATAATTTTGGGATCATGTATTACGCCTAGATCTTTGACAATTTGTTCCCCCTTTATTTGTTTGCCATCTATCTTATATTGAAATTTTAAAACATTCCACTTCTTAGTAAAAGACACGGTTTTGCATTTTATTTATATTTATGTTTAACAAATTGCGCTTGCACATTTACTATGTTTTAATTGTCACATAACACAATTTGTCACATAACACCATTATCTTCTAAGCGCTTCAATTGCTCGAATAATTATTCGTTATTGGAATAATTGTTCATTACCAAAATAAGTATTCGAATATCAAATTTTGTTTGTATATTCAAATAACGAATATTAGGACAATTCATTAAATGAATATTGGAATAATGGATTATACAAATTATAACAGCACTGGTAAACTTGAAAAAAATAAATTTGTTAAAAACAAACAATTGATTAGAGCATTAATTTTTATTTTTTTAAAGCTCAATATCCCACTATTATGCAGCGATGCTAAGAGAGACGGTGACGATGAGATGGATGATAATAGTGGAATGATAGAATGGGAAGCAATGACAGAACCCATGCACACGGTGTTTGACATCACAAAGCCCATTCCGAGAAACATCTTTTTAATTAGATATGATTTTAACCTATACTATACTGTAGGTCGAAGGCTCAAGGAAACTAGTGGTTTACTTGACATTATTTCGAATTTTTACTTTACTAAAAATTATGATGGTGTAAATTGGTTCAAAATACAAGTTGTATTTAAAATAATAGGAGGCATTTCTTTGAAAATTAAAATCGTTGATAATATCTTCTTTAATTAAAAAAAAAAGGTTGAGTGAAGTAAATTCTTGTTTCTCTTTAATTTAACACGAAAAGTATAGGATTTTGCTCTAGCTGTGTTCATTTCGTATTGTTAGCAGTGTTTGCGGTGCTTATATCGTTTGTATTCCGTCGATCGTTTCTACGGTCTCGTAACTCTTCAATTAATGTGATTAACGTTATATGTGTTAATTGAAGAGTGTGGGAAAGGTAAGTTGAGTAAAACTTTCCTTCAATTACAATTCCGTAACAAATAAAGTCATTCAATCCGAATACAGATTCTAACATGAAGTTATTTCCCGAAGTACAATTTACTGTAGTAAATAAACGACTCGTTTACCTAATTGAGACGTTAAAAAGAGAGAAAACATCATAGTTGTGAATAAGGGTACCAATTATGTCACGCATTTCGATAATTGGATTTCAGAACCGGTAGAATTAACCGTGTTTCAAGATTGGGGACATACAAAAATATATTGACACGGAGTTCTCACGTCATGTAATTCGAATTTCCAATACTTCTGTGTCCACTGTGTCTTTGAAGTCATAGTAAGCCCACTTAACAAGTCAACAAAGGGACATTCAAAATGTGTGTTGGCTATCGGAAGAATAGATAAAAAATACACTTTTTTAATTTTATTTTTCTTAAAATAAATTTCCTATATGTTTTCATCATTGGACGATTCAAAGATGATTTTGGGTGTGCAGTTGTTATGGTACATTTAAATTTGAATTTGATTTTCGGTATCTTTGTTCTTACCAATTAGGGATATTGAAGTTACTTACTCGATCTATTTAATTATTATATAACTCTGAGCTTGAATCACTATGCAACATTGAGGTTATAAAGAACCAAACCTACTGTTATTCTACAAGCATAATGAACAGAGAATAGCTGAGAAAAGTCGACGTGAAACATAATTAGAAAACTGAACTCGTGTCTCATATTCAAACCAGAGTATGCATAGCGTAGAAGAAGATACAGCTACTGAAAGACCTCTCCTACGCTGTGATATGATACAGTTTGCTGTGGCTCTTTCCGAATAAGAAAGGGACAGAGCGCGGAACAAGAGTAGAAAAGGCTAGTTCAAGTGCAGAAGGATGCAACTAGTTTTTTGCAATGAAACAGTTTACTAATTGGATTATGTTAACGGTGAAAGTTAACGTTACAAAATAATCGAGAGGGTTATTCTGAAATTGAAACAAATTGAAATCTATCTATGTTTGTGTATTTTGAAACACAGAAAAACAAATAAATAAACAACATATTTCTTTGTCGGTATTCATCGTAAACAAACTAATCTTCTATGCTATAAAATTGAAAGTCACTAGGTTTGTGAGTTAATAACTCTTGAAACACCGGACCAATTTCGATCAAATTTTCAACATAGATGAAGTTTAGGGCTGGAATGTTTATCTATTCACTTTGACAGTGGAACTTTGGGTTGGGGGAGGAGAGGGAGAGATATGAAATAATAAATAAAACTTAATAACTCTTGGACCACCAGACTGATCTTGAGCAAATTTTCAACATAGATGGTGTTCGGGCCTGAGATGGTTTGTGTCATTTGACTTTGAAGGAGCAACGTAGAATAGAGGGAGGGGAGATCAATATATTTAAAAATCAATATATGTGAAAATGAAAGTAACTAAATATTTCCTGAAACACCGGACCAATCTCAACCAAGCTTTCAACATAGATGAGATTCAGAACTGGGAGGATTACCATGTCACTTTGACAGTGTAAATTAGGGGAGGGAGAGGAGAGAGATATTAAGAATGATCGAAAAGTATAATATTAGTATCGAATCCATAGTTTCCGTTGTCGCTGAGATTAACAGTGATACTTCCGATGCCGTTTTAATCCATGTCACTGAAAACAAAAACAGCATATTTCATGGTTCCCAAAAATATGAGATAAGGAGTTATGCATTTAACATTTTTATTTTAATCGAGCGAAGAGGGTAAATAATGTTAGTACACTATATAGATATTGACAATTCTAAAATGTTTTAGAATTCCCTCGTGTCTATATGACAAGCTTCTGGTGCGGGAGACTCTGTTTCTATTCCCGGTAGAATTCCACGTTTTATATAGGGATTTTCTTGTTGTTGAAAGGAGTTTACATTCCAAAGCAATCTAACTTGTTTTAAAAATTCATTTGAATAAAAATGTTAATTCAATGTGGAAAATCGCATGCCAGACCGCTTAAATGTCATTTGCGCTTTCATAGTAGTAATAGTAGTAATAATAATCCTTTCTCATGAAAGCAAAATCGTTACTTTGACCTCCTAAAGATATTTAAAATGACGCCTGTGGTATTAGATACCAGAGCTTTTCAATTATGAGAAAATAATTTTTATAGTTGGAAAGCACATTCTTACTAAATAGTATGCTTCGAAAATGTGTTTGAGTATTAACTCTTTTTTTTTTTTTTTTTTTTTTTTTTTTTCAACGAAAGAGGAAAGAAATTAATTTTGAACGAAAACTGAAATCTCTAGTTTTATGTTCCACAGGTATTCTCTTCGGACTAAACGCAAGGGATGCTTTATGAAAGTTAATAAATAGGAAAGACTTGATTAAATGATAAGGTCCCCGTGAACCCTGAGAAAACTCAGAAATACGATGTGATTTAACACAAACCCAAATTAGCTAGGATCAAACCTGGGATCCTTCGCAATTGGGCCGGATTTAGGGGGTGCAAAGGTACACGTTGTAAATATACACTAAAATGAGAAGTTAGCAGTGAGTTTTGCAAAATCAATAGTTTAACTGAATTTTCTGAAGGTTAAAGGAAAAGAATTAATCCAGAGCAAACACTTAGCATTTCCAAAGGAATTCCTCATTCGCATCACAAATACCTAAAGACATTTAAAAAACTCAGATTTAATTAAAATGTACTGGTAGTTGTTGGTGCACTCCCCTTCAGAGTATATGCATCTTCTGGTACTCTATACCGCCACCTTTCCAAGATTTATTGTTTATTTTTTAACACAAATCGTTTTTTATTCCAAGCAAATTAAGAAATCGGTATATTGATTTGACAATATTTGTGATAAGTGCATTTAGAGTATGGATAATTTTAAAACTATCAGTCAATATAAATATTATTACAGAATTGTTTCCTTTATTCCGATGTGAAAATTAGCATACCAGTGACCTTGCATCTGTTGAAAGGATTGTCTACTTCAAGCTATTAGTTGTAAAAAAAAGTTTTTGTTCATCTTTGTTCATCATTAGATTCGACAAGCAAGACATTAACCTTGTTTTTCAACAGCGTATCTTCTGAGCCGAATATGCAGTTAATTCACTCAGACCTCTCTCTTCGTATCTCCCCTACCACTTTCCGCCTCGATTGGCTGTCTCCATCCTCTGATCAAAGTGCAAATAAGGTTAACGTAGGCTTCAAACTACGACTGGGAGCACATACCATTATGCAGTATTAACCCTTCTAGTGTAGGTTGTTTCCTCATCACTATCTCACCTTCAAGAGATCTCAATTACAAGACCACGCCACCGCCGCTGGCATATATTTAACGCATAGGCGCCGATGCTGGTAATGCAAGAGGAGTCCAGAATTTGTTCGCGATCCTAGACTTTGGATATCTTCGCTTGGATTTCTATCAACAAAACGCACTTACTTGAACGGCCCTCCCAAATGTTATATTGAAATCGGCGCCGCTGATGTAACTTGCACAACTTTAATTTCTTATTGTTATAGAAAGGGTTGAGTTGATTTTGAGTTTAACGTCCCGTTCAGCAGCGAGGCTATATGAGACGTGGACCTACTGATTAATGTGGAATCCGAACACATTAGCTCTCACCGGGAATCGAACCCGGGTCTCCCACGCCAAAGGCGCGTACGCTAACCGCTTAGCCACGGAGGAGCTCTGTTATTGAAAGGTAATGGGCATTTTAACGGTCTGTTTTCAAGTAATAGCAGCTTCGAGTTTCGGATCTTTGAATGTAGAAAATGTGAAGAAAAATTGTAAATACGATAATTTTATGAAATCTTAAAGATCGGAAATACAAAAAGAAGCAATACTAGAAACATACAATGAGGCTCATTGTTCTCAACTGTACCTTTAAAAGAAATATATTCAATAGAACTGTTGAATTTTTGCCTCGATAACGGTAGGTGTTATGCTCGAATCCTACGGACATCTGTGATTTATAATTTTGGGGATTCTACTGTATCACAATTAAAACCAAAAGGTAGTATCTGTGATTTCTGGACGCTGACTGACTTCATATTGATGAATGCCTCTTTCCACTCTTCAAGTTACTCAATATTTAGAGATACTAAGCCCTCTTTTCTCACCGAGACAAAATAAGATATGGACCTATTGGTTAATTAAATTGAGAAATTCATGTCCCACTTCCTAGCCTGAACGGATTCGTATCCGAGACAAGTATTCTCCCAGGAATCAAACATATACATATACAGAGAGCATTCGCTGTAGCCTCTGGTTCGTTAAGGAAGAAGCGTGAATTGACAGTTTGATAGATATTTTAGTATATTTGCATTGTATGTATTAAAAGCCTTTTCTATAGGGGTAAATTTAAATAGTTTTGATTCTGAGATCACTGTTTTCCATTTGTCCTTGAACAATTTCCATGTGTAGTTACTTTTTAAATCTCTAACACTTAATAATCTGAGGAGAATTGGATTTTAATTACGAAGGAACTGACTAATGACACATGAGACTTATTAGTCTCTTGTCTTTAATTACCTATATGTAATAGTATGTAATAGTAAGTATAATTAAGCTCATTAATTAGAAGTACGTAGAGTAGCTAATGAATGTTGTTTCAAGTTAGCTTGAAATAGGTACAAATGCTATTAACTAAGTACAAATGTAAACAAATTAAAAACGGAAATAGCCCTTCTAAAATTTAGTTTGAGGTATTATTTAGACTGATATACAAAATACAGAGAATAATGTAACCAGGAAAGTTGCAGGTGATATTATATACATCAAATGAATATGCAATGTTCTATCAAAACCTTCTTTAATATTCTAAGAGCAGAAGTGTCTGAAAGTAGAATTTGTTTTCGGATCTCTCTAGTTTGAAAGCTACAGAACCTAGCTCAAACAGTTTTAGATCGTACGGAAAGAGTAAGTCCTAATAAATAAATAAATAAATAACTCTATGACCTATGGAACCCAGAGGTTCAATGCGGCGTTCACAAAGGCTCTCCATTGACTTCTATCTTTACCCAACTGGATCCAGTTTCTACTTTGTATTAATGTTTCTGCGAGATTCATTTTAATATTGTCCTCTCATCTGCACCTAGATCGTCCTAATGGTCATTTTCCAATTAGATTTCTAGTTACAACTTTGAAAGCGTTCCTCTTTCTTTGATTCTGGCTGTATGACTGAACCTCCTATACTTGATAATCCTAACAATGTTTGGTAAAGATATAAATTATGTAGTTTGTCGTTAAGAAGTTTCCGCCATTCACCAAGGCCTAATAAATATAAAACCAAAAATTCAAATATTGTAGAAATTACTTTAATAATTTAGAATATTTTGATAATCGAACAAGCGTTCCATTATTTTCAATTGAAGGTTTATAGCTATATAGCGAATTTCATATCTTCAACTTAGGCGAAATATCACGTTCCTCGTTTTATAAATATAAAATTGGATATTAAAATATTATAGAAGTTATGAATTTTTCTTTTACTCTTTACACAATTTTTGATAACGCTGAAACACGTTAATATATATTTTTTAATATACATTGATTTCATCTACATAGTTTTAGGGATTAATAAGATATTCTATTCTTGTGAAAAATTTGATTTCTCTTTCATCTCACTTAGGCCATTTCTAAAAGTTGTTTCTTAATCCTTTCTTTCGTCACAAAGATATTATTGTCCAAATTTCACGTTTACAACTGTAATGTTATAGTCTAGGCGTCAATGAGTGAGTCATGTTTAGTCTTTTATGTAGTAACGATTTTGTAAAAGGTACGGTATGTAGTTAAGATATGTTGTTATCTGTGTATGTGAAAAATATTATAAAATACAAAGTGCTAGTGTGAGTTTCTAAATTATTAATGTACAAGGAAACAGGTCTATATCCTGCATACTGTATATGATATAGTGAAGTCATAAATAATTCAATATTCTAACATTGAAACAAAGAAGAAATATCCATGACTTAACGTTTCTTTATAAAATCGTGAAAAATAGTGTCGATTCTTTTCAGTTAAATTACAATATACGAAGGCCACTATTTATATTTTGAGCCATGGCAACACTGATTGTAGAGTCCAACACACTTGTTTCTGCCGCGATCGTTGCACAGCTAAGTGTTGCAATCTAAATATCCAAAAGAATAACTACCAAGCATTGTACAAACAATTACACTAACGCAAATGAATAACATGTACAGCCTATTAATAGAGAGAGCGTTTACCTTATTACAATGGCTCGAAACATATTAAGACTAAGACTGATGGCACACTTCACGCATTAATTAGTCTAATAATTCTATTCCTGAGAAGTCCTCCCCAATCTCCGAGGCAGTATCAGTTGATTCAGGGTCTCCTGAGAAGTCCTCCTCAATCTCTGAATCTGTGTCAGTTGATTTCAGGGTCTCCTTAGAAGTCCTCCTCAATCTCCGAGGCTGTGTCAGTTGATTCAGGGTCCACGTAAATTACGAAAGGTGCCGATGCAGCATTATCTTCATATTCAACTATCAGACTCTCGCGCTTTCATGAACTCATTCTCGATCTCTTCCACAAAAAACACCTTGAGCCACATTCTTCGCTTGTAACACTCAAATTTGTATTGTGCGAGCTGTATGACCGCATCCAAATTAAAGGTTGTGTTGTGACATGCCACCAAGTTCTTCACTAGTGCCCACATTTTTTTCTATTGGATTTAATTCAGGGTGATATGGTGGAAGCCTTAATACACAATGTCCGTATTCATTTAGCAAGGAGTCAACTTTGTACGTTACACGTTTAGGTTTATGTAATTTGATTAATTCGTACAGCTTAGGTCGTGTCATGTCAGGCGTGAAAAGTAACCCCTTCTCTTGAAGCCATCTCTGCATATTTTTTTAAATAATCTTGAGTGGAGGCAGGATTTAATTGTGCGTTGTAATAAGAGGCATTGGCTAAAACAATAACAGATCTGGGTGAAAGATTAGGAATTAATTTTTCCCGAAGCCATTTCATAAAATTATCGCTGTTCATGTCATCGTGGTAGTCCCCTGATTTCGAATTAGATTTAAACATTAGTAAAGCATTAGGAACAAACCCATCCTTACCTCCGGCGTGAACTATCACAAGACGTCGCCCTTGGACATAGGCACCCGAAAACATTTGCCAGAATCGTCTGATCAACATTATTCTGGAGTGTGGGAACTATGCAAGTATGTTTCATCTACATATATGATTGGTCGTCTTTCCCGTCTAAAATGCCTTATTTGTCTCAAGAACCGCGTTCTTTGAGCACGAATCTCTTGCTTTCCGGTTAAAATGGATCTATTATTTGGGGTCTTCCTTCACTTAAAACCCAGCTTATGAGGTAAATGTCTCAAACTCTATTTACTACCCGCAAAATTTAATTATCCTTGTAATGTCGTGCGCAATTTGCTAAGTGTTGGCACTTGCTTTCACGCATAGCATAGTCATACACACACCTACGGATGACATATTCATCGAAATTGTCCACTGAAGATGTAGGTGCTGGTTTTGGTCTTCTCTTTCCAGGAGTAGAGAATGATGTGGAGGGCCCTTCTGACGACTCAAGAACTTCTCTTTCCTTCACAATTGCTCGAATTGTTCGTTCCGGACCCCGATTGCAGCTGCCGTGGAATATTAACACTTCACTATCTTCCATCTTCAGAAATGAATGAACATTACTCACAATTTCTCTCGCTTTGCTATGTAAAGCCTTTGTTTTCAATTTAGACAACACTGGAGCCATTGTGTAAATAAACGTTTTTACAAGCGTAAAACTTAAAAACTAAGAATAGGCTATCTACAAAACTTTCAACACTTAAAAAAAAAAAATCGGAGCCAAGCCTTTCACCACAGTTCGAAAAACGCGCGCACTTAGAAAGAGACACTTCAACACCACTAATCTCTATTCCCGTATGCTAATAAGTTTTTTTTTAAAACAATGATTTTTCTAGAAAGAAAACTTTGCAGAATACTCCTGCTTCTGAAAGGTATATTTTTGCTGCTTTTGTTTGCCGTTGGTAACACTACATTTTACTCAGCGAATTATAGCTCAGTATGGAAAGGACAATATGCGTCATAATGAAATGTGTCATGCGCAGTTGCCGAACTTACTCTCAGCGAAAAGGAGAAAGAACGATATGGAACATACGTTAGCTAAGACTTTTAATTCATCTTTCTTCTTCGGTGTCAAGAATTTAACTGACTATTGTGGCAACATAGCAGGTGCTAGTAAGAAGGGGGCGAAGAAATGCTTATAAGAAGGGCTGAGTCTGAAGCTTTTGTATCGCGGCAGAGATTTCTGTATCGAGCCCTAGTTAGGCGCTACTTTTTGTTTGCATAGAAACATTTAACATTGTTGACTATAACGTACTTTATCAATAGCTTTATTTGTGTGGGTTACGTTGACTTGAATATTGCGTGACAACAAAAAAATGGAATTAACTCCTGAAAATTTTCATGTGACGACTTATTACGATTTTGGACGTGGATTATCAAGACAAGAGTGCATCGATCAACTCATTTCCACATTTGGCGATGAAGCCGTATCATTTGCCACTGTGAAACTATTTTACTCCTGGCGACCATTGACGTAATTCGCGAAGGTCGTCCAAAATCAGTTGTTATGTAAGAAAACATTGATGCTGTGCAAAACCTAATACTACAAGATCGTCGTTTAACATAGTATGAGATTGAGGCAACCCCAGGCATTACATCCACCAGCATACATAAAATATTACATGATCATTTAGCTGTGAGAAATGTTTGTTCTCGTTCGATCCCACATAATTTGACACAAATTCGAAAAGAAGCTTGCGTCCATTGATGCACACAAATGCCCAATGAATACAATGACGGTGCTTCAAAAGACGTACATAAGATTGTAACAGGTGACAAATGATGGATATATGCATTTGAGCCGGAACGTAAACAGCAGTCGATTGTATGGATGTTTCAAGATGAACCAAATTCAACAAAAGTTCGCACTCGAAGCACTTCGAAGCAAATTGTTGTCTGTTTTTGCGGGAAAACTCGTCATGTAGCAACTGTGCCTTTAGATGAACGTAGAACGGTCAACTCTAAATGATACACAACAATTTGTTTGCCGGAGGTCTTCGATCAAATACGGAAAACAAACAAGCACCGTTGGATCATTCTTCATGAAGACAATGCGAGCTCCAATACATCTCGTCTAACAACCGATTATTCGAACGCTCAAAAAATCGAATTGATGGGTCATCCGAAGTACGGTCCTGATTTGGCAAAAATGGCTTATTCTTGTTCCTGAATGTCAAGAATAAATTGCGTGGACAACGATTTTCCTCGGCGGAAGAAGTCGTTGATGCGTTCAAAAACCATATTATGGAGGTGTCTCAAGAGGATTGAAAAAACTTCGACAAATGGTTCGAATGAATGCAAAAGTGTATAGGTCATAAAGGAGAATATTTCGAAAAACGATAAATCAATTTTCAATGACAAATTACTGTTTTTTCATTGTTAGGCTCAAAATATAAATATTGGCCCTCGTAGTAGCGTTTCACCATCCAAAACTAGAATTAGCAATAACAATACATTTCACTTCATGAAGGCACTCACTGGCATGCTACATAAATCTCCTATATAGCGAATGAGTGCTTCCTACGTTAATATATTCGAAGGTCTCGAATTACTGGCAAATAATCAATCTCTCCAAATGACTGCCGAAATGTTTGGTCCAATAGAATCCGTTCAAAACTCGTGTAGTTGGAACCTATAAACCATAATAATTCGATTCGCAATCGGGCACACAGAATTTAACGTATTCACAGATAGGAAAGAGTACTTGAAAGAAAATTCTATTGTTTCTCACCTTACGTGTAAAACTTGTCTACTGCAAGACTACCCGTTTTACGTTCCTGCCCAATTCTTTCCACACACAGGAAGTCACAAAAATGGACAAAATAGGTAGTCGCAAAGATGCAAGAAAGTCAACACAAACCACAAGTCCTAAGAATAAATGCTGTTTTCTTTGTCACTTCGATCACGTTTCAGAAGCTCTTGAACAACTGTTGCTATACACATATTATAATTTCCATTTTCTAGTCCAGCTGTCTCCATTTCACAAGACGAATCCAAATATCTGATGTGGAACAGAACGAAAGGTTGAAATTCTGTGTTCTAACTGCCTGAATAAATCTCTAAATCTTACAATTTTACCAAATAACCTTAACTGGTTAATTAGTACACGCACCCGCGGCAAATTGCCGCAGTTTTGCAAAAACACCTGCACTTTCCTTATTCTAAGACAATAAAGGCGGAGGGGCCGAGTTACCCCCTACTCACCCCACCTCCACCTTACCCTGGCCGGTTTTGCCAGTCACGCGCATGGTTCAGGAGTGGAAGGGTATGTCTTGGTCACAGTGAGCAAATTGCTAACGGCGCGTGTAACCACGTAGAAATTGTTGTGAGCAGGCTGCTAACGGGCGTGTTCTAGTGTTAAGTGTTGTATTTTAAGGGCCGTTTGCTCAAACATTCTTTAAACGTATTGTTTGAAGAGTAGAACAAAAGGTGGCACTAAAACGTTCTGCAAATTTCAAGAGGAAATTATGCTTTGGAAACAAGAAACTTTATACAAAAATTTACTTTAATGCCTGCAACCATAAGTGCAGAAAAAGTTATTTATGAATGTATGTTTTCTGTCGTGAAATCTGGATTAGCTTTAAATTTATTTGGGCAAATGGACCTAAGTGTTTCAGTGTAGTAGTGAAAATGGATAGTTACGAAATGAAGCAAGAAAGAATTAGAGCGAAGCTTGGCAATCCTTCTAGAGAACTTGGAGATCCGGGATCGGAGTATAGTGATGTTGAGGATGAAGATTTGATATCTAAGTACATAGCTCTAAACGGTGATTCTGAAGAAAGTATCGAAGAGAATCCAACGGAAAATATGGATATCGATGAAGAAGGTTCCAATGACTTAGCACTCGCTGATTCTGGTCTTAGTAATGTACCGCAACCTATTGATTTACCTCTACAAGATAATTCTGATACAACTAATAATCCACAAAACCAACGAGTGCTTATCAACCCAGTGTATAAAGGAGGGAATAAACTTAATCCTACCATTTGGTCAAACACTCCTCAACCAAACCCTGGACGAACAAGACAACAAAACCTTGCTACACAGCTTTCCGGGCCTAAAAGGCAAGCAAAACATGCTAAGAGTGAAACTGAATGCTGGAATTTATTTTTCTCTGAAAGCATAATTGAGAAACTAGTGCAGTACACAAATATCAAAATAAGACAAGTCCAAGAAGACTATGTTCGAGTACGAGATGCAAGAGAAACTGATGTATGTGAAATGAAAGCTCTAATTGGCAGGAGTGTGTATTTCTGAAAAACAAAACGTATTGGAGTTGTGGAAACAAAACGGTCTACTTGTGGAAATTTTCAGACTTACTATGGGAATACATTGCTTTAGATTTTTGCTTCTAAATTAACGATTTGATGACGTAGCTAGTGAGAACAGACAACAATGGAAACAAACAGATAGGACTTTACTGTTTCAGATAATTTTTTGAAGATTTCTCTCTTCGATGTAGGGAAAACTATAGCCACAGCGCATTTATGACAGTTGATGAAATGTTGCCTAACTTTCGTGGAAAGTGTTGCTTCCGCGTATACATGCCGAAGAAACCTGAAAAGTTTGGTATCAAAGTTTGGGTAGTTACAGACTTAAAAACCTACTACACATCTAATTTGGAGGTTTTTATTCCGAACCAATACGTAGGCATTTTTTTGTGAATAATTTCAGCAAAGATTTATTCAATAGAATGGTCTTACACTTAGAAACTACTGGGCGAAACGTAACGTGCGACAATTACTTAACATCGATTTGCTCAAGATCTTCTAAAGAAACAGTTGACGTTAATTGGTACGACTAGAGAAAAAAACAAGTAAAATACCAGTATAACTCATAATGGAAGATAAAGAAAACAAGCGGCCAATAAAGAGTTCAATGTTTGCATTCACTTTGAACGAAACACTAGTATCATACAAAGCTGCAAAGAACAAGTATGTTGTATTACTTTCCACATTGCACGAGGACTATGAGATTGATAAAAGTACAGGTGATGCATGCAAATAATCAATTATTACCTTCTACAAAAAAAAATCAAATGTGGTGTAGATGTCAATGACGCCAGGCAAAATGAGTATAGCGTGTCAAGATTATCAAATCGCTGGTCACTAACCATGTTTTTCTTTGAATTGAATGTTAGTGGAATAAATTCGTTTGTTATTTGGAAAGCCAACAACATGGGAGATAATGAATTCAACAAGCCTGCAAGAAAAGACTTCTTGGAATAAATTGGCCAACATCTTATTTTGGATCATGCGCAAAGAAGAATAGCGGCAAACTATCGAATCACAAGGTCAATAAAGGACCGGCTAGTTGAAATAAACCAACTTCAGTCAATTAGACAAGAACCTCAAGCAGCATCTGATCTGCGAGGTCACTATAGAGTTTGCGGTATCTGCTCTCGTAGAATGAACAGGAAAACTACTGTCTTATGCATCAACAGCAACACTCCGATATGCAAGGAACACAGAAGACCATCATGCACAAACTGCACAGAGCGTGGCCAAGGACCAGCTGCAAACGATGAGGACGGAGAAGGTGACATGTAAATATACGTTCTAAATTTCACTGGACTAGTTTCATAATATCACTGTTCTAGTACATCAATGATGTTTTTGTACAATTTATTGTATTTGTAATAATAAAATATGTGTCAATCACCGCCTGCTACATCCGCTCCGCTCTGGTGTCAATATAACGGAGAAAATTTCTTATAGCCCAAATAGCTAATGCGGCAATTTGCTCACAGCGCGTGTTCTGGCGTTACTTTGTAAATCAAAGAGTACAGCAATATGCTAACGTGGCGTGTTCTCGTGTAGTAATAGAAAATTCAAAAACTGTGAAAACATAACAAAAATTTTGTCAAAATATTTAAGTTAATACTTTTTAGGTACTATAATAAGCTACGAAACCAAAATTTCATAAAATAAAATTTTCACTTTCAATAAAAATGTACAAATAGTGTAATTAACTAACAAAACTTATTATATTAACAATAACTTATCTTATTATATTCTTTTTAATTCTTCATTTCTTCTTTCGAAATTCATCCTTATTTTGCAAGTGAACTGGATAGCAGGCTAGCAAATCGGCTTCAACTAGAAACGAACAAGAGTGGGTGCATAGTTGTACATGTAATACATGAATTTTCATTACCAGCAAAACCTTCTCCAATAAACATCTCGAAAGTTTAAGCAGAAATATAGCTTCAGTTACTCGTTGCAAATACGGTAGTTTGATTATGTCAATTTCGGAAAGAAAATTTTAAAAATATTCACTACGGACAAATGTAAAATTTGCTATATCAGCTATTCAATAGACGCATGTATATAAAATACCAACAAATATTTATGAAGACGAATTATACAAATGAAAATCTATTTAGTATTCCCATGTTACGAATCCAAATGGACCATGGTGCTGGTAAATGAAACGTTGTGACAAAATCTGACACATGGGCCATTGTGCTGGGAAATGAATGTGACAAAATCTTGCACCAATCAGGCGTTGTTACAATAATAATGTATTCGAGAAAATGTCTGATATAATAACAACGAAATGTACGTTCTTGGTATAACACCAGTTAATCTATGAGTCAAAATACTAATCACTAGAACTATATTGTTGGCTTTTGTATTCTTACTATCACATATTTTCAGTTTCGAAAGAGGCGAGAAATCAGTATAATAAGAAATTATTTGTTATTTGTTAGGGAATAATTGTCTTGATAGTATGTCTCGCCAGATTGCTGGAATACAGTGCCCTGCCGTGGAAAATCAGCGCCCAGGGCGAGTTGCCCAATCATATATATCATGTAATTTTCCCATCTTTTTTCCTCTTCTCTTTCTTTCTCTCTCTCTCTCTCTCTGTCTCTCTCTCTCTCGCGCGCGCGCTCCCGAATTTTGCGCCCCTTTACTTCGACACCCGGGGCCGTAGCCCCACTCGGCCCTCTCTCACGGCACGGTACTGTTAGAGTATCACACAGTGCTACTTCTCAACTAGAACCTGTTACATTATCCTATTGTTTTCTCTGCTAATAACGCGTACCCTATCTTAGACTTCTTAAACTTACTGTGCGTATAATCTTATGGCGAGTATATTCTGAGGAACGTATAAGGAAACTGATGAGATAAACGACGGAAACAATGGTGACTGGAATAAATGAACCTGTGTCAACTGTAAAGGTACGAGATGGGACAGCAAGTTTTCTTTACATCTACAGAATTAATATTGAATGTATGACATGTGAACGACAAATAAAGTCAAGTAGTGGAATGTCGAAAAAAACATGTGCTGTGTACGAAGAAGATTGTATTATTATATTAAGTGATTTAACGAACATTGTTACGAAAGACTCATCCTTCTTTTTTGTAAAATGTTGCACTCTACCGGACAGAAGTATAGACACAAAAATATATCAGAAACTCTTATGGTACGTTCAATTTGAACGCAATTTGCATTCTAAGTGTATGTATGGAGAAGAATGCACAATACTAGTTGTCTGAAACGAAAAGGCAACGGGACAGTGTTTTGCGAAAATTTCAAGCAAATGAGTGATATCGCATGTGAAAGCGAGAAAATATTTAGAATATTTCTTGGTAATTTTCTCTTTACTACGATGCCTTATAATTAATTCACTTCTTTTTGTGAGAACTACAACCTCCGTTTTACTTACAGTTCGAAAAAATATAAAAGCCAACTTTATTTTTGAATTTTTACATTAATACTTTTTAATGTATTTAGATTCTTTAATGTAATAGTCTCAAATTGTAATTCATAAATTTACTACATAATTTACATGAATAATATAATTCGATACTAAATCAATATAATTGCGTACATAGGTAATGTTTAAATATTACATTAACCTACATGAGAAGTAATGCGGCTGTGGCTCAGTGGTAGAGTGCTCGCTTGTGGTAAGTAATGTCTTTAGTTGACATGTGTATGAGATTTCTCCGGGTTCTCCCGTTTCCCTCCATCTTCTTCATTCCATCATTTTCATCATTATCATCTACACCGTCTTTTAGCCTCGAAGCGTATGGATGGCACATTAAACTAACTAGAAGAAAAAGTAAGAAAGAAAGGAAGAGAAAACAAAGAAAGAAAACTGAAAAGATGTTAAACTTTTGTTGTAGAACGAATACATTTTCCTATTAATGTTTCTCTTGTAGATAGAATGTGTCCTGTTAGTTTCTAAAAGTTGTAAGTGTCTTATTGATACAATCTTCCTGGAGATATCAAGATTGTTACCCTTCACCCCCTGCAACGTACATAACACTTTTAAATCAAACCCGAAATCATGACAACTGAGTTTTGACACGAAACTGGACACAAGTTCCTTCAACATATTGTTGCAAATTTATCACAACATAATTTTATACAATGTCCCTTTATACGAATGATCAAATCAGACAGAGAAGCCCAATCAACTATTACATTAGTACATACTACGGTACTGTGAATTTTCTTGAAACTGGTTAAATTGATATTTTATTTTGAAATGTTTGAAACTTTATGAACGTATTACGTTATTAGTGCATCAGTTCACTCAACAACATGTTGCTCTGACTACGTTTTCCCGTTAAACCTTTTTTTTTCTTCCTTCCGGGCCGGAAGTGAGAGCAAACAAGGGAATGGACTTGGCTGCTCGTATTGTGATGACCAGCGGAAACGACGATAATTGCTGCTAGTCTCGACCAACTCTCTGATATGTACTTCCTCTGCCCAACGGTTCTGTGGCTTAACCAGTTTGCTCTTCTAAATTAAGGTTCTTCCTCTAAGTAGCACAGCTTTAGGGCGTAATACTGTTATTCCTCCAAGAACTTTACAATAAAATATCTCTTAATAGAGGTTAAACTAGGAAAAGTTTTAGGAATAATGAATACAAATTTCTCAGTGTAGAAAATCGTATTATGCACCCATGAATTAAAGTTCAGTAGTGAACAATTTTATTTAAATCTTAGAAAACTTGTACGTAACGTACTGGCATAGGATAAATTACGCATATTAATTGCGATTCTGTAATTTTCTCGTCACCTTCATCTACAGGGTGCGCTCGGTAGTTCAACACTTATGGGGCTAGCAAGGTGTTGAACTATGGATATATTTGTGAAAAATGTGGGGATGCATAACTTTTATACTTTCTAGCTAGAAAACTGGGAATAAGTCAGAGGCTTAGCAAATATAATCAACTAATATTTCTTTGATAATATAACATATTCGTCAGTTTTATACAGAAATTTTGAGACTGGCATGCAGTATGAAATATCGCCAAAATGTAAATGAAATTCTTGTTGAAGTAGTTGTTGCTATTAGTAATCACTTGATCCCTTCAGATAAAGCAGTATATGAAGAACTAAAATTTAGGAAATTCAGTGATGGAACAGAATTACACTACAACTTGTTCTGCAATGAACAGGCTGGAGCAGAAAGTAAAAAAAGAGGATAGAGAGAAGTTAATTGTGTTTTTCAGATACATGGACAACTGTTCAGGGATTTTGAAAGAAACAAAATGTCAGTTAGAGCAGTTCGTAAGAAAAAGTGAGGTTGAGGAAAAGGAATTAGATTAGAAGTGGAAGTAGGAGAAAAAAGTAGAAACAAATTTCTGAATATAAGGATAAAGAAGGGAGGTTGAAAAGAACGTGGTAGTGGAAAAAATGTTCAGTGGGTGTGTATGACCACAGAAGCAGTGATGTTGATGAACGGGCTAAGATAAACTTTATTCGGAACATGGAGAAAGAATAGAAATGAGAGATAGTGAGGACGAGAGAAGGAAAGAAGACATAGAGATATTCGATACTTCGCTAGTTGAAAATGGATGTAGTAAAAGATAATTGGAAAAGAACGAAGAAGGAAGGAATAAGAGTGAATAACGAGAAAAAAGAAACTATAGTTTGGAATAGATAGCACTAGAGAGAAAACAGAAACCTTAAGGAGTTCTTTTAAAAAGGAGAAACAAAGTACGAAAACGACATAAGAGAATATTGGACTTAGCGACGCGGAAGAGAAGAAATAAAGGTGAATTACAATAAAGTATGAAGAAGTAGTGCATTACATAGGAGAGTCGGGAAATGATTAAACAACATAAAGACGACGTTTAGAATAAAGAGAGAAAGTAAGGAGTTTATGAGCATGTGATAAAAATAAGACAAAATAGACTGGGTAAATGTATAAGGAATAGAGAAGGACAGACTAAATATTCTAACAAAGTGGCAAGAAGCACAGTGGATAAGAACATAATATATATTTAGAGATTAACACTTTAAGTACTCAGATGCAAAATGAGACGTTTTGCCCTAGGATCAACAACGTGCACAGGTCTCCTCAGAATTGTCAACATATGCATAACGTATATGCACGTGGCTCCCAAAAATGAACCAAGTGTGCATACAATACATACATATAGTCCTTAAAGTGTTAGTTCCTCTTGAATAAAAAGGGGTAGTGAACAAAGTGCTCATAAATCATGAAGCAAGGTACTCCAAAGATAGGAAAGAAGAACAACAAAAACACATAACATGCTGTGTGGTATGGAATGTCAGAACAAGGAAACGCATTACTATTTCTAATTAAAGAGTTTAACATTTTTAAAGATGAAAGATTGATCCTAATTAAAAAGTGAGGTCTGTACTTAATTAAAATATGTGTATGTTAGGAAAGAACAAGAGGACAAAACAACGCAGACGTGTACCTATTTAAAGTTAAGATTTTAAAAAGTAAAAGTTTAAATCTAATTATGAGTTGAGATCTGTACGTAATTAAAAAATTATAACTAAAAATGAAATAAAGAATCTTACTAGTTGTTAGAAGTGACCTTTCATTTTCTGAAACGTTTAAGCTACAGACTAGGTTGTATTCTCGTGACTTATCTGATAATGGGAATTATACATTGCCAAAACTGTAACACATAAATGTTTGTTTTGATTACATTTTCTTTTTGAACTTTCTCGTTGCTATTGTTAGATCACACACTTTCAACCAGGGAGATCGGGTTCAATTCTCGGTGGGAGCTCGTGTAGTTTGAATCCTATATTTTGTTGTAGGTCTATGTTTCATACAACCTAGGTGCTGAATGGTACGCTAAACTACAAGCCAACCAACTAACAAACCATATTTCATTTTTATTTAAGTTATATGGAGTTCTGGGACTAGAATGAGTATCATTTAGATAACTTTTTGTATATACATATACCAGGTAGATAATTCATTTTGAACACTTTTAAAAATTTTGTGTTCTGTAAATATCGACCCGAGAAAATCGTCTTACTTTCTATGGAGCAACACCAAATTAAGTGTTTCCTATGCAGCTTGAGGACCTTTGCAGATCCTTGCAGCTATGACCGGCAGTAATATCGGTCATTTTCGATCATATTTAAATATCTCCCCATCCTCCTCCCTTAAGTTGCATCCTGTAAATGAAATGATAAAACCCATCCCAGAACCAAACCTCACTTATCTTGAAAATTTGATCTAGATCGGTCGTGCGGTTCAAGAGTTATTAAGTGACAAACGTAGATACTTTCATTTTCATGTATTATATCTGTATCTATATATCTATATCTATATCTATATCTATATCTATATCTATATCTATATCTATCTATCTATCTATCTATCTATCTATATATATATATATATATATATATATATAGATAGATAGATAGATAGATAGATAGATAGATAGATAGATAGATATAGATATGTGGCCAAGTTTATCCGGATTGGTCTCGTGGTTTAATAGATATGAAATTTAACATTTATATATATATATATATATATATATATATCCCCTCTCTCTTCATCAAATTGCACCCCCAAAGTGTAATAATAAAAACCATCCACACCTGAATCTCATTTATGCTAAAACTTGATCGAGATGGGTCGAGTGGTTCAAGAGGTAAGAAATCACAAACATAGTGACTTTCATATTTATACATAGATTTCAAATCTATTTGTTAAACGGAAACTTGGGATACAACACTAATTATTCAGTGTTATCGACTAGAGACGCTAGAGTGTCACAAGAGTTCAATTTTTGAGAATTCTATAACAGTAATAACGAAACAAAATGGATGAACAATCCGCATTCAAAGTACCTTAATATGAAATAATATCTTCATAGTATGATGTATTTCTTTTGAATAAGAACGAAATCACTAGGTCTTTAATATTTGTTTTCTTTAGAAAAAAAACTTGGTTTTGAGAAATTTCTTAGGTAAGTATCCAATCTAATCTCGTAGATGGCTTTCAACAGACTTAAAGAAAAAACGCTGTTTACGGTAATTTAATATCGAAAACCGTTCTGTAGATATAATAAAAGTTGGTTACATTTGCAACAAATGAAAAATTAAATGAAGTTTTTGAGGTTTACGTCCCATGGTTATGCCGGTTAAGCTAAAAGAGGCGGTGATGATGAAATAATGAATGAAATGATAAAATGAAAGAAGTTGGAGGAAACGAGAGAACTCCGTGAAAACCAACACACACTCTGTTTTTTCACCACAAAGTCCACTTGCGCGAGTTGGAATCAAACCAGGGACCCTAAACGCTAGAGGTGGACGCTCTAACACTGAGCCACCGCCGCCCTTACGTTTGCTATATTGCTTAAAATTATATAACTGCGAGCATTTGTTGTAGTTAGAATAACCAAAATGTCATATTATATAGAAGTAAAGTAAATCAATAATCATTTTATTTTTTTTTCAATTATACCATTTTAAGTAGAACAACAACTTCTACATATATTTTACAACGAAACGGTTTGAGGTATCAAACTGCTGCAAACTGCTATCTTAACATCTATAGAAGTCATCTAAGCTATTATTTTTCTAAGCAGTTTTTTTAATAAAATATTTTGATTTTTAAAAAAATCCTTTCTAACTGTTTTTCTGTTCATTCAAAATATCATTCAAAACACAACTTAGACAGTATTGCGAACTGGTGTTCACTCAATAAACTGAATAAACACAAACAAATGTAATGTATTATCATTCAGTAGAAACCAAAGTATCTTTAAATATGAATATAAGCATAGTATTATTTCTATAAGCGGACTTAATAAAGTTCAAGATCTAAGTGTTACATTTAACCCGACATTAAAGTTCATTAAACACATTGAAAATGATACTCATGAATGATGATTTTAAATTATTAGGATTCATAATTAGAAGTGGTAAAGACTTCAGTAATATTGTGAAACTATTGAAAATATATTACTTAAGTCTACGCTCCAAGTTGGAATATGCTGTTGTAATTTGGAATTTCTCTCACCAAAAGTATCGTCAACAAACGGAAAGGTTCGATCAAAATTTTTTAGTTATTTGATATACAAACTAACTGGAATTTACCCCTCACTTGGAAGCCATACTACACTGGTAGACAATTTTCATATTTACTCATTTGAACAAAGGCGTAATATTGCCAATCTGGTATTCCTTCAAAAAATAGTTCAAAATGAGTTCGAGTTTGCTCGAACTTTATATCATCCTTGAATTTCCATGTTCCTTCAGATGGAACTAGAACTAATAATACGGGTCACTTATATTGCAAAAAGTCCAGGACCAACATAATGTTGAAGTCACCAATCTGGAGAATATGTTCTGTCTACAACAAATTATGTCAAAAACATGATAAAATTGATATATGTACACTCACGTCTAAATTTATTGCCGCATGTCTATAAATATGTTGTTGTAGGAATATAATTTGATAACGAATTCGCCCAGTATTTCTTATAATGTTAGTATGTGTATAATCGGTAGAGACATGTATGTGGCAAATTTCATGTCAAAAGAGCAGTAAATAAGAACAATAAAACGAAAATAAAACTTTCTTGTCCATTTAGAAACACTTTGTTTTACTCACTCTAATTTTCGTATTTATAATTATTTTCCTATGAAATTTACCACAAATACATTATCAAATTATATTCTTACAAGAAGACAGTTATAGTTATGCGACAATCATTTTGGACATGAGTGTAAAATGTCGTGTAAGGTAGTAAAATACTGTTGTAAAAATATATTGTAATACTTCAACACTGTAATTCGACATCTGCTTGTTGTGTTGATAAATAAATAAGTTAGCTTTTCTAGTTTGTAACACTTAATAATAATAAGTGTGCTTTTGAAGTTTTCGTTTGACATGTGCATTTGAATTTTATATTATGATCATACTATAAGATGAAGGTAAGACAATTTTGACCATTATTATATGCAGGTTTTCCTAACTGGTGTGTCGTGAACACTTAGGTGTCACTCTGCTCCATGGGGTGAGTTGCGAAGTTTTAGAATTTAAAAATAAATTTAGTCTTATAAGTACAGATTTTAAGCGATGCATTTTATTTTTAACATGAAGACTTTAATAATAAATTTTAAAAAGTTTTCAAGCAAATTATTTTAGTCAATGCTTTATTCTACTTGCTTATACTTGCTGATACTGATGGTAATACTACATAGAAATTTATCATATTGTACATAATTTATATTATAAGAAGAAACCAATAAGTGTGTCACGATGTTCGTGAGAATTCTATAAAGTGTATTCCGAGTCATAAAAGATAAGGAATCTGATTGCGTGTCATACATGTATGTTTTATATGCTAAAGACGATGATTGGTAATGCTTGCGAATATTGAGTTTAAAGTTGTTGATACGAACGAACAAAATGATAATATTCAAATGGAAGAAATGCTAAACTAAGATAGGTTTCTGCTGTATTTACGCTGTATTAAAATGACATTCTGAAGAAAAGTTCATGATTGAATTGATACTGAGTTTAACGTCCCTTTCAGCAGTGAGGATATATGAGACAGAACCTACTTATTAACGAAATTCATGTTGGTTAATTCAGAATTGGCTAATATATTTCCAAAAGAAAGTGATATTGTTAAATAGAGGTTCATTAATACATATATTTGTTGTAATACAGTTCTTTGGTAAAAGAAACGTCGAGTGTTTTCTTTTATAGAGAGTTATATTCCCTGTTTGATCATTCAACTCCAGTTTTCGAAGTGGGTGACAGAGGTTATGTGACGAGAAACTGGAAAACTTTCATTGGTAAGACACTATCTAACACTGGACCAGAAAAACCGAAATTGTATCAAAACATCCTTATACCACACATAAACACCCGTCACTAAATAATCTTAATTTCACACTCAATGAAGGTAATGTTGCACTTTAGTTATGCTAATAACTTTGGTGTGGGTAGTAGCATTCGAACAGCTTAATCGTAAAAAAATGTTTAATTGAGACAACTATTTTCATGACTAAAGAAACCATTATAATAGAAACTGTCAATTCATGAAGCTATATATACAAATCTACAAGGAAAATAGAATCAGATGACTGAAAGAGGATACGTTGTCATTAATGAATCCGTTGTCTCTACTACTCGCTTTTTATTTCATTTATTTTTACATAAAGTTGAGCGACAAAAAATTGGATAACAGGCTGATCTATATTCTGATAACTTACTTTCGAGAGTTTTCACATAAATACACAAACTTATTGATTTTAGTAATTAAAACTTGACTTCAGAGTTCGCTCTATTAAATTCAAGTGGAATGTTTGTTCAAGGGCTATAAATAAAACAAGACGTATGCGTTTATTATAGAAAGAAGACTGACCTAAACCACTCATTTGCGTCCTTGGTCGATGGACATTTACCGATAACTCCCCATCCTCGCAGACATTTCTGCGGTTGTGTTGTGTTCGCCGAATGGGCGACCGAACATTGGGTTCGTTAATTGCTCTCCATGTCTTGGCTGCTTCCAACCCTCCGATCATACTCACACGTGCACACACAACCACACAAACACCTACCGACGAAGAAGCCAATTAACATTCCCTGTAAGGAGACGGGATAAATTAAATTTGGTTGTGGCTGCCTTTATCCCAAACTCCTTTTTCTCCCTGTTGCAGAAACACACTCGCACACACACACATGCAGAGACAACATGCGTAGATAAGGGAGCTGCAGAGACACTGGGAAAAGCAGGAAAAATGACATAATGACTTTGGAACCACAGCAAAAGGATATCATATTACTCACGCTAGCTTCTGGTACTCAATGCATTTCGTTCTCATGCAACAAACCTTGATTAGTCTTGTGCGAGCTTCTGTTTCGCCTAGAAACAAACAGATCTATTTAATTAGCTGTATTACCCTAGACGACAGTTAATAACAATATAGACAACTCTCATGTGTCGACCTAATTTCACAAACCCAGATTACATTTTATGGTCTTTTGTTCCAAAGTTGTAATGATACAAATGTGCCTATTATTTCATGATTATTACAAAAGATGCGTTCTGTTTATAATGATGCAAAGTTTTACTCTTCATGATTATGGGCGTCCATATAGGGAAGAGCAAAAGTAATCGACGCCTCGTTGCAGCTTCAGGACCAGCAGCGTCATTTCAGTTTTCCTTTGGGAGGGGCAAAACAACAGATGTCAGTAGATTCTCAGATTTTCCGTTGATGTATTATTATCTTATGAATTAAAATATATGAAAATGTTAAACTCAGGGATGACAATTGCTACCCCCTGGAGCACCAAATATCGCCTCAGTTTAGAACATTTTACTTTGAAAAATTGAGAGGTGATACATTGAGTACATGATTTAAAAAAGGACTAAACATGTATTAGTAAAATATGTATTAGTTTGGAGTGTTTCCATGCCATTGCATGAGAAACAACACGCATAAATCTAAAACAATTATATTGTACATCTGTACATTTCCTTTACGTTTCTATTTCCTCTATCAGTGAATATTTATTGTTAGAACAAGGAGTTTTAATGAACTAATTTCATAATATTTATCAATATTTTCTATATTTAAGCTCTTACTTATGTATTGAATTAATCTTTGAAATAGCTGCTGGTACTTTCTAGTGTATTATTATACACTGAGGTACCACTATATTAGAGACACCTGTTGTAAAGATTGTAAAGATTGTTGTTTATTTGGCCTTGCTGATGGTACCAGGCGCTGAGACATAGATTCAATAAGTCTACGGAAATGATCCAGAGATAAAGCCTGTTAAACGTCTCCCTGAGTTTCCTATAAATCAGTTAAGGACGCCAGTAACTATCATATGTTTGCATACCCTTTGTAGAGTATTATAGAGGGGCTCAATGGGAGTTAAATCCGGGCTTCTAGGTGGCCAATTTGGCAGGTAGAAGTAAATGTTTGAATCAGTTAATTGCCAACGGTGATCTGTGGCAGGAGCAGTTGTCCTGGGATACTCCATTTCCATCCGAATGGCAAAAGATCACAAAATGGTATTTGTACACACTTCGATGTAAGGGAATAATGCGGTACATGCACCAAACATCCTAAATATTAATAAAATATCTCTCTGGTCATTCACCGAGCCATATGGAGTTGTACAGTTCAACCTGTCACGCTGAAGTTATTGTTTTATTAGGCTGGCGCCTTATTCTTAGCTTACCTTTAGTATGATGCAGTGGAATCGAGGCTGATCACTCCATGATAATTTCTTCCAGTCGTCAATAGTTCAGTCACACTGTTATATGTGTCATGGAAGACATTTAGTTCTGTGGCGTATAGTAATAACTGGTACTCTCGTCACTGATCGGTTTCTGAAGCCTATAGTGTGAAACGAACGGTGTACACAGAATATAGCTGCACAGTTCGTCTACTGATTGACTGGGTCCCCCATTTAGTAGAGTTAATATTCAGCTAAGATCTGGTTATTCTAACCATGTACGATATAAGTGAGGTTTTAAACATCATAAATATTTAATATGGTTTATCTTTTTATCTTTTACACGATTACTGTTTCCTTTTATTGCTGTCCGTGAATTCTTGCCATACTCTTGAGACTGTAGAACGAGAAAACTCCATCTTCCACACAATGTCAGAAATTGAATGATCCTCCGCGTGGATAACTTATTAAAAGTGTTCGTCCTCGATCGAAGGCGTCTAAATTGCTTGTTTTACCCATTATGATACACTAATTGCTTCAAGAATACACAAAACACAGTATTTAGTGCAAAATAATGTTTGGAAAACGGAATCAATTCTCGACGCTCGCCCATCGCATCGATATCGCATTTTTACCCGTACGAAACGGGTTGACTCGTGAGGACCGTTAGATCAGTTTGGATGGTTTGACTGATTTAACTCACTTAGCTTGTTTGGATCGTTTGACCAGATAGACCTAATAAATAGAATAGAACAAGAAGTAAAGCTTGCGAATACTTAAGGAGAACACAAATTTAAAGTAGAACATAATTAAGTTCTTAGTAATTGCAACTGTTGATTCAGATACTTTCATTTCTTTTCATTTCTTAACTCCACATGACCAATTTAGTGTTCGGAGATTTAATTCGTAATACTTTGGTTCTAAATACATCATGTTGAGATTACAAATTTATAATTGTTTACAATAATTCGCAGAATAGTTTTCCTTACAGTAGTTGTTTATATATATATTACTATTAATTTCAATTAAATGTATAGAAGTATAGTTAATAAGTAATAAAGAAAACTATATTCAATAGGAACTTTCTAACTTTGCTTTTAAAGCACTCTAAAGATTTTTTACGCCAAAGATTGTATGTTACTTCTGTAACTGTAACTTTTAATTTGCGTGAACTTCAAAAGTTTCCTTGCTTCTTGACATTAGTCATTGAATGGATGATTTTGTAGGAGCAATTAGGTCAATTACACTATAGTCAGCAGGAAAATAATATACCACAGTGTACGAAATCCTAGGGCGTTGGAGGATTTCCCTCACTTAATATTTTTGAAAGAAAACTTACTGAAGAGTGAATACAGTGACAGTATTGTCAGGAGTTTGGAAATTAGTTGAGCTATAGTAATTCATATAATTAGCATGTAGTTCATATTTAATTCGTGGGTCAACTAGTGGTTAGCTGTATTACTAATCTTATATAGTTTAATAATTATGGATATTCAAAAATTTGAATACCTGCCCAATAAATTTATCTTCCAATTATTTCGGAACAAGTTGTCAAAAGAGATTACGGTTGTCTTTCACTAGGGGAGAAATAATTGTCTGTATAACAGAAAACTACTTTTAATTTGTTCACCTAGATCAACTGTTTTCCAAACTATGCTATGCGTAAACACAGGACATTATGTAGGGTGGCAATGTTCGTCCGTCAATCTATCTGTCGGAGGACATCAAAGCACAAATGTAGAACAAAGCGAGGATGGATTACTTAGAGTCGATTCAGCGTGCCAGGAATAGACTCAATCTGGTCTATTAACTCTTTATTCCAACCAGAAGTGGTAGAAATAACCATTTCCTATTTTAACGATGATCGTCATAGAGCAAAGAGTCTAATGAGAAGCTGTTTTCTGTAATCGATTTAACACCACAAGAATATATTCCGTCTTCTACCTTCTCTCTCCATTAAAACCGGAATAGACAGAACTTTACTATCAATTTTGGTTTCAATATTAATTTTCATATAGGAAAAACTGTAAGAGATAACGAGAAATTGCTTTTTGATACGGATTCAGCAACCCAAGAATAAGTTTCATTTTATTCACACCAAACGTGGTGGAAATGTATGATTTCCGGTTTCAGTTTATTTCCATATTGCGAAAACGGTAAGAGATAGAAACATTTGGCTTCAGTGTCCCAAGAATATCTTACACATCAATCTTTTTTACTCTACTCAAACTGGAAGTGGTAACACACTACAACTTTTGGTTTCAACACCAATCGCTATAGTAAAAAAAAAAAAAAAAAAAAAAAAAAAAAAAGTAACATGTAGTTAGCTTTTGATTAGATTGTTTGGAGCATCGCCGGCAATAATGGTTGAATCTTAGCGTCCCTTTTCAGCACCGAGGGTTCACGAGACGTAAGCGTACAATTTAAGATAAAATCCGAAAAGTAGTAATGAGTTCAAATTTTAATGCTCTCTTATCGGGGATTGAACTCGGCATCGTGTGTAGCAAAGATGCTCGGGCTAGCTGATAGACCAGGGGAGAGGGCTGGTAATGAATAATGAAAATAATTATTTTTTTTACGAATTGGGTGTACTGTACCGAAGGTTCCATTTCCGTTAGTATTCCTCTACTACATTCGAATGTGGTAATAATCTACTATCATTTCAGATTTCAATATTGACCATAGAACTTAAAAGTTGAGAGAGCAGGAATATATATATATATATATATATATATATATATATATATATATATATATATATATATATATAGCTTCAATGTCTCAAGCATACGTATTACTTCAATTTTTGTCATTCTATTCAAAACGAAAGTGGTGAAACTTAAAAGATTTCCGGTTTCAATACTCATTGCCACAGCAAAATAAATATGAGTGTGGGAAGCAATTTATTTTAAATTTTAAATTGTGTCCTGTAGGGATGAACTGCCTTTGAAGTTGTTGATCTATTGTAATCGTAAATGATAGAAATAAATTATCACTTCTGGTTTCAATATTACTTCCTATATATATTACGGAAATAGTAAGCGACAGACTTCAGATAAATGGATTCAGAATCCGAAGAATTAATTCATCTCAGCTATTATTCTTCTACTGTAAATTGGAGTAGTAAGAATTAGTAGATTATAATTTTTAATACTGCTTTAGTATATTAACAGTTGTAAGATATAGAGGTCCCGGTGGCTCAGTGGTACAGTGCTCACCTCTGGTGCGTTGCGTCCTTGGCTCGATCCCAGCTTGTGTGTAGTAAACTTTGACACGGAGAAACATCGTGTACACGGTTTCCTCAGGTTCTCCAGTTTCATCCCTCATTTTTCATTTCACCATCTCGTTCGTTATCATCATCGCCATCTCCCTTAGCCTAGAGCATAAACGAGAGACGTTAAACTACAAATTTCATTTGATCTCATTTCTGTAAAAGATAATAAGAAACTATTTTTGATATTGAATCGGCGTCTGATGAAAATATATCCTTTTTGATTTTCCCTCTTTACTGACATGGATATCTACTGCTTCCTCTTTCAATATTTTTTGTATGAATGCATAATGTCTTGATTCCAGTTTACGCCAAGTTGAGTTTGAGGTGGACATACATCATTTATGTTTGTTTCCTTGAGTTCTCCTGTTTGGTCTCAGTTTCTTCATAACACCATTTATTTCCATATCAACTTCATTATCTAAAATATGAATCATGGAACCTCATATCAGAACCACGAAGGCCTAACCTTAAACTTTGATAAGTCATATACCTCTTGTAAGCCATGTACGTGTCCCCTTGTCAAAATTTTAAGAGGAATACTCCATTAACATACTTATGACCTTAAAAAGTTGTGTCATTGTATTTGAATATATTGATAGCGAACTCTAAACTGGAAAGCCCAATACGAGGTCTATGTAAAACATAAGACCTAATACTACAAGAATCCAAATTAGTATCCAAACCATATAAACTTTCACCGGGAATCGAACTCAGGATCTTCGTGCACTAATCATAATCAAAAGATATAAGCCCGATCTTTAACATCAAGAAAGTTAAATTCATATAGCCTCCTAGATATCTTTTCAAGGACACCCTACCAAATTAGAGGGAAAAAAACTACCACTTTTTAGAGAATTTTATACCTATACGAGAAAGTAAAAGATGATAAAATGTAAAAGTTAGGAGAGATTTATCCTGGATTATGACATCAGATTTGAGCAACAATAACTTTCTTCATCAGTCAGAATTTGTACAATAAAAAGAGATGTGCCGTCATCAGGGGCAGATCCAGGACGGACTTCTGGGGGTCGGTGCGTTGTAATATTGCTACTTAGAGCTACTTTTAAGAGCTCAAAGCTCTGGGATGGGGTTTATTTATGTATAAAATAAGAAACTTTCTTCTTCTGAATCCACCCCTAGCCGTCATAATACTAAATGTTTCAAGAGAGAATCAAGATCATCTCCCTAAATCTCGTTCTAAGGGTACATTAACTGTAACGAGCCCATTTTCGAATTGAGATGGTAATTTCCAAATAACGCTCTAAGAGTTCTGTCAAAATTATCAAGTGTTTTACTGACCTGGACTTTTGAACCTTCAAACATTGTCAGATTCACAAATCTTACCAAAATTTATCCATAGCACCATAAGTTCTTATCATAGAGAATAAGAGAAATCAAATAAATTTGTATATTTTGTTAACTTTATAGACATTAAAGACAAAGAAATATAATCATATGCTAAAACTTAGAATAGGTTAGTCCTGAACCATGACTCTGAGGTAAGACTCTACTGCCAAAAATTTGACCTTAACCACCAAAATTTGCAACGGGTTTTCCAAAACATTTAACCTTGAACTTTGACTGTTAATATTTGGCATTAGACCTATTCTGATTTATATAACCATATAACGTAATAAACTATCATCAAATAGATGGATGTATGAGTTCAATAATCTTTTAAATTTATATTTTAGGCATTTTTTAATCCATAAACTGGGGTGAGATGGATCACTCAAACCTATAGAGATAGCAATACTAGTCTTATATTGTTATACCAAATTTTAAAATTTGGGAAATTTTCAAAATTTAACAAGTGTTCCTATGCTCAACTCCCGAAATTTTAAAGGTTAGTGTTAAAGTACCCATACTCTATAAAAGACAAAGGGGCCCTAATCTTCATTAAAATGGATATATGAGGTCACTTACATTCTTAATTTATACTTTTGGCAATTTTATACCCATGAAAGGGAACGAGATGGATCACCTAAACCCGTATTATAGTCCTATACTGTCATGTCAAATTTTAGAAATTTGCAATTTCCAAAACTTAACGGTGCTTTTATAATCACCCTTCCAAAATTTTATAGGATTACGTTAATGTATTCCATATCTCGGTTTCCTAGACTCATCTATAACGTAATAAACCATCATTAAGGAGGATCATGGAGGTCAGAAACCTCCAAATTTAGAATTTTTGGTAATTTTATACCAAAAATTACCAAACATTTAGAAGTACATGTCCCGGTCATATACATCATTCCTATGATGGACAAAAGTACCCATTCACATGGGTGTGGTCCTATGCACCGCTGAACCATGGCTCATGATCCAGGGACGAAGAAGCAGAAAAGTTCGCTAAATTTCACTAATACTACCTCCGGCCCTTTGTTTTGAATTGCTAATTGTATCCACTCTAATTATCGACAGTACAGGTCCTAGCGTTTTGCCAGCGGCAGCAGCTCATGATGTGCAATCCACGTTCAACAACACCAAACGTATAGAATAATCTTCCGGGGTATTAGTTGTGAATTTTGTCATAGACCATGAGGAGCTGCTCTTCACTCCGACCGCGATAATTTTTGTACATTCCTGTCGTATGTTATCCACTTTCCATCAATCATAACCAACTCCTTCAATAATCAACTTCTTCAGAAATGGATCAAGTTCGTTGCGTTTCAGCATAGATTCCTAGATAGTAATTTGATAGAGTAAATGTGTTTGAGTCAAACCGTGTGGCTTCTATTTTTAAACAGCACTCTACAAACTGTTTGCTGGTGGAGGTCAGATCACTGGTGTTGTCATGACTGCTTACAAGCTGATCTTGCTCGAATTTACTAGATTATTATCCATTTTTCTGTGATTGGTCACACACTGCAAGGAGAAACTTGAATATCGAAATTTCCAGAATGAAAGTGACTGTCCATTTCTGGCTGGTGCTTTTGATAACGTATCTTGCACATAAACAGCACATATTACTTCAGAAGCATGTGCAGCATTTGTGCCTTTAGTAAAATGGTAAATTATAGCACACTTTTGCAGACAGTTCAACTGTCTTCACCATGAAATACCTTACGTCCCATAACGAGAATTTTAATACGTTTTGTACATCTACTAGCTTCAATTATCAGCAGTCAAACGAAGTTAGGAAACCATTCATATAGCATGACATTTGGGACACTGAGGTCATTCCGTTTCGAATTGAACACTACTTCTTAAACTATCTAATATGTGCAGCTTCACTACCGTTTCATGGTTTAGTAAGTTATGTACCGGTTGAAGTTGCTGAGCATTTAGCATCACTAAACTGTATGTCGTATGTTAAGATTATCGTAGGTTGGAATATCATTTCGGGTAAGGATATTTCAAGTGTCATCGATGTTTCTGTGTCCCTGTTAAGGATTCTGAAAAATGTATTTAAAGGCAAGACTTTTTGCACATAGAAACGCAAGCAAATGGGAAAAAAAGTAAAACATCGATTAAAGTTGATTAGAACTTGACTATTTCCAAATCTGCATAATTTAATTCTGGTAGATATTCAATATAATCTGACAAGTAATTTCTAGGTTCCGTTGGAGAATCCCTTGCACATATCTTGCACGGGTTTGAAACATACATTTTTCAATCGAGTGGGTATGACTTGGAGTGTCAGTTTCTGAACCGCTCTCTCTACGTTGCATTCGTTTTGAATTACAGACCTCTGTAGTTAATTCTCCCACGGTTTCGGGACATTATATCGCTGAAACTATTCCTCACTGACCAAAGTTGCACAGGACTGTTTTTGCTGGTTTCGGTGTCAGGAATGAGCTTCTGAAGGTTCTTCAAATAGATTCTTACCATATATATATATATATATATATATATATATATATATATATATATATATATATATATAACAGTGGTGTTCTCAATTCTATAAAATGTGAAATTTTATCTAAATCTTCTTTGTATTAATAATATATGATTTCGGTTAAAGTTTATTTTTGTGGGGTATAAAATAATCCTAGCTTCTAGTAAAGATTAAACAAGTATATTATTACGGATCGTTTCATGAACTAGTAAAAATAAGAAATAAAGTACTTCAAAGTATAAAAAGAATAATATAGCAAATATTGTTCACATTTCTGTGCTAAATGAAATAGATTTTTATTATAATAAAACTTGCAACAAAGCACAAAGTATTGGAAATCAGTTGAAAATCTTTACTACACACGGTATTAAAGCATGTTTCTTGATAGTTTAGTATGCATAACTCTTCACTTTAAACTTCTCGTATTGAGATAATGTAGACGTGAGGTTATAAGAATGAATGAAAACTAAAGGTCTATATTTCACAGTAATACTGGTTATACTCAGCAATAGCAAAGCGCACATACATACATATTTTGTGTTGTTTTTATTTCTACATCTTATTTAGATTTCTTCTCATGAAAATTTAAGGAATTGCGAAGAGGAAGCACGATTAAATGTGATTATCGCTATATGTTCCTTACTCGTGTAATACATAGCCAGAGTTGGATCGAAGAGGAACGTAGTCATAATTGCTTGTATAATTAGTGTCCAGATATCGCAATGTAGTTGTTACTTAGAAGAGATACAATTAATTTGTTATATACATACAATAAATGTAAACATGCACACGCGTGTATAAAGCAAGAGAGATAAAGAGAGCCAACACCATTCTGAAAATTATCATTCACATTTCAAAGCAAAGGAACCACAATGAATTCCTTCGTACGTATGGGAAAAGCCGTGAATGTGTAAAGTAAATAATATATAGTAAACAGTATAAAGTAAGTAATAATATAATTAAATAACATAATAATCAGAAATAATATCGTTGCATGAATGAATAAGTTTCTATTGATGATAAAATGAGATATAGAAAGAAATATTAATAATACATACAGGGTGGTCCGGAAGTGGGCGTATCCCCCTTTCAGTTTCACCAGCTCCCTTTGCCTGGCCTCCAAGAAGTCCCGACCTGACGACACCTGACAATGCTCTCTGGGATTTCATAAAGCAACAAGTAAGAAACACTCGATGTCACACAACGCAAGAATTACGAGCAGCTGTGGAAGTCGCCTTCACCCTCCTGACTCCAGAGTATCACCGCAAATCATTTGAGAGAACTCGCAGAATTCAGGTATGTTACGACCATATGATCATACCATCCGAAAAGTGTAGCACGTGTGCGAGAGGAGGTTTCCTCTGCTATGTCTAATTACATAGAGAATGATTGTAATTTGTATCTCGCCTGATGAAAGTCTCAGTGACCAAATCATCTGTATAGGCCCAATGATACACAAGTCAATTATCGTATCATGAACTTAAGGACAACTAATGAAGAAACTTGAACTCGTTGCAAACTTACCAGATGAAACTGATGAAAGTCTAAGTGGTAACTCACTGTATCTAGGTATAGGCCTAGTGAACTCGTAACAATCATTTCAGTAAAAACAAATTAAGTCGAAAATTGACGAATGCTAAGTAACCAAGTTACCTGTATAGGTCCAGTGTAATAATGTCAATTATCCTATCATGGATTTAAGTACAATTAATAAAGAAACTTGAACACGTGTCAAGCTCAGAAGAAACGAATTAAGACAAAAACTGATCAAAAAATTGAAGCTAATACAAATACTTGTATGTATAGCCTGTGCATAATGGGTGATGTTATAATTATTTATCTTATGCGTTATAAACATTTTTAGGGGTTAAGTTACACAGAGTTCAATTATTTTAGTTCTTTCTGTGCTTATTAGTATTTATGTGTTCAAAGTTTTCTCTAACGTCTTCCTACGTTAATTAGTATATTGTTATTGCTGCTTTCTTTAAAGAAATTAATCTTGTTGGTCTTTTGTTTGTGCTTGCCAGTTGATGTTGCTTAAGTATCTACAATTAACATTAACAGTTTGCGGAGTCCTCTTAAACAATCCTCACTCTGATTTTCTGAGAATAGAAGGAATTGGTATTCCATTTTCACAACAGGTCGTTGTTGCTGACCTGAACGTAAGTCCATAATTCATAGTCGAAAATAACTTTTACAATAGTGGCCCAAGTATAGCATTTGGTTTTAGGCCTTCAACAATTTATTTTCTTGCATTCTATTCCTCAGCTCAAATTTTAAGTAGTAAGCTAGAATATATAAATCCTGCCAATCGTTATCTCGTGTCCAGTTTACAACTTCGAGCCAGGCAGAACTACTTCTTTTCCCATAATATTGCTCTGTCGCTAGAATCCGATGTAGACAAGTTAAGTTTGGCAAGTTATTACAAATATTGCAATTATAACAATTATAAAAATAATACAAATTCGGTAAAAAAAAAATAAGCTATAGGTTCACGTTTCGTATACTGATAGGGTTGTTAAATTTGAAATTCAACCAGCCATAAGGGACTGTGTTTCAACTCCGCTTTCAAAAAGTCTGAGTTCGATTCCTCATTACTGAACCCTCTTGTTTGTCGAGAGACTTAGCGTAATGAAGGTATGAATATCTTGAGTGAAAAGCTCCCAAATGAGTTCTCACTAGACTTCTGTTCGTCTCCTTAAAATCCATTGTTAGTGATCCTTTCATGTCAAAAGATTAATTCAAGCTGTTGCAAAATGAATTACTGCAAAGACACACTTCTACTTTTCTGTTAAGATTATACGTTCTTCTTCTATCTTGAAGGAAAAAAAAAAAAAAGAAACAGCTACAACATATCCGAAATGTGTAAAGTCCTCTATTTTAAAAACATTCCAGGCTCTCTCCCTACCTCCTTCCTTCTTCAAAAACATTTTCAAGTTCACAAGAAGTTATGAACTAGCCACGTTGCCAACTACTAGCCACTAGCCACGAACATATATTCTTAGAAACTTTCATCGAAAGTTACATACGTGTACACATTTAAATCAGAAAATTTACAGGCAAACAAGAGGAGGGGTTGTTAAGTAAGTAAATATTCAACTTTCGGCATTCCATACCGTGATTGCAAGCCGGGAGCCGTGTGGCGACTTTGGCCAGACAAAGCATAGCAAAGAGCGAGGGGGCGCGAAGAGCCATGATGACGAAATGGCAACATGTCTGTTCTAATAGTCAACACTCCATCAGGTGTCAGAATCTAAAAGCAAGTTCAGTTCACGAGTAAGAGGCATAGAGAACACAACTCATGTTCCAGTGTTTCCATGAGTATATAATCCAACTAAATGTTTCCGCCTTCCTACCCTTTTCCCTTCAAACTCGCATTGAGCGCTGTTTAAACGTTTTGTTTTACGTTGGGATCTTGTTAAAGTTTTTATTTTAATAGTCTCCAATGAGGGATATGTCCGTAATAATTCTCAGGCGAGAATTAACGATATGATATTTTAATGTGACTGAATTTAAAAACAGTGTTTGCGCTTAATAATTAATTTACTACACGGTCATATTTACCCTAACCAATGCTTTTATTGGCGTTTGCAGTGTGGGGCCTAGGAACGATGTAGTGGACCTGGGATCCTGGAAGTTATGATACGCTTCTTACAAGAAACAGAGCATTATCATTTACTTTTAAGGGGGCGAGATGATTCAAGCGAAAGGATTGTAAGCGTAGGGACCACATAAGCTATCATATGTTCTCGGGGGTCATTGCGGACCCTCGTGGTCATAAGCACAGGGGCAATGCCATTAACCAACCAAGAGATTTAAAAATAAAACTGGTGACAAAATCTGATTGTCACAGAAGAAGTCCTGGACCCATTAGAGATGTAGACTATAAACACGGCCACACTGCTCAGGGACCATGGTCGTTCTCTAACGTAATGTTATTCTCCTTAGTTAAAAATAAAATTTGGAAAAGTCTCTAAAGGGTTATGAACTCCTATGACAGGTCACCAAAGAGATACCTACCCAACATGTTAGGACAAGATTCTCAAGAGAGTCATCAATTTACCTTTAGAAGAGAAGTCCCACATTACATACCTACTTACAAGACAACTTTCCTTTGTTTCGATCTTTACAGTCTTTTCTACTCAGCTATATCTCTCTAACAATTCTCAATTGAATGCGCATGATGGATTCATAACATTTGAAAAAAGATAAGTAAGCATATTGTTCGAACAGCCCTTTGTAACTTGAATGAAATGTACTTTTATGACCTTTATCTAGCAATATAATTTAAAGATTAATTTCTGTTTTTAATATGTGTAGATGTACATAGTCTAGCTATCCAAATGTGCGTATGGATGCTTGAACTGAATATTATTATTAGAGAGCGGATTTTAAGGTACAGCACCTTTTCTAAAAATGTAGTTGGCTATAACAGCCAAAGTTCAAAATATGTATTTCCGGGCATAAAACGAACTGAAATGAACGCACTTTTTTGCACCTTTTTCGTGAATGTTACACCTTTCTTGCTCGATTCATAAAAGTTTCCTTTTTATTGTTTCTTTTAGCCTTCAGCACCTTTATTGCCCCTTTTCTCTCTTTTTTTTATAAAAAATTGGACAGATTAATATGTTTTATTTTCAACCTAGTTTACACATAACATTCCATAAATTTAGACGCAATCTTGTCGGATTTGCTAGGGATAAATTTGAACTGTATTTGCGAAACAATCCGGACATAAAAACCAGTGCAACGTCAACTGAACTTCCTGCCCATGCGCTTACAAGATGTGTACCACTGGTTCCCGTTGATGTCGAGCGAAGTTTCTCCATAGACAAAGATCTCGTCAGCTTTAAGCGACAGAAACTAACATTTGAAAATATAGAAATGTTGTGAATAATCAGGTATAACCAGTTTCTGAAGGCCCAAAAGTATGTGACGGTTTCTCAAGCCACAATATTGCTAAATTAAAGTTTTCTTTCTTTCAAAATACCTAGTTGGTTTTAACCACAATTTTATTACAAGAATGTTGAATGTTGTACAAGTTTAGGATTAAATAAAACTATTTTGCAATTTAAGCCCAATGTTTAAAGCCAAGACTTTAACAATATTTGTTGGTATAATGAATAAAGAATGGTCATGAAACTGTATTCTATAGCTCTTAATAAAGATATCCTATTAGCACCTTTTTTTGCACCTTTTTGAATGATTTTTCAGCCCCTTTTATTCCCTTTTTCCTACCACAGTTTTGCACCTTAAAATCCGGTGTTTAATTATTATTATTTTGGTGCTCATGAATAGAGTCTATACTATGAAACGCAGTACAGGTGCGGAATTTAATTATATAATATTTTAATCGTGCGAGTACATAGGTAGGCCATAGGTGATTTAATATCACTACAGTAGTAATAGTCAAAGATCAAATACAAATTAGCAATCATGTAGAAACGCATATATATATATATATATATATATATATATATATATATATATATATATATATATATATATATATATATATATATATATATATATATATATGTATGTATGTATACAGGTATCCAGTTTCCAATACTGCACAGATTAACCTAAATTGATTTATCTACGATTCAATCACGACGTGTTGAGCTTTAGAAGGGAAACATTAATTATAATATTTTCTTATTGATAGTAATATTTTCTTATCAATGATGTAGTAACTGCTTCTTATCGTTCATCCCGTTTAAAGAGTTTTTACCTTTTCTTCGGAAAAGCAACTTTAACAAATGTTTCTTCCACACTTATTTTCCGAGGCCTTTGTCCTCTCCCGTAGAATTAGGCAACCACCCACAGGAGTTACGGTCAATTACCAGCCAAGTCAATACCTAAATAGTGTTTAAGTGCAGCCCAGTAACATTTCGATTTTACTGGCCAACATGATTTTTTTTCACAAAAGAAATGATTGCTGATTCTGAAGCAGTTTATTCTTCTGAATTCAAAAATGCAATCAAAATATTGCTATTAGGCACCGTTTGGTTGTGACATTCACTTGTTTTTCTCACCCTTATATACGAAATGAAACGTAATTTCATTAAACATCCATATGTTTGAATCGTCATAGCGCACTGACTTATTAATGTAAAAGAATAATTTAAGTGGCACATTATGGAGGAAGAATAAAACTTTCATCTAGTTTAAGATTTGTGTCATCAATATCATTGGGGTGAGGGTGGGAGGTAATTGAATTTAGGTAAATATTGTGGAAATTGTATTTTTTTAATTGCGCAATTCCTCCCTTACCTCTTGCCGTGTAATGGAACATTACAATTTAATGTAATGATATTTTTGATGGGAGGGTCCCAGAAATTTTTGCACCGACTGTACTTCCTATTTAGCAAAAATTTCTTTCGATCCATATAAATTATTTATTTGTTCGTTATTTTATTCCAAATTAACATGGAAGACGGTAAAAAATTGTGTAGGAATCGTATTTTGGGGATTCATATCTTTATTTATCTATTAACTAATTATAAATCTTATATATGCATATTTTAAATGGACGATTACAAATCTCACGGTGTCAGTGCTATTCGGAAATATAGTCCCACCATTGGATGGAAGTTTAGAATAATTAACCAATCTAAATTTTGGCACAATATTTTGGACTCTCCTCACCCCTCTTTTGGTACCAATGTTCATCTAAAGATCCGGTTCAATCCAGATTTTACCATTTTTTATTCGTTTTAAATACTCCACCGCCAGAAAAGCTTTACTTTGATTGGTGCAGTTACCCACGCTACATATTAAGGCGCGATCATCTTCACTCTACCTCGTCGATCGAAAAAGAAAGCTGTGTTTTTGATCGGCTAGCGGATATGTAGGAATGTTGACAGTATAACCGACTAAGACAGGTAAATTGTATATCCAGGTCAAAACTACTCTACCAGGAAGCACAGGAGCTAAAATTTAGACAATCTTAATAGTTAAAACAGACTAAAATCTCAGTGAAAAGTAGCCGGATACATAGGACGCCATGCCGGATGTAAATATTTAGTGTGGGCAGGTTCGACATTACGTGCATTTAATTTGGTGTGCTAAACTCTTCATTTGCTTCGATTCAGAAATTTCAGAACAGTGATTATCCTTTTCACCCCTCCCAATATCTTATACAGCTAAGACCTGTCCGAGTAGTAACTTATTAATATAGATAGTAAGTGATTTTCTTACTAATCCACATGGCGGTATTCTGAGTTTCGGAATCTTTGTAACATGAGAATGATCGCTTAGGTTAACTTTAAGGGCTCCTGTTTTCATCCCGAATTGGGATAGCTTCCAGTAGGGATGGGTTAAATATTTAATTATCTAGGTTTCCTTCCCTTTTAGGGAGGGGAACCTCAAAATTAATAGCTTTAGTATGTTCCCCTTGAACACGTCTTGACCAGTATCTGATAAAATATCATGAGTTAATCAGGACTAATTGGTTCAGTTTTCACCGCCCATTTCCTTCCCCTACATCAGCTAGAGCCGATTTGAACAAAAAATGGTAAACTCTGATGAGTTCTATGTGTGTTAAATGGATAATAAGATTAATGGTAGTGATGATTGGTGTGTATTGGCATGATGTGTCTTGTAGTTTAAGTAGTATGTGTATATTTGTAATGTAGTAAACATTTTCTAGTAGTAGTAATTGTGGTAGTTAAGTGATGAAAGAGTGCGTGAGATAATTAAATATGGACAGTGTAGTATTTACTATGCGATATTTTTTTATTCCGTCATTAAATGAACTTATAAACAATATTTGAAAGTGAACGTAATATAGTACAATAATCCTAAGTACAAGGTCACATTTCGTGGTTTACAGTTCGAACAAATAGTTACTAGCGCCCTTGTGTCGAAATTCCGTACTATCAGTCGTGCATATTTTACCATCAAACCCAGTTAGTAATTTAGGTTTTAAAAAATTGACCTTTATTTTCGATTTAAAACCGAGTAGACACGATTTCCGGCCCATATGAACAGATAGTTGGATAATGTGATTTGACACTTTAATATTCTGAAAACTACAACATTCTGTGTAATCCAGTAATGAAAATCTTTAAGTAAATAAACTATGCATAGATTCTTAACCGTGTGACAATCGCCTAGAAGCAATTATTCTTACATATGTAAATTATGTACAATCAACTCGATATTAAAATTTGAGTTAGCCAGAACACCATTTCTTTTTTTTTTCTAAATGAACATCTTTACTTCGCGATTCAATCAGCTTCGATCGCAGGTAACGGAAGGCCAACTTTTCTGGACAATAGATCCCGTTTCTTTCTGTCCTCGTGGCCCACACACAGGCTGAGCAATTAACAGGAATTCTTCGAGAAACTGCTAAAACATCCTTTTTACATTGGAAACATTCAGAAACCCTTTTAGCTTTGTAAGCATGTCATAAACTCACCCTGGAACGTTACAATGAACTCTTTTTTTTTAAGAGAACAACGAAAACCGCCACCACAACAAACCAAGTTGCGAATTTTAAATTTTTTGAAAGAAAAGAAAGATCTTTTTGTTTATAGATAGGTACGCGCCCTAACACCGAAAGAAGCTAAGTTAGTTGCAATACATTCGTCGAACATTACACACGGCCGCTCTACACACACACACACTCTAACAAATATCGACGAACTTATTTTTTTTTTCTTCAAGTGATTCTTAATTAATAACTATGTGCTAGTGCATCGTCGTCGTGGTGTTTTGTGAGGGGCCTACCAGCTAACATTTCCTATTGATTAATATCGTTCAAACACTGTAGAATACATTGATAAATATTATTCGAATTATTTTACTTTAAGAAAAAGGTGTTATCAAAAGCAGAAGTGGTTTGTTGATAGTGGCGGTGATCGAATTTGTTGATAGTGGCGGTGATCGAATTTGTTGATAGTGGCGGTGATCGAATTTGTTGATAGTGGCGGTGATCGAACTTGTTGATAGTGGCGGTGATCGAATTTGTTGATAGTGGCGGTGATCGAATTTGTTGATAGTGGCGGTGATCGAATTTGTTGATAATGGCGGTGATCGAACTTGTTGATAGTGGCGGTGATCGAACTTGTTGATAGTGGCGGTGATCAAACTTGTTTATAGTGGCAGTGATCGAACTAGTTGATAGTGTCAGCCAACTCCATAGTAGAACAGAATCAAACATTTACATCCCATGGAAGCCCCAGCATATGCTCTGTGAAGAGGCAAATGAGCGACCAGCCGAGTATCCAGTCCAGGAGATGCACACGTAGGGATCCGAAGTAAGGACTTCAACCAAAGAACTGTGACGGAAGCATGGCCCACATGGAAAGGAGCAGGAGACGCTAAGTGCAAGCGAACACTTTAACAAGTTTAACGTAAAGAAGAAAGTACGTGCCTGGTAAAAAGCAGTCATAAAAAGAAATGGCGACCAGTTGCGGTGAGAAGGTAGGAAATATAGTTAATTTATTTCTTCCCCATTATGACTCAAGGCCGGACTATTTTGGCAGATGTCATCCGTCGATTTCTTTACTTCGTTCCCCAATCGGGTCGAGACTGTTGGTGTTGTTTGATTCTCCGTTCCCATACGGAATGAACAATTAACGTGCCTTAATTTTCATCCAATAACCACAAATCCAGTTGCATGTCAGTGATCCATTTTATTTTATCGATTTATTCTATTTTATTGAAGAAATATTACATCTTATTGCATAACCTTTTGAGTTCTTAACTCCTCATCATAAACTAAGACTTTCTGTAACATAATTAATGAAGAAAGGGTCAAAATAAGAACCATATTTGTATCGAGTCCTAATATTTAGAATAATATTCATGTCTGTGGAACTGCAAATTTGAGAGTTGCACTTTGAATAAAACATAAATTCAATGTTATTAGTTATTTGATGGTAATTGTTTGGATAGGCACTTTGTAAACGGAAACGAATTGTAGTTGCACATCTATAAAGGTTTTTGTAAAAGCAAAAGTTTCGGCCTATCGGTAGATTAAATAATATACACAAAAGTTAGGATAATTCATAGATAAGTATCTAATTAAGCGACCCATTGAACAGACGGACTCTGATTACTGAAGACAAAAGGTCAACTGATTCAAAATAATGTCCAATCGATATCCCAATTAATTTGTATCAATATTATATGTGTATTTTATTGGTTGTTTATATGGTAATTAACGTTGATTTTTCTTTAGTAATTTGTTTAGATAAAATTGAATAATGATTTGAATGTTTATATGTATGAATATTTAGCTATATGATATATGTGTATATATATGAATATTAAGATCCACAAGTGCACTTCTATCCTATTGTATCTTTTCTATAATTTCACGTTTCCATTCCCATTCGCTAGCAAGTCATGACTTTTAAAATAAATCAAAATTGTCCAATCATAACTTCTCTACAGTCTTTTCATTTTTTTTCTATTCTATTTTTTTAAATTCTTCTTTAATAATAATATCTGGAGGCGATAAATAAACTTCAATTTAAGTAATAACATTCTGTTTGCCACTGTTTAGTTATAAGCAGAGAAATTAAAATATCATTTACTGTTAGAAATTATTCAAAAACATATATGATAGCAATTCAGATTAACTGTATTTTTTTAGCCTTAATTGGAAATTAATAAAAAAGGAACTGTTAATCAGAAGTATGAAATGATTCAGGAAATCACATGATTGTATGCTGAGATAAGAAACTAAATTCTCTATTTAACGTTCTCAGGTGGAATCCTTCTGATTCCATAAAAATAATTCAGGTATTGTCATTAACATTTTCAAAAAGCAAACAATGGTATTGATTTCTGTTGAAAAGATTTGTTTTTCTTCTGTTATTTAACGTTTTTTTTATTTTATTGTTGACTACTATAAATTGGTATTCCTTCACTAGTAACTACCTTTATTTTTAATTAAAATTTTATTGCTGTTACCAAATTTCTGTGTAACTTTTGTTATTTAAGCAAAGTAGATTTAAATTCCTCACCCCTGCTAGACATAGTAAAAGCATTTTTTTGTTTGTTTCTCTTGACATTACCAGTAATTTGGGAGATGCCTGAACTGACCACCACAGTCATAATTAATTTGAGTTATTTTGAATTATTTCGATTTGATTTATTTCTATTATATCTTTTCAATAAATCTAAAATCTATTGCAGCATTCAGCAATTGAATTTTTATTCAAAAATTCACTTGCCTCTCCAAGTGGTAGTCAGCACAGTCTGTCCCATAAATACTGCATTAGCGAGAAAATTTTCTTTCAGCTTTGCAGCGTGTGACCGTTCTGTGGAGGTTGCGTAAAACATATGTTTATTTTGTTTTATTTAAATTCTAATCAGCTGCGCAACTACTTTTTCCTAGCGCCCTGGTAATACCGTTTTGGGGGAAAAGTAGGACTTCGAGATCTGTATATCATTAGAAATATTACCTTTAAATTTCTCTACGCTTTGTTAATCGCTAATTAAACATTAGTCTTGGAGACCTGAGGTTCAAGCCCCGCGGCGTTAACTTCAGCTTTCCATGATTTAGCTTACTATCGCACCGGTGCAATCTTCGGAAACAAACCATCAAGAGCCCAGCCTTGGTAGGCAAATATAAATTTACATATTAATTTATTCAGATCTGGCGAACCCGAGCATAATGCATGTCATTATGATAATTATCACATGTTCATATTCAGGAATCGAGGTCAAATTTACATATCTAATAAATTTGACCAAAACCAACTTTTACAAAACTTGGCGCAACCGAACTAGGACCAAAGTACCCGTTACAACCGAAGTCAGCCAATGTGATGCTATTTCCGTTCTGAAATTAAGATATTGAATTCCAATTCTTTTCTTGTAGTTGCAGAATAATTTTCATTGTTGCTGACAGAATGCTATCACATTCAGCAATATTATCGCACATATTTTATTTTTTGTGAATATTTCTATATAGAGATTGGTTTTAAAACAGCTGCGAAGTAAGATATAGGATGGTTTGTGTGGCAAAGAAGTCTTGGGTTCGAGTAATGTTTCTTGCGTGTTGGTCGGGACGCGATTTATAGATTTTTTAAGTATTATGATGAAATGTGTATGTAGGCTGGGCGTAGATAGGTTGTTTTTAAAATATAACGTCGTAGTAAATGGAAAAAAGATGATGATATGAATATATGAATATTTACTTGAATATGAATATGAATATTGTAGTAAAAGTGAATAGATGATAGGACACCCGTATAGTGTATACATGGGCCCGGTATATTTTAGCCATATGTTGATATATATATATATATATATATATATATATATATATATATAGATGAAACGTAAATGTGTGGTGAGAATCGTTTCGAGTTCTGACCTCCACGCCGAGACATCACTCGACAAGGTAGGCGAGTTATATATCAGCATGTATTATTACTTCGCAGTTGAGTATGCCATAACAGTAGTATTTATTTATTTCAATCTCGTCTGACAGCAGGGTAGGGATAGCATCATGTAATGGCTAACTAAATGTAATTGTTCATCGATTATGATACCAAATAGTTGGCGTTTTGGGCTGTTGTGAATTATGTTTACAGTCGGTTATGAAAGAGAAGATCCTATGACTCTGAGATTTTTTTTTCTCTTTCATATTACGCTACCATACAGTGTTTGTAGACTGAATAGGACAGACAGGATTACAGAATCGAAACAGTTAGTTATTGAAATTTATTTTAGCGTACCCGGATGTCGACCCCTAGTCCCCTTAAGTATTTTCATTTCTTTTCTTAGTTTAATTAGATGAGGGAAATTAACGACATCCCAGACTGTGGCATGTCTGCGCAGGGTAGCTATCGGTGATGTTTTGGTAATTGAAATCACCGATCCAAAATTCAGTTTATTTAATTTTTTTTATTTTGGCAAATTCTCATTAGGGACATCTTAGCTATTTTTTCCCTTTAATTTCATTACTATTCTGGATTCTTTTACTTTCCGAGAGGTCGGATGATTTTTTTTTCCTTTTTGAAATTCTAAATTAACGCCTTCTCTAACCTTCCGGAGGATTCCGGGATCTGCAAGGGTGTTGACCGGATACGGTGAGTGGTGGGATTTCCCTAAAGCCTTTGTCTTTCCGAAAATCCCATCGGGGACACAGACTTGTCTCATCTTTGCAGACATCTTTTTCGGCTATTTATTTGGTAAGCCGAACCCTTTTTGGCATAAAAGAGAATATTTGGTTATGTTATGTTGTATACGTAAATTCGACCACTTATCTTTCGTAGTTGTAGTGTTCTGTCTCCTCTCTCTTTACCTATACTTCTTCTACTTCTTCTCTAGAGTTTTTTTTTATTTTCAACCTTCCCCCCACGATTTTGAAAGTATAATATATCAATGAATTAATGTATAATATATATTTTTTTTTAACCGAAATGACCAGCTGAGACATCTCAAGACACGATTCGTTTGATGAAATAGTTAGGGACTGGGTTTACATTATATTTGACCCATCGACGGGGTGAGTAACGATTCGGTACACCGTAATTTTCCACTTTCATTCCTTCACCATTGCCCGTCTGGGATTTTTTTTTTTTTTTTTATCCAATGGTCACTTTCCATTTAGTTTATTTCCGTGAATGTTGTTGTAATATTGAGCCCAAAGTTAAGATAAAAATTGTTTTGTTTATACATGTTCATGCATTTAAGAATGTTCTGTGTTAGTGCCTGCCTTAACAAGTTTTTTTTTCTTTGATCTACTCTCCAATTGAATATGTGAAAAATTTAAAATTAATAGACGCGCGGTATAAATGAAAATAATATTTTATGAGGATATGTCGGAAGTCTTGTTCCTTGGTGTAATGTTGCAACCTTCTTGGACAAATTAGTGTTGGGGTTATGTAATTAAATGTGTGCGCGTGTATTGAAAATATATATATATATAGAGAGAGAGACGTCGAAATGTAAATATATATGAAATATAGAATATTAAAGTGAAATGTAAAATGTTAAATTTAGAATATGGATATATGTAAGAGCACCGCATCTGCCCCATACGTTTATTGGTTGCCATGGGTTTTAAGTAATGTTTTCCGACGAGTGGAATGATGTAGTCTAATTTTCTTTTTAAGGAATACCGCCGCGAACTTAAATAATTTTCTTTGTTCTGAATAAATGTAATTAGCAATCAGTAACGTAACCAGTTTCAATGGCATGCATTTCAAAATAACGGCAGGTCTAAAACGTAATCCAATCCCTCGACAAATATTATCCTTTAGTGATCAACTAGAAAGTTTTTTTTTTTTGAAAATGTACCTAGAATCCCCCCTGTTTTCCAGTGTGTATCCTATGACTTAACCAGTGTTTGCCACGATATAAATCACCATAATCCTCCCAACTATTAAAGATTTTCTCGAATATGACTACTATACGTAACGGTTATACGTAATTCACGAATAAAGTGTTATGATGTGTCCCAGTTATGAATGACTAACTAGTAACCTGGAGTTATTAAATAATGAATTCAAAAATGGACTGAACCAAGAGGAGAATCCTCCTCTGACCAAATGTTGTCTTTGAAATCCCTAGATGGATGGAATTTTCAGTATGCAAATACAGCTACAAACTGGTAGTTCGTGTATACTGGACAAATGGTTATTATAAAGCAATATATGTGTGTATAAACATAAACTAAATTAAATCGAGCGAAATGTGTTGGACACTACCTTTAGTGCATTAACAGTGATCTCGAATGCTCGAGTTTGATATACGCTACAGGACGTATAAGGATACTTTTTTTTTAATGTCTCGACATGAGATAGAGACTCATAAAGATTTTCATTATATATAAAAGTTTTTTTTTGCTTTCCTCTTTGTTCAATTTTTTTTTAAATATAAATATGAATGTCTTCTTCGTTTATGTTGTGAAGTATGAATTTGATTTAGCATGCCTAAAACGCGGTATATGTAATTATATTAACTTTTTTTTCCTTTCTTTCGTCAATGTAATTAAATATATGAAGCTAAATTCCAAGAAATGACTTATGAAGGTATAACTTTATGTATTCCGTTGACACATAACTAAGAAATTGTTCTTTCAATAACTTTTTTTTTCTTTATTCTTTTCCTCCATTAATGTAATAAATATTATATAAAATCGTAGCTAGATGATTTTCTTTAACGATATATACACTGTCCTGTGTGAGTGAGCGAGTGAATGCATGATAGATTTAATTTAAGTAATTTTAGTAATATCATTTGTCATATTAACATCTATAATATATGTGTCATGTTTTAATATATGTGTTAAGGTAAATAACCTAGGTCTTGAAAGACCGCTACTAACAAATTTAAAGTCGGCTCTAGGAGTGAGACGAAAATAACAGGATGAGCCTAAATACGACATCTTTCTTCCAGGAAGTTGAAACTTTTATTGAGACGATACATAAATTTTATATTGAGTTTATAAGTTTATATATTTTTTTCTTTTCTTGGCTAATTCATATGTGTGGTCGATCTCAGATCATGGAGTTCAGATGTTGGATAGTTATCAATTATTGTTTGAGATTAAATTACAAAAAAATAAATTTCACTTTTCTCATTTCCAGGTCTAGGTCTGGGCAACCCCACGAACGTGGTGCCTGGAGCTAGGTCTGGGTGGTATGAGGGAACATGTGTCTATTACAAATCACTTCAAAATTGATTCTCCACTAATAGTATTTGTAACGATTTACCGGATAATAACCATTTGAATTCATTACTATATCTCCTAAATCATCCAGTAATCCATTCTCCTTTAAAATCCTCAATCTTTCCTTTTCCCTCTTCTTTTCTTTTTCTTTCCTTATTTCTTTCTACTTCTCTCCCCTCCTTTCCCTTCTCACTCTTTCTTTTCTTATTTCTAACAAAACTGAAAAACTAATTAGGTCGTGACTGGGAGTAGTCGCTATCAGCACGGTCAATAAATTCGATTCGATAAGTTTCTTCGGAAGTCCGATTTGGGATAATTACCTCTAAAATGAACATATACAGAAACTAATAATAATAATATAATTTATTCAAAATTTACCTTACTAGAAAATATTTATAGTTCCAATTAGTAGTAGATATTTCATTATCACTCTTTTGCTAAGTTCAGGCTACTCCTCCTTCAACCACGATGTTAGTTGTCACACGCCCTAAAATAAATTTACGTTTTCAGAAGTGGCGAACCGTGACAACAAGTTTAGTTAACGACCTAATTATATATTTCGTTTTTCGCCGCACCTCAACGAAGGCCGGTAAAGTTATAAACTTACATAGATTATGAGACCCACTTGGTATATAGGTATTCGAGTTCCCGAAAGTTTCTTTGTTGTGCAATAAATAAGTGGAAAATGATGGAGCAAAAGTGTTTGTTTTGTGGGCTTGACAACACTGTAAATGTCGACAAGATGAAACCTGTTTTAGAAGAAGACATACGTGATCGTGTAGTGGGGCTCGCAGGTTTTCTTTCTGTTAAGTGGAGTGCTCTTTGTTTCATTTATTGTGTTGTTTAAAAGAACTTGCATCATGCCAATAAAGTGTTTGAATCATCGGGACAATTTCTGCTACATTTGTGGTGAACTAACGTCTAAATCTGAACAAACTTGTAGCACATTGCAATGTCGAAATCCTTGATCTTCTGGGCAGCGATCATGCACCCATCAAGCTAGTCTATAAGCCATATTTAGCTACAACTACTTCTTTGTTACCATTGCGAGTGAGCTTGCGTTACGATAAAGCTAAATGGGATCAGTATCGTACACATATTTCAGACCTCACCAGTAATCTAACCGAACTCACCACAAGCGACGATTTATATCAAACTTTAGACCACATTACCTCTGCAATCCAGGAAGCCAGCAACTTGTACATTCCAACCACACAATCCGTTCCCTATCAACCTAAGCTTCCGCCTCAATACATCACTATGATCAAACGTTCAAGTCAGTTCTATCGAGACTATCTTCGCACTCGCAATCCAGAATCACTCCGACATCACAAACAACTTCAACGTACCTTTCACAACTACGTCAAAGCATATATACTTTGCTCCTGGGTGAAGACATGCAACAATCTTTCCGAAACGTAGCATCCTACAAAATTCTGGACTCGCTTTAATGCATTGTGTGGGAAATTCACTACTACACCTTACCCTATTTTATTAGGCGACACACCTATTTCTACCGATCGAGTTAAAACGAATGCATTTGCAGATCACTTGTAAGAAATTTTCACACCGTCATCTGACAACGCACCTCACGCTGCAGATAGGCTTAATACCTCATCGCCGCAACTTCAACCAAATATTACTCATATCTTACCTACTAATGCTGTTGTCTCTGTTCCACGAAACTGTTCACTGTTCACGAAATCTCTCAAGTTCATCATAAACGAAATACTGCATCTGGTCTTGATAACGTGACATATCGCCATATCAAAGAATGCCCTATCTCGCTACTCCTTCTTGCGAATGTTTACACTGGAATGTTTAGCTTGGAAAACATCTAAGACGCTAATGTTTTCCTACTCCGACTCACAATGCTCATTACACAGCATTATAATTCAGCTCAACCTTCTTGCTTAGTGTTGTCTGACTTGGAGAAAGCATTCGATAAGGTCTGACATCTTGGGCTCATATACAAACTTCTCAAATTCCAGCTCCCTATATCATATGTTTGCCTCATATACAACTTCCTTATAAATCATATCACCTATATCTCAGTACGAGCCAGTTTATCACATCCTATCTTTCTCTTCTCTGGAGTACCGCAAGGGTCGGCTTTATCCCCTTTATTATATCTTCTATATGTAGCTGATATGCCCCGATTACCAGATAAAGTCCATCTCTTCCAGTATGCGGTTGACACGGCCCTGCTAGCACTTGGAACACCTATTTAGCAGATCAGCACTTTCTTACAGACTGCTTACGATCGCTTCTACATCTGGTGTACTTCCTGGAGGCTTACTATAAACGTAGCTGAAACTCAGGCCATAGTTTTCTTACCACCCATACGAACTTCCAAATTCCGTAGAAATCCACGTAAACTCTCTCTACACGTTGATGGGGTGCCTATTCAACTCAGTAATACTGTTACATATCTTGGAATTACATATGACTGCCATCTTACCCCGTTTGCAACATCTAAAAACCGTTACTACTAAAGCCTACAATAGACTTCTGTTGAAACGCTTGACTGGTACCACTTGGGGCCTTAAAGCACACACCATACTAAATACGTACAAAGTATTCTTGTGACCAGTCCTCACATACGGATTTACTGCTTGGTTAGCTGCTCCGACAAAGTTCTACAATAAGCTTTTCATCCTAGAACGTCATGCTTTTCATACAGCATTCCGTATTAAGTTACCTAGTTCCACACATGATCTGTATCGTCTAATTACCTTTCCGACCTTACAGTACTATATTGAAAAACTGTATCTCACATATATCGCCAAACGCTTCGAAACTCGCAATCCTTTACTTCAAGATACAATGCGTTATTTAGCAATTCATCCAACACCTAATCGTTATTACTATCCTCCAGTTTTGCTTCTCTTCACATTATATAATTATACTCTACCGCCACTAGACCCTGTTTTACTTATTGTCACAGATTATGTCATTCATGAACATCTTCCTCTCATTCACCCATCATTTCCAGCACAGTGATTACAATTTTACTAACATGGGCCTCATTCGTTTTCATCATTGCCTAGAGCAGCCCCTAGGTTGAAGATAAGCTCACTTGTCTAACTAATATCACCCACGTGTTGTCCTGTGTATGAACCTTGCCACATCATTCACACCCATTACTATATCATACGTATCATGCATGCTATACCTAATCCTTCGTTATGATTATTGATGTTCTTTGCTTATAAAATACTGTCTGATTATTTTCTTATTTATTTACCTATTAATAACAATCATATATATGTAAAGTAACGTTTCTTTTAATCTATTTGTATAATCTATCTCATCTTAACTTTTGCACTTCTATTGTTCTTATGTTTTGCTTTATTTTCTCACTTATATATATTTCTGTAATTACCATATTTATATGTATGTTGTGTTAAATCATACTTGTTATTATATTACGGCTCTTATGTTATTAAAACTACACCTACATTCAGGTATGATTATGATCGAAAAGATCATAATGTCCTTGTTCTAGTAATAAATAAATAAATAACTCTTAGCCCACCCATGCCTTACTCCTTTACCATAATAACTTCACTTCTCCTACCTAAGAGAGGGTGTAGCCCTCTAAAAGGGAGCTAGCCCATGGCTAGCACTTCCAAAAAAACTTGCTCTGAAATAAATTGAACACAAACCATTTAGTATGATTTCATTATTTGTGCTAGATATATATGGGGAGGGATGCAAAATGACACACATGAAATAATCATAGTATCATAGTAAAGACCAAACGTTTTAGTGTAGTATCATATTTTTCAGTGAACAAACACACATCTACCGATCTTATTATTGGTAGCAACATTTAATTACTTTCAAAAATACACATGAATATACGATATTGTTCTTAACGCCTGCGAAGTAGTCCGCTTTGAAAATTCACTTTTCCTTTAAACCAAACTGTGTGCCAAATAATTTTTACCCTCACAATAAAATTCATGTGTAAATATTGTACGGTTTTGATTTGAATTAAGAAAAACAATACGTTCTCTTTACGTTCATAGTCAATAATAATAGATTACTTGGGAAGAGTTGGTGATATAAGTACCATAAAATGAAACAATAAACTCGGGAAACTATACTGTATTTATATAGTGCTGTCGTTTCCGATAGCAGATGCCTGGGATCGTTCCAGGAAAACTTCGAATTAGAGACGAGAGCTTTATAAATTTGCTACTCGATAATAGAGCTAAGTGAGTTTACCCAAATTCACAGTATATCAGGTGAGATTCTTATTTCACTAATTGAATTCAGCAATTTTCGTAACTGCAACTTTATCGCATAAACTTGTTTCAATTTACGAATGTAAAACATCAGTCACTAATTGAATGTAGTTAGTTGCAATAAAATTGAAACTGTCCTTGAATTCTAATTGATAATTGAATAATAATCAAACGTGCAAAATAGGGTGCTTTGCACCACTCTTCCATTCTGTGCTTTATTATTTTTTTGACTTCGAAATGTAATTTTCCCATTCTCAATAAATTGTTTTAGTTTTTGCAATATTATTTCTAATTCTCTTCTGCTCGCATTGTTTATACTGAAAACGTGTTTATTTCTGAATGCATTGAATATAAAAAAGTTGATTGTATTGAAACACGTTTTATGATGTAGATCACTTCCATTTATGGTTGCATTGAAATATGAATAATTCAATTGTGTAAAAATAGACATGAAAATAACACATTATATAGAAAGAGTGAAGATAATTTTCAATTCTGTTTAATTGTAATCCAATTCTTTTTGCACATGGGTGGATTCAATGCCAAACATGGTTAAAGTTACTGATGAAAAATGTCTTTGTCTTTATTAGAAAATGAAAACACTTTGATACTTAAATTGCATTTAAGTTGCGTGAACAATAAGAAAAGCACATAAGGGAAAGGTAGAGCACATCGTGAGAAACGTAAGTAACAAAAATGATTCGTTCCTTTCGTAATTACGTGCATAACAAGAATAGTTTAGCTGGCCATCACAATATACATATCTCAATCGAGACTTACTTTTAATTGTCAAAATATATTCTTTAATCTTTTAGTTATCAAGTATTCTGCAGGTCAACCCAGATTTTTATAAAATTGCAGATTTGATATAGTTACTTTCAAATGTGTGTAGCTTAGTGCTAATTGGCCAAGACATATGGAACAGAAACCAGATTACAAAGACTAGAACTAAGATTCAGAAAATTCTGCATGTTCAGCAAACCACCGCCTCAGAGAGAAAGGAAAGGAAAATGGGTCTGAAATGTGGTTCCCTTTTAGGCTTACCCGAAGTGATATATATTGGCCATCACTAGTCTAAAAATCTTATTATCTGATAGTAATTCATTCTCTTAAAGAAACATTATACATACTAAAATACTGGACTGGAATTCCTTAACCCGATGTGTAATAGTAAAGACAGAAAAGCTTTACAAGAACAAATATTTAAATAAATAGCTTCCGCCCTGTCGAACTTCAGAAAGTCAAATAAAGAATGGGGACAAAAATTATTGCGATTTTGTATTAAACTACCAGAAATGTCCGTGATTCCTACAATTTAAATACTATAAAATTGTAATTTTGAAATTATAGAAATTGTATATCTCTCCCTTTCGAGGAGTGGAATTTGTTTACAATGGGCACTTCTTTACGATATTGTGTGATCAATTGTTTCAGTTCATACCCTTAGCTGAAAGAACAGTCGTATAAGTATATCGGAGTATTTGAGTAACGTGACGTACTTCGTTTTGAAGCACCGCTTACTGGTTAGTAGTAGGAATTGATGTAGGCGATAGAGATTGTGGGCCTGCGTGGTTTCTTGGCAGGATGAAAGAATTCTTCTGTTCATTACTCAAACCAGATCTTTGATCCTGATAAGGATGGCTAGTGACAGAACAATTTAGAGTTGTTACATGCATCACTGGTTACATCATACTTAAAACAACACTTCTAATGAAAGAACTTATTTACAGGATTGTTCAATCCTGCTCTGCTGCTGACGAAGTGGGAACTATTGTGTGGAATCCAGGTATCGAAGTCGAAGGTAAGCTGAGAAATGTAGTCCCTACTGTCGTTTGAGTAGAAACTGGTGTAGGGGAACCATATGCTGCTCTCGTTTCAATGGGGTCTACCACAAAATGAACAGGTCGAGTTTCACTCGGAGGTTTCATTGATGTATAACAAAAATGGGTAGTTAGGTATAACTATTTCCATCACATGTTGTTCATATTCATGAAACCTCAGCTGAAGCTTGGTTATGTTACTGTCTTATCAATTGAAGAGTATATCGCTAAGCAGAAAGAAGAACAATCTTCTTCTGATGTTCTATTATATGATCATGATACGGTGTATTTAAAATAAATGGGAACGGAGTAACAGAGGATTAAAACCTTTGACTCTTTTCGGAAGGCTTTGTTTCGAGATTTTGATAGGATAACTATCACATCCGATCACTTCGATGGCTTTTAATAGGCTTTAAGATCATTATGTTCTTTGCAGTAGGTTGGGTACGTAGACAGACTAACACATAGTTTACCAGTAGTGCCCCAAATCAACTCACAGTTAGAGTGTCCGTCTACGCAGTTTAGCTCCTACATCTCCCACCCAGTGATCTACATTGAAAAGAAGAAGGAACTGTTGCGACCGAGCAACTATATGCTTGTTCAAACGCAAGACACCTCGGGACAAAAGCTAATCCTATAATTCAAGAAGTACGCGTTATATATAAACCAAATTGATATATTAGCAGATATTATATGCGTCACATGTTAGGCCCTCCCACCCCACACAAAATGGCTCTATCTTGACAAGTAGAAAAACCTTGCAGTGGCGACCTGCCCAAGATTCCACAGCAAAAGTTTGTACCTGGCTTCTACACAGGCTTAAATGATAGTCCCTGCCTAGAAATGACTTTCAGCTGGGTACAGAATGCCTCTTTAAAATTTTCACACATACTCTACACCAGTCTGCGACTCTTTACAGGAACGCTAACCCATTCAAATATAAAAGAAAATCTGATCTCCATATCAGCCATGGAAAGAACGAAGATTAAGAAGAATATGTGCTCAAAACCCACAAATGTAGCAACATCCCCTTCAGTCTCTTCCTGCCTTACTATGCCACACTGGAAGAAAAGAATATATAAAAGAGAAAGTGTTCCGACAGGAAAATTGATAGATCCAGAACACTAAAAAATTCAACATTAACATCAAAACACGGCCCAGTCAAGCTTATCAGTGCACGGAGGGGGAGCCTTACAGAGAGTTAGATCAGAATGATAACTTCACACTTGAGTTTATGTGATTTAAAGAATTTGAAATATTCCTCACGACTTTCCATAGTAGCTACTGCAATTACATCCAGCAGCCCGAAAGCGATAGCATGATCTCAAGAAAAATAACGGAAAAGTGGTAGACTACCCGTGAAGAGATTAGAAACAACTCTAGAGCAATTAAAGAGGTTGAACTCTACATGTAAGAAGCTAACGTACAAGTATCGCGTACTAAGTCAAGCCCAGTACAAAGAATAACACCAAAGTGTAACAAGAAAACACTACACACGGTATACAAAGAAGAATACTTAGTAAACAACACAAAAGCCAAACCAATCAAAAAACAGAAGAGCACGAACACGACAAAACACAAATTGAACTAACATTGACATTACAATGAAGAATTCTGCTCAAACAGAAAACAACTACTTGCTTGAAATTGGAATACAATTACATAAAGAAAGGACACATATATATTTTATCATAAAAGCCAGACAGTAAACATACTCTAGAAGAAATCAGATGAAACTTTAGCACAAGCAGGGTAGGTATGCGCTAACCATACATATTCCATGTGTCAATGATTGGTATTTTTGCTGCTATGAATATTCGGATCTCTGTTTCCAAGTGAATATACGGTGTCTCCAAAAAGTATCTGGACTATATTCACTAGAAAAGACGTGTGCGTCAGTGAACTGTTGCCAGCGTTTCTATCACGATTGATATTTCTCTGGCAGTCAACAATTGGAATTTCTTTAAGTAGCGTCGATACTGTTTGTTCTCTTTCCAACTGTCTCATAATGTTCTTTCAGACTGTTTTATCCGATGGAAGAGAATAAATCGGACAGGACCAAGTCTGGACTGTAAGCATGCTGAGGTTATGTTGTGCTGCACCGGAAGCTCATATCAGGTTACTACATCATTAAAAAACTCAGGCTTGAGCTCCGCACATTCCAACAGCTCGTGAGAAATCAACACAGATTTCCTTCTGTTCTCCGGGCAAAACCTTTGGAATAAATTTGAAACATCCTTTTCTCATTTCCAAATCTTCTGAAACCTTTATTCCTGACGACACCGCAAAACAATACTCACTCCGGTCGTAGTCCACACTCCAATAATGCTTAGGCAATTAGGCAGAATTGCGTCGTATAGCTAACATTCCCTACCAACTTTCTTCCAAGTGGACATCACCCTCCACCCCTTTCTCTCAGCTAAAAATAAATAAATAAGTAATAATTACCAATGCATTTTGGCCAGATCCTGTATGAGTGTAATGAACTTACAACTGCTAACTTCTATTATTTATATGAACGATGTCCCTAAATCCATACACTCGGTGTATACTTTCCCATATATTGGGCGTTATACTTTCATAACGATAGCCTAATCACAAGAAAAGGATCATCTACTGGCTTAGTGGAAGTAACTAGCTACTGTATGGTAAATTGTAAGAAACTGACTTTAGGCAGAAATAACTTAGTGCATTATAATATACAATGATAATATATAAATTTCTAATAACAATTGTTTAAACATCTGATAAACGTTAAAAAAAATCTATTTCATCACACACTTCTACACCTAGCACTCCATTTTCGACAACGACAAACACATTCAATGTTACCAGAACACAGAACAGGAACTGGAGACCACAGTTTAGCACTATAATTTTTTAAAAAAGAAAGAAGTCCGTCTAAGTTCAATATCTTAGGCAAATCTTTTCGGAATTAGTGGTAAAAAATTGAAATAAGAATATAATGCCAGCGAAGAAATATAAAGGGAAATAGAACGGATTTACTAAATAAACTTAGGAAAAAAATCACTGTCCATCACCATGTTTAGACTACTTATTTTAAGTAAAAAATTTCATTCAGCTCTTGTACTGATGGAAAGGATTTTAAAATGCTGATTGCATTTCCTCTCTGTATTGCTAGGCTTATTCGTTGTATTGAATAGTGTTTGCTTCTTGGGTCGCCTGACTTCTTAATTAAAGTTGATCCTAACTCATTCAAAAATTCCCTGGCTTCTTTGCTAAAAACCCCCATCGTTTCTGTAGCAAAGGCAACAAAAAGATTATCTTCTTTCAGTCTGGAGTACTTTGTATGTTTACGTTTAGCGGCTGCTTCTGCTGCATTTCCTGCTTCCTCACAGGTTAGTGTTATGTATGAAGAAGCGAAAGTATCAACACATGTTACATCTCATACAAGACTCTGGCCCTTTTTCCAAGGGATTAAAGTTACTCTATCCGGTCTTTTACCATCATTTCGATACAATCCTTGTGGCTCAATGATGCTAGGAACATCGATGCTGGCGAGTGCTCGTTTGATTATTTGGTTTAATTCCGTGTGACGTGTGATTCTACCACCACTTCTAATGCAGCTCAAAGCATGTAAACCTTCCTCGTCCACTCGGTCTTGACACGCACATGTGAATGGGTGGCAAACATTTAGTCCCAAGCGTAATGTTACACATATTTTGAAAACATTATCATCCAAAAAAGTTCCGATATTTTTTGAAGGTGTAGCTTGTAACCAGGCGCCAGACTTTTTTTTCTGAAGTGCTTTTAGGCGAGCAACGTCAAAACTATTTTGTGAAATTACCTCCTTCCCAGCTATCTCGTATAGTAGGATTTCATCCCATTTTCTTTGTGATTCCTTCGCCTCCGGAATGGTATTATTATAGATGCCTTTCCATAATTCCAATGCTTCTGACAGATGAGGGATTTGCACTTCGTCAACTGAAATTTTCAAAATGTTGGAGACTATTGACAACACCCCACAGCAAGAAGACACAAACGCAGGAAGGCTCAAATCGGATGCTCTTCGAATATTTAAACCACCGAATCGTATTGGTAAACTTGCCTGAGCCCATTGACTTTCATTTAAAACTTGATTTATTAATGTTTGTAAAGATGTTTTCAGGGAGTTATCCAACTGAAGAATTTTTGATGGGAGAAGCCATGTGGGAGTGGTTCGCAAAAAGTAAGTTAATTTGAGGACACCTAGACAATTTTTTAGGAGAAAGAAGGCTATATGTGATGGTAGTCCTTTTAATCTAGGTGTTATCATTTTTAAATTGTTCAAATGGTCTTCAAAATAACTTTCATAGCTATCTTCAAGTAGTGGTGTTCCTAATAACGATAGCTCGTGAGCTTGTGTTGTCCGAATTCCAGGCAACAAATTCTGAAACTGGGCTTCTATAATTGGATCTGATTTGCCCGACGTGAAGAACAGTTCGCATTTAGAAAGATTAACTTGCAGGCCTATCTTCTTAGATTCTGTCAATAAGAACTTAGTGCAGAATTATTTACTATGCAGGCCCATAGCCAGCCCAAAAATGTAGAGGGGACCCGGTAGAAGTTAGGGGGGAGCGAGCCACCATATTATAGTTCATCAAATAGTAACATCAGCAATTCATCATATCTGCTCTTGAATGTTTAAGTATTTTGCTTCTAATTAATTCTATTATCCCTTTCTACACACACACATTAAGTTAACATTCTGTAATCTACATGCAAAAAAAACGTGAATTTTATTAAATGGGTATTACTAACTACACGAATTAGAATTAAAATATAAATGTTTTAATAGTCTTACATGTAATACTAACATTAAGATCAAGAACGAGAGATGATCTACTGTGAAATAAGGAAATTCAACTTTTCTTAGGCTCTTATTTAGGGTTAACTTGCGAAGTTGCCCTTCCGTTTTTATCAAAATTTTGAAAATTTACCTAGAAGAAATTGATAATTTGATTGCTCGTGTGCTTGATAATATATAAGTGAAGCGTAATTTATGTGTAATAACTTTTGATAAGCGGTTATAAAGACGGGACTAATTCGGCAGTAGAGAGAACTACTTGGCTCTAGCTTCAGGATGTTTGGATTGTGTATAAGTTTCAAGTAAACATGCCTGCAAGTGTATAAAGTCTTTGCGCTGAATGTGAATTGGCAGTACTAACATTTGTAAAACATGATGTTGATAATGAGGTTAATCTTTCGAATATTCATTGCTTAATGAATAAAAGAACAAAGACCACCAACAATCATTCACGAGTTTCTGCTTGAGATAGGAGAGCTCTACAAACCTAACTACTAAGGTAAGTGGGAAGTGGACATAACCTAACCTAAGCAACCTAGTAGTACATTATCCCATCTTACTCCGGCTTCTCGCTTCGCTCGTTCTTCCCTCTCAACTCCGCACTCCCCATTAACTACCCACAACCGTGCTCTGCGCGGCCCGCCAGTCTCCAATTTAGGTTAATAATGGATTTCCATATGTATTTGTGGTTCCTTCCCCGTACTTACACACTCAAGGTCATGTAACAGAACGTAAAATGAGTAAAGTGTAAGTACAAATTGATGATTGTTGATTTTATTGTGTTTTTTGTTGAAAATTAGGTGGACTGGTAACTTTGAAGTAATTCTCTTGTTTACAATCACAGTTGCATTTTTTAAAAAATATTTATACTAAGTTCTTGTTTAAAATCTTAAATTGAACTCGTTTTATATAAATGAACCATCTGCATACTATACCAGGAAGACACATACCAAAACAGCTTAAAAAACTATAATGTTATTCAAAGCTACACCGAGAAAAAAATGTATGCGGCATACGTAATATTGTATGTTACATTTGTAAATCCTGTAGTCTTTGGACTTAACGTACAGCAAGCGTATAACTGAAAACGCATGTTTTATAATACTTTCTGTATAAGTGCTCCATCTATACATACTTTCCGTATGAAACAATATAGGCGGTCAGGATCTCACATACAAATGGACGTATATAACATATAGCTGACGAAGGTAACATACATGTATGTAATATAAGGAAGACTGTTAGATATCAGACATCCAGCTACGGCATGATGTAACACCTAAGGGCAGTGCCTATGTAGCATACGGATAACGCATGCTCCGTTCTGATTTTTGTAGTAAGCAACAGGATTCCGTATATTTGTACAATATACTACTGTTTGGAGAACGGATTTTTCTCAATGTAAGTAAAACGCTACACCCATCTAGTATCGAGTAAAAGCATTACTGTTTCTTTCATGTTGAATTACATTATTATGCGTACGCGACTAAGAAATAGTTCCAATTTAAAACGTTTTTATATGAAAACTAACTACTTCCACGGGATCCCCCTTCCCCAAGTACAATACAAAACATTTTGCTACTTAATTTCTCCTCTAAATCTTGCAAATTTTTACTAGTCCTGGCTCGACAACCCGGAATGTAATCCTTAAACTTAAACGTTAAATATGTTCACTTACTCAGTTACTCATCTAATTAAGGTAATTTAGCTTAACTTTATTCTTCTACGAGAACAAACATATGAAAGTCTTTGCAACCATTACTTTTTCGGTAAATGTTCCACCACAGTTCTTGTTTTACATATTACACCACAGTAATTTGGACCCTACTAGAATCAATCACCTTAAACGAAACTCGGAGCTCTTAATTCAATTCACAACTAATTGTTCCGACTAATTGTTCCACAGTTAATCTAAGGTTTGTTGTTGACGAGGATTTTGCAATGCATGTATGTACCACTACACAATAGAATAACAATAACCTACCGCCGTTACTGCAATCGACAAAAGATAAACCCTTTGTTCCTGCTGCTGTTTTTATGATTTGGCTTGCAGCAAGCACTTCATACTTCGTCTCCTATCTCTCAGTTCGCTATTACAACTGTGGCATGAAGTGTTATGAACAAATTTCTTCTTTTCGTAAAAACTTGCTTCAATATGTATTGTGTCATTTCATATCGAGATTCGAGAAGGCTGATAAACTTTACCTCCTTTAAAATAGGTTTAGAAGTGTTCGTCAAATAGTTAAAATGGAAAATTCTTGGAATAATCTCTTTTATATTACATTTTATTCTTAGTGTTTACACATAGAATTAATCGAGATTTTTGCAAGTCTTCCATGAAAATTTATGGGGGGTGGCAAGAAAAATTTAGGGGGGCCCGTCCCCCTTTGCCCCCCCCCCCAGTGGATACGGGCCTGTTACTATGGCTACCAAAATAATGTTCTTTTCTTAAACTGATATATTCCGTTTACTCTTATGTTGCTTTAATTTAGTTTCGTAACTATGATGTTGTTTGCATCTTTCTTCTCAGTTTTATCTTGGGTAGTTTTATTTGGTTATTTAAGAACAATACTATTAAAATGTGTTTCATGAAAGTTCCATTTTATTGCAAATGTTTCTCGCATTATGGGCAACAGAAGAGCCATCTATGAACTAAACAAAGAATCTTGTCTCCCTCAGTAGCTTTCCCGAGTGGCCGAAGAAGCACGTAGCGAATGGAGAACGCAATAATTGCGTATCCAGCTCACCTGTAATTTACACGGCTTGGAAAGTTCTAATGCCATTGCAAGCAACGGAAGTGTGAGTTTGTGAGTCCCAAGGGAGTCCGTGTAGGCCACATATCTTGATTAACTCCGAGGAATGGCAGGGGTCGGAAGCTTGAATTTCACTTTACTCTATACAAACCCGCAATCTCAGTTCGTTGGCCATCTGTCAGGGTGTCACGTGATCAAACATTAGGTGGCTATAAAATGTCATTGTTGCTTGTATACTAGGAAGACAGAATAAAAACACTAAGCAATAAGATCGATGTACAAAACTGCATTTCTGCTCTATATTGGTAGAGAGACTATTTCGGACGATAAGCGTGGAGAAAGTTCTTGGCGTTTCAATAGATTATTTTAAACATATAACAGTTACTAAAATTTAGTTTGCGGTCGCTCATTACGTACTTACTCAGAAGTTTCTTTTGCTATTTCTATTCTTCCATGAAAAGATACTGTTTTGTAAGAAATTGTTCTCTGCTAATAACATCTCGCTTATTGCATTAATCTATACTCTGTTTTAAAATTAGCGAGAAAGAGGAAAGATTCACAAGGCGTCAACCGACAAATGAAACATTCATTTTGAACATTAGCACAGGCCCAGCGATCACCTTCAGTCCCCCTGAAACTTTCAAGTCCTTTGTTGGTACGTATCCTTGCGATCAGAAGTGCTTTTCCACCCATCGTCTACCAGAGTGTGAACACAATTTACTTATAGAATGGCAGGTTCAATAAGAGTCTGTGGCAGAGTTGTTAATTTGACTAAGGAAGCAAGGAGTAAGTCTATATAGTTGAGTCTCACAAGGGAACATCTTATATTGATAGTAGTGTTGTCAAACAAAACAATGTTTAATCGATAGAGGAGTGAAGAAAAGTGAGAAATCCAAAGTTTTACAGGCCGATACCCAAAAACACAGGAGATACAGAAGAAATAAGAATCTAGAATGATGTGAAGATAGCAATGCAAAAGATACATTGACACAGAAAGAACTTCAAAATGGTTGAAGTAATCAAAATGACATTTATACAACAGTATAGTAAGCAAACATTATACCCACACACATACTCAATAACATCATATGTAACGCAGTGTTGTCAACTGAGCAAAAAATGAAGTTTTGTTAAATGGCACGGAACAAATTATAACGTAGAAAATCTACTTATGAGTAGAATCATACCTGTGAAGTCATGATGTACAGTGTTCTCAACGTTTGAAGATAGGCCTATATGAATTCCCATATGAATCTCCTATGTAAAAGAGAACATACAGTACACGATTCAAACTAGTTAAAACCAAAATATGAGACACAAAAAAGAATATAATAATTGAAATACGAAAATAAGAGACAAAACTCAGTATCGAAGCAGATTTGCCCAAGTGGAAAATTAGAATAGTATCAAACACAGCACACAAAACTGAAATGATGCATGCTCTTGGATTCATTAGCAGACTCACTTTTGCACGTGATATTGTATCACCTCACACATTATTGGTAGTCAATTTTTCAGTGTTGCTGTTGATAAAGCGTTCCTCAATATGTTGGTATTGCATGTTCTCTTCTACATCCGAGATTCATGTAGGAATTCATATAATTCATATAGGCTTATCTTCAAACGTTGGCAACATTGTACATCATGACTTCACAGGTATGATTCTACTCATAAGTAGATTTTTTACATGTTATAATTTGTGTTTCGTGCCATTTAACAAAACTTCAATTTTTGCTCAGTTGACAACACTGCATTACACATGATGCTATTCAGTATGTCTGTGGGTACAATGTTTGCTTACTATACTGTTGTGTAAATGTCATTTTGATTACTTTAATCATTTTGAGGTTCTTTCTGTGTCAGTGTATCTTTTGCATTGCTATATTCACATCATTCCAGATTCTTCTTTCCTCTGTATCTCCTGTGTTTTTGGGTGTAAGCCAGTAAAATTTTGGATTTCTCACTTTTCTTCACTCCTCTATCGATTGCACATTGTTTGATTAGGTAACGCTACTATCAATATAAGATGTTCCCTTGTCAGATTCCTAGGATCAGTGCAATATCAACTCCGAAAAGGTTCGAATTCTCAATTTCTCGATTTCTTATCTTATTCATTAAGTTAAGCAAAACAATATGGTTCAGTTACAGGATATTAACAAAGAAAATCTTCTTTGTGGCTAAGCTCTTGGCTTTGGTGTTGGAGATTCGGGTTGGATTCCCGATGGAAGCTCATGGGTTCGGATTCTACATTAAGCTGTAGGTCCATGTCTCACACAGTCTCGCTGCTAATAAAGACGATGAATTAAAAATCAAGTCAAATCAAATAAGATTATTTGGGAAAAATCGGTTCCGGAGCTTATCTGTCAAAGATGAAGTAGAGAGAACAGAAAATAAGAGATATAACGTCTCTAAGATTTATTTGGTTCACTAAAAGACTATTTAAACTAAAATAATCGATTTAAAGACAGGGAAAATAAAAAACGGATATTTATAAATCTTAACTTACAAAAATATCCAAAGAGGCGTAAATATGCTTAACATTGTCAAGATGATAATGTAATTCCCTTTCCTCTCCTATCTTTTACTATAATAATTTGAGTATTCAAACCTCTCATTCTAACTCTAGGAGATAATTTGAACATAGAAACATCATAACTTTAAATCAGAGAAAAATACTGTTTCCCGTCGTGGATTTGAACGAGTGTCCTCCTAATTACGTATACAACATTCTACTGCTAATTTAAACAGAAAAACTGCCTTCTGATGATACAAAAAATAATATATTTATGTAACTTGTAATTTTGTTTTGTCAGGTTTCTTGTAATTAGTACAAGCGACAGTCTGTTGACGGTTTTCTTTTGATAAACATCCTTTTTTGTTATGAATTATAACAATAAATATTCAAATCTAATTAATGATTTATTTTATCTTACATATGGAATTAAACCTTAGTTTATTTGTCCTCCATATCGTTTTACTTATATCTTTTTACTTACCACATTTGTATTCGACCAATTCCTTTATTGTCCATGTCTTTTTTAACCTAGAGGACACAACTGTGGGACTTAAAACTATAAATTTCGCTTCACTTTTATATCCTTCATAAAAATTCACACAAATAGTTTCGTATACTTATAGCTATGACATACTTCTAAGTAAGTTTGAGAATAGTTGTTTTTGAATTTCACATCCCGTTCAGCAGCGAGGATATATGAGACGAGGACCTACTGATTAACGTGGAATCCGAACCACCTGAGCTTCAGCCGGAAATCGAGCCCGGGTCTCCCACTCCAAAGGCGAGTATGCTAACCGCTTAGCCACGAAGGAGCTCCTCTTAATAATTAGAATTGGAATTAGACTATTGTTGATACTAGCTGAGATACCTGTTTACTATACGGAAAGAATAGTTTTATGGGCAATATTTTAAAGAAATATTTCGAAGTCTTTCCACTTTACGATATCTATTTGAATAAAAGTGAAATAAAAAAAATCAGTACGACCTAAGTTATAGCTGTAATAAAAAATTAGTAGAGCCATATATGGTAGAGCCTTCAGTTTTATGCGAGAAGTGTAAACTTCCTTCTCAACTTAGAATAGTGTTGTTGGCCGTTAGAGCACAAACAATAGGCCATGTCTAATCGTGGTACAAAATTATATCGCGAGTACACAAAATCCATTTGAGTGGTGTCACATTGTGTCAAATAGTTTTTGTGACTAGTGGACTGATTTTATGTTACAAAAGAACCAACCACTAAACCTTATTTTCAATAGTTACTTTATATTTTTTAAATGTGGGAATGGCAGAACTACTCCGAGAACAGATCTAAAAGATTACATCTCTAGTTGCACTTTCAACGACGGGTAAGTTTTCTTTTTTAAAAAATCAAGCGCGTCTGTAGATGCTCTTCCCAATTTAGCATCGTTTTCGAAATGCGCGTAAATCCTGGTTCACGATTAAAGGGGTGAAAACAAAATATTTGCAGTATTCCATACGCACAGTCTCTTGTCAATTACTTCTTATTCCTCTCCTCAACCATACGTGGGTGGACAAAATGAAAATTTTAAAACTTTTCTATCTTGGAAGATGTGTTTTATACTTTGATAAGGTCTCTTCTTCGTAACTGTAAATTACAAATAGAATAAGTAACACACATAAAAAATCAATGGAAACAATAAAAATATATTCGGCGAAAGATTTTCCGTACATTATACCTGATGAGCACATGTTCCATTAATTTTGTACAAAAAGGAACCCATAACTTGGAGGTAAGTAAGCATATTACGTTCTATGTCTTCGTTTTCTTACTGTTTGGGGATACATTTCAAAGTTAATGGTTGTGATTTATTCAGACACGGATTAGCACCTAGGCTGAGTGAAATGTAATCTAGAGCAGTATGCAGCCTAAGAGGCGGAAAATTTGGCTCCCTCTCCCCAACCATGTATATTTCAAAATAAACTAATTTACTACTCGTTTATTAGAAACTACATACATGGACATTTCGACATTACTGATTACTTTGTCGAACATACTTCGTCCTTTTCAAAATCAAAGTTTACAATTTCCTGAATATATTAGAAGAAACTGGATAATAACATCTTCAAATTTGGTAAGTAGAAACATATTTGACATATTTTCCATTATTTCACACTACCTTTTTGTAGTTTGGGGAAGAAAATTGTTCTGAAAGTGTAGCCCAGGGCCCAGTATGGCCTTAGCTTGATTAATACATACGAAAGTGGAGCGTTTTCTATCTATTACCTTAAATGTTACAAGATCGTATCAAGGGATCCGCGGTGGCTCAGTGGTATACCGTTCACCTCTGGTGCGTGGGGTGCCTGGTTCAATCCTAGCTTGCGCCAAGTAAACTTTGTGGTGGACAAACATCGTGTGCGTTGGTTTCCTCCGGGTTCTCTCGATTCCTCCCACTTTCTTCATTCCATTATTTTATTCATTTCTCATCATCAGCGTCTCCTTTAGCTTAGCCGACATAAACGTGGAACGTAAAACTCAAAGTTTTCATTTCATTTCAAGATCATATCAAGATAAATGATCCACCCTGTATATCCAAAATGGGACGAATTCAGAAAGTACTACTTTTTTAAAGTCGGGTAATAAAATAATTAATTCACTGGTGAAAATTGTAAGGGAATCCTCAAAATAAAAACTAAATATCGATATTTTCCTGACATTATTTTCTTAAATTCCTCTAACTTGCGTCACTAACTAACGTACTAAGTTTTGATCTCAGGAAAATTATTTTATTATTCGTAATGTCAATGGTAGATGTTGAAAATGTTACATCTTTCTTAGCATTAACTATGTAAAACTTCTAACAAATTTTTCAGTGGGAAAACTCATTTCTCTTTCTTTCGCAAGGAACCTGTGCTTTTAAACAAATTGATCTTATTACGTTTTCCACATTTTAATGAAATTAAACAAAATAATTTACAGCAATGTATCAACAACATACGTTGCAAGGTGGCATAGATTTCTTTTAGCAATTGAAATCTTAATTAGCTGGTCATCTTTTATGATGTATTACAGGAACAAGATCCTCATTACAGTGCTAATGTTTATAGAATAACATTGGAAAGGGTTTTTAACTAACTGAAATCCTTATTTCCACTTGACCTTCTTGTTTTCGGTAAAAAAGAAGAAAGAAAGAAAAGTACATGTTAATTGTATGATGTACTTGATTATATATTTCTTTTACGTAAAACAGATTGCAACCCTTGTACAATGTTTCAATATTAATTTTCAGTGTAATTCGCCTTACGTAGACTCCTCCTTCCTTCTTGCCTTTTGACCTCCTCCTATTTTTTCTTTCCTTAATATGTTTTTTTCTTTTTCATGCTAGTCTTTCGGAGGCACAAAATTCATTAACATTGTTAACAACTGAGTACACTAAGGGGACGAAGAGCGAAAAGCGAAATGCTGTATGAGTACCACAAGCTTGTGCTCTGTGCAACGCAAATGAGTTTCATCTGCCGGAGCCGACTCATGAAAGATATAAGTTGTTACTGAGGAGGCATACACACACACACACACATGCTAGGAAATTACATACGCAAGGGAGCATCCAAGAGAGGAAAGAAGGATAATGCCTACAGGACACGAAAAAGGCGTCAGTGAGTGAAATGTTTGCTTAGTATGCATTCTGCGGAGTGAAGTCTAGGGGCATTGCATTCCCTAAGGATGCTTTTGAGCACAGCGTATGTTCCACGTGGTGTAATTGCCGCGTCTACGAAAGGAACGGTCGGTCTTATGTTTTGAGCGGTACACACGTATGGTAAAGGGTTTCTCTTGAAACTCAAGGGAGATTCTAAAAAAGAGAAAGTAAAACAAAAATTGTATACAAGAAGTACAAAAAGTCCTACACACTCACACAGATGCATGCATACATATTACAACACATACTTACATATATGTATCCAGAAAGCAAAAAAGATGCCGCTTATTCCCTCTCTACCTGCCTTCCGTTACATTTCCATATTATATAAATGCTAATAGAATTGGAAACGGGGCCTTGAATATCCTTCCTATATATCTGAGTTGGAAAATGGGGTAATCGGGTTAGAAGTTGAATGTGTGTAGAGAAAGCTGAAAAGGCAGAACGCATCGCACCATAAGAGGCAGACAATTACAATCCTTTGATGTGCAGTGGGGGATAACTTATATAATTTTACCTATATATATATATATATATATATATATATATATATATATATATATATATATATATATATATATATATATATATACAGTGTGTGTGTAGGCATATGCATGTATATTTTCTTTGGTATGTTCGACATTCACGAGATAATAAATATCTGAAAAAAATATGCCTTACATCTTTTTCTTTATTTTTAAAAACAAGAGTTATTCAAAGTTATTAACATATGCTACCATAAGAAATAATGTGCACTGTATAAATGGAGAAAGAGAAAGCTTTAGCGTTAAGGTTTCTTGGAGAGATGGATCACCACACTTCTGGACACTCTTAATATTAATTACACGAAAACCCTTATTGGTTATCTATTTTCAACTCTTACATGTTAGTTTCAAAAGTAACTTAAATCTCACGGGTCTAAGATTCAAATAGCTTGGGGTTAAAAATTAGGAATTAGATTTTTCTTTCTCTTGTTTTGGCATCTATAGCCATTTTAGCCCGTTACGTATGAGTGTGACGTCCCTTGGTGACCTCATGCACGGAAATGTGGAGAAGGAAGAAAGGAATGGAAGAAAAGAAAGCAACCTTATGTTAGGTATCATTAAGACATTTACTGGTGTAAATGACGAAAATCCAAAAAAGCTCACTCAGAATGACTGATCTAAAGAGGCTGTCACACTTTTCCAATCATATGTCCCCATTGGAAATTTAGCATGGACTGTTTGCAGCAAGGTCAAGAACATTAGCACCTACGCTATGCAGAGCAACTTCAGTGCTTGAAAGGCCCCATCGTAGCTAATTAAATTCTCCTGTCATGTTTCACCGAAATAAGGAATTCATTTTTGCCCAATAGACCATTAGGGCTTATTTATTTACACAAATAAAATGTACATTTATTATATGTAAAATAACAATTTGGAGTAGGGTTTACCCTTACAGTAACGTTTATATTAACATAAATCTTAAAAAAAATGCTAACATTAGGGCTTCTTTTCTGCTTAGGTCTTATTTTCATGAGAATATTGTATTTTACACTCCGTCCCTTTATTTCAAATTTACTTCAGGATTACACAACAGGACAACATAGTACACAGGACAACATAGTTAAGAAAGACGACATCTTAATAGAATACTGTATTTTTCAAACTTTTATTTAATTAAGAATTATGTTTTACGATTTTCAGCGACCAGGTAGAATTCAGTGTACCCTGTATTCAATTCGCCAAGATTTTTTTCTTTTCTTTTTCTTTTTTAACAAATAAGAGAAGCAGCTTTTGTTGTTGTTCTACGCTGTATTTTTACAATGCAGCTTGGACAGACCATTACAAGATCCAGAAGTGATAATTATGTATTCTTTTACACACAATAGCTGTCTTCAAAAGCCTTATTTTGAACTTTCTATTAAACTTGACAAAACTACCTTTTGTTGGTATACAGATTCACTTGGAAAACAATAATGGAAACAAACAATAATGAAAACAATAATTTACAACTATTTACAACATTTCATACTATCGATAAAAAACGAAATTTCAATGCATTAGAAACAATGAGCTTTTAAAATGTTCGTACTAGGTGACAGCATTAACTTCCAGTAATAATTTTAAACCTTTATGATTTTATTTTTATGTGAATACACAAATAGCATTTTAATGTCAATTCTTTTACGGTAAAAAGCCTTTTGTAAAATGTAACGAAAATGTAACGAATTCTTTGCAAATTTTCAATATTGATCGATGGAGCTGAAGAATGTATTTAATGTTTTTATTTAAAATCCAAAATATAGATTGGCTACTACATATCTTTGATATTTCCAGTAACTACTTAATTTCTTAATGAAAGTAAGTTCTGAATTTAGCGTTTCTTATTATTAGTTAACATATTAAAAAAAAAACACACACACACACACATGCACACACACACACACACACACACTCACATGAATGCATATTCTGGCGATACAAGTAGTTGATGGAGAAATAATTCCAATAAATTCCTTCAGATTGGAAGCATTTCATATATTAATGGAGTAAAAAGAAAAGCCACTGGTAGTGATCAGTCTTTGAAAAAGAAATTCATTAGGTTAAGTTCTGACCGCTTAAGTCCCTATTCTACTACTGCTTTAAGTTCCAAAATATTGTTATTCCCTTTGTTTACCTTCGCTTTTAATATTTTCTCGCAAACATCAGCTTGCGTGTATCTCTACACCTCTCTCATTTTCATACCTTTATTCACATTGTCGCGATTAATCCGAATGGGTAGAAAAGCGACATTAACCAACACTTGCACAAAATCATCACCACCAAAACGCCTAACTAGTGATGAGCGCAAGAGTCTTGCTCTTGCAGTTTGTGCAAGGGTCTTGCATGCAAGACCAAGACCAAGATCAAGAATCCCGATGCAAGACCAAGACCAAGACTAAGGGATGCAAGACAAAGACCAAGACTAAGGGATGCAAGACAAAGACCAAGACCAAGACTCTTACACAAGAGTCTTGCACAAATACTAGCTCAGTAATAGAGCGTTCATCTGTGGTGTAAGGGGTCCTTGGTTTGATCCTAACTTGCGCGATGTTAGGTTTTTCGTGGGCAAACACCGTATTCGTGGGTTTTCTTGGGGTTTTTCCTGTTTCCTTCTACTTTCTTCATTCCACCATTTCATTCTTTTCTCAGTGGCACAGTGGCAGAGCGTTCACTTCCGGTAATTGGGGTCCCTGGTGCGATCTCAGCTCCTGCCGTGTGAACTTTGTGGTGGACAAACACCGTGCTCGTGGGTTTTCTCGGGGTTCTCCTGTTTCCTCCCTCTTTCATCATTCCACCATTTCACTCATTTCTCATTATCACCGTCTCCTTTAACCTAACCGGCATAACCGTGGGACGTTAAACTTAAAGATTTCGTTTCATTTTTCATTCATTTCTTATCACCATCCCCTTAGTCTCAATGCATAATCGTGGGACGTTAAACTAGATATTTCATTTCATTTCAAAACATATTACTGGTGTTCTTCCAAAACTAGAGAGAAATATAGTATTGAACATCGGTAATTTCGTACACTATAGGTGCCGACTACATTGGTATGGTCTGAGGCTCAAGCATCCGTTAGAAAATTTTAATGTGTGCTCATAAAATTAATATCGAATAACATATTCATGGCATTGACAAAAACTTAGTGTATGTGACCACAAGCTTGATTTCATGGTCGGATGCTTATACGTGGAATAATTGTATATCAGCATAACGTTTTGCCTCCTTTGGTATACGGCACATCGAGGATTGAACGATAGAACATTTTACAACAATAAACAATCCATATTCACAGGAGAGAGTGATTTTGTACAGTTATTTCAAATAACTTGGAGTTAGATGCCATTATTTTGTATTTCTAATATAGGTCATAACTATTTATATAAAATGAATTTACACAAAAGGTATAGACATTTGGGTCTTTTTCAGTTTTCACTCAAATCATTATAAACTATTAAGAGGTTTGATTATAATCATTATTATTTTAATCTCTTCTCTCTCTTTTTTGGCCAATATTTCTAAACATATCATCATCATCAACAACATCATAGCTATTCTGCCATTATTGACAGGCCACTTGCTGCAACTGAGAAGCTTCGATGTACGGTGGTGCTCAGCTAGTTTCTTCGTCTTGACGCAGCAATTTTGTGTTTTAATACCTTCCTTCAACTACAGACTCCTTCATCTCCTCCCTCTCTTTTCTTCCATCATACCCTCTAGAACTTCCCTCATAATACAGTTCCTCCTCAGCCAATGTCCCAACCAGTTCCTCTTCCTCTTTTTGATTATATTTCTTTAAAACATATATGATAGTGGTTATGTGATAAGCGAGATCTAAATGATAGTATAAATTACGGTTTTCTTAAATACTATTTATGTCAATATTTAGTTATTTTTTAAATAAAAAAATACGTGAAACTGCTAGTTTCTAAAATTGATTCGAAATGCCAGTACACCAGCCGCAAATTCTGGTCACGAAAATGTTGAGGAAGCCTAGGCAATGAATTTCACGAAACTCTTCTCAACATTGGAATTCACGACTTGACAACTACCAAATGTGTATCCTGAAACCGAAAAACTAATTGTTTCGTGGGTTTGCAGAAACAAATATGTCTTCTTACTTTATTTTATATCGCAAAACTGCTCTTGCAGAAGGACGTGGTTACCAATCACTATAATATATTAATTGATTTTATGATGGTAATGTTATATATCTAATATGTGACATATTCTGTAATTTTCACTACTAAAAGATGTGCAGTTTCAGTGAGAGAAAAGATCTAATTCAAATGTCAATGTATAGTCATGGGCGGAATGTTTATCATTCAGTAAGGTAGGTGATCACTCAGTATCAGTAATATACATTTCAGGCGCAAAATGGAGAAATTTTTAGCATCTGTTCAAAGTCATCCTTTGTAACTTAAAATATGAAGATGAATTGACTCTTTACTTTCCTTATGATTATCGTATTATTATTTTTTTTTCATAATATGAAAGCGGAGGATAATCGAGATAAAAGAAATTAAAATTAAGTTTAAAAAATGTTTTTACACAAAAATTATTTAAAAAATTGAAATCATTAGAAACGGATTCATGTACTTTATACTAAAATAATACTATTATTCTGATGTAACTGTTTACGTTGAAATGATAATAATCGTAAATTTTGCAAAACTTTATCCTATTGTACTATTTATACTAGGTATAGATGATAATTTCATTAAACATGTAACTTCAAATGTATACATCGTGTGTTGAAATAATTGCTATAACGGAAGTAGCTATAACGGAAGTAGCTTGTAGGAGACCTGGAAAGAAACAAAAAATGTCAGTAAACATATCACAGAAAATGCCTACTTCCAAAGATATGAGCTGGCAGAAACGGTGGGTTTTAAAATTCCATATCTCGAGAACTTTGGGACCTATCGCAAATCAGATCAAGGAATAACACGAGAATTAGCATATGCACTATCTAAATATCCATGCATCAGAATCGTGCAGCAAAGACCCACGAATTGTAACAGGAAGTTGGGGTATGGACAAATATTTTTAGATACTAATTAGGCTTAAATGATAAAATTCATGTAGATATCATTTACAAATAATTTCAGTTTTCTGTTGAAAATCGTAAATGCCACTTTTCGTTTTCATGTAACCATCAATATTATTTTCAGGAGTTACGTAACCACGCAATACATATTTTAACTTTAAAGAAAAGTTTTTCATAATAAATTGGAATCAAATTTTGAATCAAAATACAATTTGGAAATGTTTGAAGTAAAACAAAGGGTAATGGCTTTTGACACTTCGAATATCAAGACACTTGGCACTTCATATTTGGTCACTGATAGGCGAGGACAGTTACAACTAAACGATATTGTGTGACCGAGATTGGATTTTCAGGCTATGTTGGTAGAACTAAAGTCCAAAAGTATCGCCATCCTAAGTTGAAGATACGATTTATTTCCAACTACTATAGAATTAGAATTGACTCGTTATCTTAGATTTCCCTTATTCACACAGGCTTTTTTCTTCACATGTTTTGGGTTTTCATTATCGTTGTTACTTAGCAAGTACTTCCTTAGTGCTGAAGTAGACTGTTGTAAGTAAGTTTGACTACTACTTTGTAATAAACTCAATATTATGTTAATGTAAAGGACATATAACACAATACTAATTTATTATTGATTCCAATCACTATACAGTGGACGTCCAGTTACGAATCGGTCAAATGTAAAACATACATACAATAACATGTTTTTAAGCTAGAACACATTAATTTTGTTTACATTAATTGAATGAGAAAAATAATTTCGAACTATGATCATTTCGGTTTAAGAGTAGTGTTATGGAACGAATTAAGTTAGTAACCCGAGGGTCCGCTGTATTAAATAAATCTATTCTCTGGTATAAAAGCTGTACTATCGACTTCATGTGACAATTCATTCATTTACTATTGATTTGCATATTGGCATATTTGTGTGATTTTATTAAATTATTACTACCCAGAGAAAATATTGTCTTACTTTTTAGACATTTTAATAAAGAAGATAATCAATTAGTGAGATTGCAAAAATCTGAATGTTTTCTAATATCTCTGCAGAGCATCTACGAACATTAATATCAAGCTTAATACACAGATCTTGTTTTTCAAGAATCACCAAGTACACAAAAACAGAGAAAATAAATGCACGCACTAAAGTAACATGAAATAAAACAAGTAATAAGAGTAACTTGTACTAAATGAATTCACCCAAAAGACAGATCTAAAATTATTTCCTCGACTGGGGAGCCATAGAACGAGACAGACCCGTAGCCAGTCCAAAAATTTAGGGGGAGCCGGTACAAGTTAGGGGGGGCCGACACAATCATATTATACTTCATCACCATATTATAGTTCATTTGCAAGCCTACCGTGAAATTTTATGGGGGCCAGCCAAGGTTTAGGGGGGGCCTTTGCCCCCCATGGATACGGGCCTGGAACGAGACAATAGTTTTTGTCTTAGAATATTACTATTTATATTAGTGTCGGTGTGATCGTACAGTGATAGGGTGTGACCTATGATTCGATTCCCCTGTAGGGTATGCTATCTGCAATGCAATAAACAGTATGTGTTTCTTCCTAACGAGACTGGGCGATAAGCCCCTGCAACTCCATCATAAATGAGGACGTAATCATTTTACACACTACTTGGTGAACCTTCGCTAATATAACGCTACTAGTTCCCACAACCTTTCGTTAACCTTATTTAAGAATTGCAAAATGGATTAAGAGAGAAAACATATAATGACGATGATTGTTTATTTACATAAGCTATACTTACAACAAAAGCGAAACTGTTGATCACTACTGCTTATTTGCTAAACCAGGGTCAAACTCTGTGTGTCATAAAAGTTAGTTTAACAGAGTTTAATTAAATAATAAAGATTCTGTCTGACCTACAAAGAAAATCATTATATCAGCAAGGTGATTTGAAATAATACGCCAGGCATGTGACAGGCCTTAGGCTATATCGCTTAGAACTGCCTTAAGAGTGAATCTATCATTTATGCATTGAATTCCATTAATGGCTACTTACATGTTTCGGCCTCGTATTGCAAGTCAGCTTCTGATCTCATATTCATACCACACGATAATGAGTTTAATCACGCACTAATTATAGGCAGTGTAGTTCACTGGATGCATAACATCTTCCTCTTCCAAGCCCAGAGCAGCGATCAGAATGCTAGTCCATAGCAAACCTCTTGGTGTGCCTACGGAGTCGAGATCGAACTTTGGACCTCTAAGGATAGCATCAGTGGCAGCCCACAGCAAACCTCTTTGCGTGGCTATATAGAGTTGGATGGATCTCAGAACCTCTGAGATAGGTAACAGTCACGACCAACAGCAAACCTCTTTGCGTGGCTTATGGAGCTGGATATAACTGGATTGAACTCTCGGCCTCTCTCTTCCGAACTTGAGGCAGCCTGTTAATCAAGAACTCCTCGGCGAACGTGCAACAGCTTGGCCTACAATCCAAGAATGACCATCGTGACCTCAAAACACTACGTTTAAATATGCTTACTGTTCTTGCTTTTTCAGGTTACGAACTACTTTCACAAAAACAAAGAATTTTTTTCACTTTATCAGTTATGGTCATTACAACTTTGTTGCTTTTAACTAATGTTGTTATGATACAACTATGATGCGATGTTTAAGATAAAGTGTTATAATTTATATTTTGTTGCAAAATGAACATAAAATAATGGGGGAGTAAGTTCTCCTTTGACATGAAGATTTATAATTAGTTACCTTACTGATGTAAAATATAAATAATTGATTAATGTGTTAACAGTTAAGATTCTAATATTAGTACACCGTTCCTATTGCAGCAAGTAACTTGGAGTTAAGTTTTACTAATAAAGTAAAAAGAACAAGAAAGAATGCCATATTTAAGTTTGCTCTATAAAACATTAAATATTCACAAAATTATTAATAAATTCATTAACTTTTCTGAATTAAAATAATACAAACTTCTTAACTTCGTTGAAGATTTTAATGCACCGTAGAATCAAACAGAAGCTTTTTTTATTTCATTTTATTAAAAAAAATGAATGAAAGAGAATAGTAGTTCCCTTATTTTTGAGATCACGGAGACTACAGGGGGTCGTTTATTAAGCCATTTTCCAGTTTTATTACTAGAAAATTGAGTTGAGAAGGAAAAGTAGAACATTAGTAGGCATGGAAAAATCCATTCTCTGTGTGACGCATACCGCGAGAACTTTTAAGGGGTGGTTGGTTTGCTAGGGAAACAAAAAAGTCAAAGTCTGTTACAAAAAAAATAAAAATAAAAGGAAGAAGAATTGGTAACAGAAGCTATAGATCGAGACCTTCGCCAATGCGACATGTTTTAAAATTTAATTCCTCCCATTGGTCCCACTCCGGTAAATCGAAAAAACGGCAAAGACGTAAAGTTCTGTTATGTTGGCCGTCCCTTGAGGAATCGAACGGCAAGGTTGCTTTAACATTGAGATGTGTTCGACAGAAGAAAAGGACACAAGAAAAAAGAAAGGCGAAAGGAATAAGAAAATAACTTTTTATACTAAAAAAGTAAAAGAAAGGAAAGCAAGAAATGTGTGATGCAACGGGGGAGAGGTGAGAGTTGTAAAGAAGAAGCGGAGAACAGGAAGGAAATCGTCTGCTTCCTGCATCCGCAGTGATCCTATTTCGAAACGCGGGAGCAGGTCATTAATACTGAAGTGCGATACTTTCAGGTGGCTCAGATCGTAAATGAGACTATACATCTCCAGTGGTTTCAAGAGTCACGGTCTCCTGGGACGTTCCCCCTCGACCTCAACTACCTCAACCCTCCTTTTTCGTCCTCATTCGCCTACCTCCCCGAAAGTTTACCTTTTCGTTTCGTCCTTGCACCTCTACTCACCTCTTTACCTTTAACATGATGCTAGCCAATCACTGTTTCTAAATCCGTAATTTCGGTTCAAATGTTCCTTGTATCTTTTTTATCTTTCTTTCTTATGTTTTATGTTTCTGGGCAGAGACCTGTGAATGTCACCGGAGTTTGAACTTGATTATCGTTCCTGATACGGAGAAACATTACAAATGTATATACAAGTAAATTATTTTACTTTCTTGAACACTTAATCTATTTTTCTTTAGAAAATATTAAATGCAGACTAAATAATAAAAAATAATTACTGTAAAAAACTTGTATAATATTGCTTTTATAAACTGCACTAAAAAAATTAAAAGTGTTACTTCTGCTGGAACATTTCCGTGTTATTGTCTTAACGTGCATCAGCAAAAGTTTAAAAAAATGCACCGAAATTGATTTTCTGTTGTATAAAATGCACAAATAGAGCTAAGACTGAAAACATTGGGCACCTTTTCTACAATTAAATTCTAATGTTTTAACGATATTATGAAAGTGGTTCACTCTTGCATAATGCTTCTAGAGTTAGTTCCGTTTCTTTATTTCACACGACAAAAATATTGCATTTTTCTGAATTTTTGTTGATAACAAAATGATTTATACAACTCAGTTATGGTTTTTGGTGTATTTTATAAAAGCATTGTTTTTTTAGTCTCTTTATTATTATTATTATTATTATTATTATTATTATTATTATTATTATTATTAGTAGTAGTAGTAGTAGTAGTAGTAGTAGTAGTAGTAGTTGTTGTTGTTGTTGTTGTTGTTGTAGTTGTAGTTGTAGTAGTACTACTAGTAGTGGTAGTTGTTGTTGTTGTTGTTGTTGTAATATAGCCTTTATTCAACATTTTTAATTGCATTGTGAAATTCAATAGTCTCTTTCCTCAGATCACGAAAAGAGAAGCGCCTAAACTTCTTTAGATGAAGTCCAGAAAACGCCTAGCCTACAGACTTCTGTGAGAGCTTGAGTTGTAAATGCGGGAGGCGCTCGCTAGTTGCTTTTAATAATTAATTTTATTATTTTTGAGTAAATTAATATGTTACAGGGACATCATATGAAAAATGTTTACATATCTGTATAAAATTTCAGACCTTCAACTAGTATGGAGATGTGTGTGAAATATAAGTTGCAGTCTCAGGCGTTAACAAACAGAAAGTGAAGTTATAATACCATTGTTATATAAATAAATAACACATGCTTCCTCTTTCAGAATAGACTAAATTATTAGCAAGTGTGTCCGTAAAGTTGCGCAACCCAAAGTTTGATTGATTATATCTTTTGATCCAAGAATAATATAAAGATCTGAGACTTGAAACAAATGTAAGCATGTTCTATGTAGATATTTTCGAGATTATGACCAATACTGGTTTTTGTGTAGTAACGAAAGAAAGTTCCGTAAGTGTAAAATAAAAAATGTGCAAAATGAACAAAATCGATATTCAGTTGCAGAAAACTGATTTTCTGTGAGTGAATCTCTGTGTATATGTGCAGTATGTAACATTTATCCGTTGGTGCGAAAATGTGACAAAGTTGATGCAGTGTTGCCATCTGAAGAGACTATTTAACGCAAGTCCGTAAAATGGGTGTCTTTTTTACAGAAGCGCGGCCCCTGGAAACACTGTTGTCGTAAAATTACTGTAACAGCTGTGTTTTTAGTTAATGATAAGCAACGAGAATTTGCACATAATTGATAACCTGATCTTACAAAAGAAATTGCGATATCGCAAATATTTGCATACAAAATTAAGGTTATCAATTATGTGCAAATTCTCGTTGCTTATAATTAATCAAGTAAGTAACTCCCAAAGAAAAATCTTTGTGCCTTTTTTAAAAGAAATGCTACAGCTGAACGTACGTTACTGCAAATACCAGTACTCGTCCTTTTCTGTCTTGCATGTGTTAAAAATGAATGTTGAAATAGAAAAATCAGCTCCAAAATTTCCTTCAGGTTTCCACAATACTGAAGGTAAGATTTTACCATTGTAGCAATGTTACCAAGTACAGTATGTTTTGGTAAGCTATTCGCATTTCTTACAAACATCTAGTTTATTTAGGCAGGAAAACCGTAGCTTAAAGAAAAATCAGGTAGTCTTGTCTTGAAAATAAACTAAAATTATTGTACTGTGTTAACTTAAGAATCTCTGGGTAAGACTTCTAAACCTCGCATTCTCCTCGGTACGACCTAGGGAAGCCCTAATTTTGTTTGTTTCACTAGTTTATTTTCATTACAAGAAATTGAGATAAAAAGAAATGTAGATAACGGAATGAGTTACATACTATAGGTACTATATCCTTTTAACAAAAGAGACACTGACCAAAGCTTAAAACTTTACTTTATTTTAAATTATAATTTGTAACTGTTTCGGATATCTAGCATATCCTTCTTCAGACACGATCGAAATTAATGAAAATACAGACATATATATAAATGTTGTTATAACAGAGTTTAACAACATTTATATATATGTCTGTATTTTCATTAATTTCGATCGTGTCTGAAGAAGGATATGCTAGATATCCGAAACAGTTACAAATTATAATTTAAAATAAAGTAAAGTTTTAAGCTTTGGTCAGTGTCTCTTTTGTTAAAACAATTAATCCAAAGCCATGAATAGTCTTACTATATCCTTGTACTTTAAATTGCAGTTCAATCTTTGATTCTGTTTACAGCGCCACATTACTGGAAATTAGTCCACAACAGCTGTTAACACTGCTCGTACAAACCTTGATTTGAACAACACGAGACCGAAGTTCCTCCCGTCAGCTACCCGCCCTTCCCATTCGTACTACACAGAGAGAAGTCTGTCACGATCGCTGCTTTTGCGAACGTGGTGTGATGATAGAATGTATATACATGAGGGGTAAAGCAATCTGAGAGTAGAAACGAAAGAACAATATAATAATATTCTAAATATTATTAAATATCTAAAGGAACAACAAAGAGCGCACGTTATTTGGTGGTTCATGTGCTCTTGCGAACTACACAAGGCGACGTCACTACATGTTTCTTAATCCCTTGTAGTGGCATTCTCTCCGAGTGTGCAAATTATGTGTCAAGCCCAAAGAAAAATTTTAAAAATATATTAATTTAATTGAACAGAGCGTCAGAATACGGATTTTGTCTTTGTTTCTTCCGTGTAAGACAGATGAATTGTGACGCAGAATTTGCCTTAAGATGAGGCAGCTAGACAAGTAAGTCATTGACAACGGGCTAGGTGCATTTCAACTACGTTACAAGACTCACAATTCGCATGAGATTCATACAATCCACCTCGTGCTTATGCGATTTAAGGTGTTGCTTTCAGTATCAACGACTTGAGTTTTTCTCTCGCTTCTCTGTCCTTTGCATTTACAATTGTAGTGGTTTTAGATTTGCAAGATGGCTAGTGGCAACAGTTGCGTATGGAAGGTGATATTCGAGGTTTAACTCTCTCTTTGAGGAAAATATTGTGGAAAATTTTGTCCTAAAAGGAAATGATATTAAGTGCTTGAACACCCTTCCTTGACGGAATTGTCGGTACGCCACTAAGTGAGAGTGTAATTCAGTAACTAAGTAAATCAAATATTAACTAAATTGTAATTCAAAATCTAATTTAAAAGATATATTTTATTTTTTTACTCAGTAAAAATAACATCTTATACTGAAAAGAAATCGACTATAGTCGACTGTGCCGTACTTTCACAATGTCAGCTAGTGTGAAAAGCTAAAGTAGTGCTTTTTTAGGTACACATGTTCGAATCGCATACTTCAGATTGGCGTTGCAAGTGCAGTGTAGTGAACAAACTTTATTGGTGGACATGTTTGTTACTCTTAAGTAAGAAATACGTTTGCAATGATTAAAGATACAAGGATTTGAACCATATTAATTAATACAGGGATGAAAAAGCATAGTGGATCTAAAATGCATTTTTAAAAAATAATACATTTATTGCAACTAACAACAATCAACTATCTCTTGGATTAGCAACGAAGGTCTGAAGTAGAGTTGGACAATGATAAGGCAAAGAAAAGGAAAATATTGAAGAGAATGATTAAGGTCGTGTGCTATTTAGCAAAGCAGAAGCTGCCATTCCGCTCTTATGATAATGAGGTAGGATGTCAAAATAAGGGAAATTATATGGAATTTCTTATTTCAAATGTAGAGTTTGATTCCACATTAATACGTCATTCATAGACTTGTAGTTGGTATTTCAGAAAACATTCAAAATGATTTGATAAATACTGAGAGATGACATTTACCGTGAAATTCAGAGCACAGATTTTGTAGCTATCATGTTTGACGATACGTCAGATGTAAGCAACAAATCTTAACTCTTCACTGTTTTACCTCATTTCTTGACAATCTAGAGAAAAATATTAGTGGAGCGATTTCTTGGATTTCATGTCATGAGCACGAATAAAACTGCAGCAAAACCATATTAATGAAAACAAGCTAATTGCTCAGATATACAATGAGTCTTCGGTGATGAGCGGCCATCAATGAACCGCAAAGCAAAACACTGCGAAAATATCATAAACTTTTGCTTACTCACTGCCATGCACATGCAATGAATTTACATTTAAAACAATCCTTAGAAAGCAATAAGAGTTAAAAATGTTTCTTTGTGGTGTTAAAACGCTACCATCCTTTTTTAAAAATTATCTAAAGAAGAACATCAACCTCTGCTACCATAACAAAAAGCGCCATTATTGATATCACCTACTCGATGGAATTTAACCTCTGTATTTATCTATACGGAAGCTTTGATTATGATTTTTTATTATGTTAGTTAAAGTAGAGACTTCGGCAATTTAACGGGAAAGACAGGTGGAAGATTTACTGCCTTCCTTAAGAATCTCGAAACTATATTTTTAATGAAAGTTTTATCCAATTTACTTGCCTTATCAGATATAAATATATCCTAGAATAGAAATGTTCTAAATTTGTACAGCAGTAACAAAATTACTCCAAAACAGTTACAAAAAGAAAGCGAGGATTTTGAAATACTATGTTCTTCTGTTGATAGAGTTGCAGGTAGTAAAAATGATTCAGGTAAAATGAAGGAAATTAAATGATGAATCATAGAAAGACCGTTGCATTTCGAATTCATTGACAATATCAGTAATTATATATCAGATTAAAATCGGATCATGTGAAAGATTAAAGTATTTTAATCTACTTAATCCATTTAAACTGAAGTACTTCAGCTAAACAGAAAACATGACTCATGATTCAGGTCATTATTTGATTGATATGAATCTAGCAAGTGGATGTATTGAAATATACAAATTAGCCAGGCTGATTGCAACAATAATTTACACATCATTCATCAAGAAATCGTTTTCGTCATTAAAAGGAAGCCAAATATTATGCTCTGCTACTCAGAACGAATAATAAATAACTAATTTAAGCCTCATATCGATTAAGAAAACACTACTTCTCATGTTACGGAATGGAGATAAATTCAAATTTTATAAAGCAATAATCGAGAGATTTCTACTGAAAGAAAAATGACTCTAGCTGCAATTCAAGTATCTGTTAGTAAATACGTAGATTCCATGGTTGAGTATCTTTTTTAAAATTTTGAAGGATTGCTTACATAATTATTTGAATTAAATTTGTAGCTTAAGTGATAATATCCTCCTTGGTCCATTTTTATTAATTTAAACAGTTTAATACAAAACATTATTTAGAAGTCATGGTAATTAACACATTTTCTCAATCTTTTCAACACCTAAATTCTAAGTTAACAGACACTACTATCCGTTGAACTTCTTTCCAATTTCGTATTATACCAGTATATATCTTTTCTATCTGCAGTCCTTCTATTCTTTACCAATCCACTTCATATCCTGTTTCTTTGAAGTGTTTATATATCACATTATTTTATCTTCTTAATCTGAAGTCGTCTTTCTGTAGTCTTTCTTTAACCACTTTTCTGTTTCTCCTATATATTTCATATAACATTCTTACAACTGATTCTACTGCATATACTACTTCTTTCTTATCCACTTTATTGTTTTCCTTTCTTTCCATTCTCTCTAAGTTTAAAATTCTCTTCCTTCCTTATCTATGTTTTGAGTACTCCTTTTTTCAGTAACGTCTTTAGAACCTCTGTCTTGTCAACCAAGTTCTCAAAAATTCTGAACGATCTTATTCTTTCTCTTTTGCCTTTTCTTCCTTCCCGTCTCTTTTCTCTTCCTTTTCCTCTTCGCTTCCCTTTGTTAATAGTTTCTCACATGTATTTTCTGTATTTCGCTTTAGTTTTAAAGTGTCTGAATCTTAATATTGTAGGAAAGACACATAGCCTAAGGTTGTTTTTTTGAAAAGTTTATTCTTGATGAAATCTGAGAGGCTAATCGCTTTCAAATCTTTGTTTTAAGTTTTGAAAAAGACTTCAAAATTTTTGCTTAAAACTTTTCAATTAGTATTTTAGAACTTTAGTTTAAATTTTTTGAACATTAGGATTGTACAGAGTGGTCCGGAAGTGGGCGTACCCTCCTTTATTTCAACAGTGTACTGTTAGTTCTGGCAGAATGTCTGTGCACAGTTACCTTGAAGTCTTAAGAGTCATAAACATAGGTATGATCACCATCGAATGAAAATTTGTAGCTCAGTATGATCAACTCTCAGGAATTGGAATTGTTTAGAACAAAAAGATCTGGCAACGCCGTACACAAGATCTCCATTGTCATGGTGCAATCATACCTGTGAGAATAAGTTTACGCAACATCAACAAACTGCACCACATTCGTTTATAATTGTTTTACATATATGCGGTGTACTTCAAATAAAAATAAGATGATAGATTAACTAAAAGTATAACTTTATTTTTGGTTCAAAAGATCCAATATGTCTCAAGCAAAAATTTTCTTCTAGGCCTTATATCTCGAGAACTACATACTTTGTAGCCAAACCCAAACTATCACTTAACTCAGTATGATGTGCTTTGTCCGTAAAAAATACGAAGACTCGATTTAGGAGCCGTTCAAAAATTTTTTGGCCCCTGATCCAAAAAAATTAATATATTTCATTCAATCAAACATTTTCTTGTACGTCCCATATTTTGAGAACTACATATAGTGTAACCAAACCAAAACTAATAATTTACTCAGTATGATGTTCTTATACCGTAAAAAGTATGAAAACTCGATTTAGGTGCCGTTCAAAAATGTTGTGGCCCCTGATCCAAAGAATTCACATTCACTATATTTCATTCAAACAAACATTTTCTAGTAGACCTTATGTCTGGAGAACTACATATAGTGTAGCCAAACCCAAACTAAACTCAGTATGATGTGCTTATTCCGCAAAAATATACGGAAACGCGATTTAAGGGTCGTTCAAAAATGTTCTGTTCCCTGATCCACAAATTCAATATATTTCATTCAATCAAACATTTTCTTGTCCGCCCCATATTTTGAGAACTACATATTGTAGCCAAACCAAAATTAAAATTTTATTCAGTATGATGTGCTTATTCCGTAGAAAATGCAGAAACTCGATTTAGGTTCCGTTAAAAAATGTTGTGGCCCCGGATCCAAAAACTCCAATGTATTTCAATCAAACATTTTCTTGTAGACCTTATATCTGGAGAACGGCATATAGTGTAGGCAAACCCAAACTATTACATAACTCAGTATGATCTGCTTATTCCGTGAAAAATACGAAAACTTGATAATGGGCCGTTCCAAACTTTTGTTGTCCTGATTCAAAAACTAATTATTGGCCAAGTTTTCAATTTTTTGATTCATTTTTTGGATCATTCCTATAATTCTCATTACTTCTTATAAATACATTGTTTAGCCTCTTAACAGTAAACATTTACGTTAAACAAAGAATTTTCATATTGTTTATAGGATATTCTTCACTTCTTGCGTCAGATTCCTTTACAGTATAATTTTAATTCAAACTGAAGGCTTCATACGTCTATAGCAATTTTTACGGATGGAAAATCAATGTTTTTATTGTCACATGTCTATCCAAGTGTCAATGTCTATCCACACATGTGTGTATCTACGACCAGTATCGAGAAGTTTCACACATTTTGAACGAAATGCATTACATATTATACACACTACTGTTTTGCTTTAGAAATACAATTATTTTGCAACACATTGTAATTCACTTGTAAATGTGTTTTATTCAATTTGTGATAGGTACACAATATTTCGTTGTTCATGAATTGTATGTTTCTTTCTTAGAAGCATCATTTCCTCGCCGAGTGTTATATGCCATGTTGACGCTGTGAATTCAATCATCGTAGCCAATGTACAAAAACAGATCCACTAAGTATTATTTTCAATTTTAGCATGTATTTTAGACGTTTGGGTACTAAATCTGAATTGAGACCCTCCTCTGACTAATCCTTTGTAGAATAACCATAAAGTATTTGTATTTTAAAGAACATAACAGCTGTATTGTCTTTCAGCTTGTATGAATAAGTATCTTGCAAGCAAAATAGTATTTATATCACCTTCTAGAATCGCATGTCATATGGATCCAAACTTTGTAAAAATAGCTTGAATGGATATAGTTTTATACGGTACGATTGATTACCCGCTTCGCTGAATTGAAATAAAAACTTTAAATGCGCAACTCCTTACACCATGTGCTTGGTGAAAATGACCGTAAAAATTAAATATTACTATTGTGTTTGGATTTAAACAACATCGAAACTGTCACTCTTCATTGAGCGACGCCGAAAACTATGGATTCGACACTAATATCGGTCATTTTCGATCATGTTTATTTTTCTACCCCTCACCAAGTTGCGGGGCTGAATTTGATTTAACCCTTATCCGGTCCAGACATTTTTGTAACGTAAACGGGCAACCTGGGCCTGTCAGGCCCAGTATATATTTTAAGTGCAGAACACTCAAAATTCAATGTCTGTTGCCGTATACTGTTCCGACTAAAGGTCACAATAGTCACATGTTCAATATATAATTATGTGACAATTTGATCTAATATTTGACAGGAATTTCACTAAAGTTATACGGGGCCTCCTAGGCCCCGATTGCCCGGTTGCGTCAGGAAAAGATTTTCAAATTAAAAAAAAAGACATTAGCTTTACCAACTCGATATGTTCATGATTTTAACTTCGACGAAAGATAGAAGAATTCAGTATTTTATGTCTTCGAAATATGTACGGTTATTGGGAAATTTTAGAAAAATGAAGCTACTGGGCCTGGGAGGCCCCGGTTGCCCGGATAAGGGTTAAACAGCATCGGAAGTATCATTGTTAATCTCAGTACCCTTGGAAACTATGGATTCGACACTAATATCGGGCATACGAGTGGTCCCAGGTTTGATTTTCGGTGGGGGTATTCGGTCACAAAAAAAGTGTGAAAAGCTTATTCAGGCCAGCCATCCTGAATGAGGTTTTCCTGGGTTTTCTTCATTCACACCAGGCAAATGCCGGGGTGGTATCTAAGGTCTCAGGCTGCTTCCTTCTGCCACCAACTCTTTTTTCCTTCCCTTTCCCCGGATAGTGTGCTCGCCGAGGGACGTTATCCCTCTAAGTTGAAGGGCTAACATGCCTAAAGATGCCGAAAGCCCAAAAATCTAAATCCTAAATTCTAACTAATATCGGTCATTTTCGATGATTTTCATATATCACGTCCTGTCCTCCTACAAGTTCTAGGGGCTAGATTTGAATTTAAACGGCGTCATAAATGTCATTGTTTATCTTAGCGACCCGGAAAACTATGGATTCGAGACTAATATCGGTGAGTTTCGGTCATTAGTTAAATATATATCGTCAGAATAGAACGATAAAGACACTCCCAGGACCGAACCTCATTTGTGTTGAAAATTCAATAGAGTTCACTGGTGTTCAAGTGGTGCGAAGTCACAAATATTGTCACTTTCATTTTTATATTTTTTGAGATAAAAAAGTATATTTTTATTTTTCGCATTCCAATATTAATTAATACATATATACATAATATTTTTTCAAATGATAGCTATGTATTACCTAGTTTATATTTTGGTATATGAATTAAGCTCTCTCTCAGCTCAACTTCCACCCGGTAGAATTTTTATATTGTATCTTATGTTTCAAATTGTGTGCACTGCCCAAACTTCAAGATTATAGCTTAAGCAGTTTGCCGAGGCGCTGTTGAGTCCGGCAATGAGCAAGAGCATCATGCTGTTGTGGTCGTAGTGAGTAGACGTGTTTTCTCTCGCTCCTAATTGTAGTGAACCGCGATAGGTGTTGAGCTTGGAATTTACAGAGCCAGAATAGGCTTATTCAGAATTGCTGTGAAAATGTCATGTTCTGTGTTGGTGAATACACCAGGTTATTCAAAGGTATTTTTCGCTTACGGATTAATAATATTTACTTTATTAATCATCGGGGGTTTAGAACAGCATCCCGGTTCTCCAAGCACCCAACCTAATGACATTGCAGAATTCGAAGACATGGTATCATCTCTTCTCGCGTCTAATGAAAAAGTGGTGGCCGAAGTTGCATCCCTTTGTGATGCTAATGAACGCTTAACAACGGAAATCAAGATATTAAGGGAAACTGTAAGGAAATTGGTTGATAGGGTAGATACCATCGAGACGAAATTATTGGAAGCAGAGCCTTTCACGGGCCGGGCGCGCCCGTTTGGCCCGGCCCTGCCCGTTTCAAGTATATCAAACTGGACCGAGCCCTGATCGGGCCCTAACCGGGTCGGACATAAATGCTATAGGGCCGAACCGGACACGTGCATTTCCGGGCCGAGCCGGGCCGGCCCGGCTAGGCACAGCCTCTGTGAAAGACGGATCGGAAACTAATGTTGACAACCTATCTTAATCGTAATGTGTTTGGGAAACTGATTCTTTATTCAAAACTGTAAAGTACTGTACTACTACTACTATTACTACTTCTACTACTACTACTTCCTCTACTATTACTACTACGACCATTGCTAATACTACTACAGACTGTACAACTGCTACGATTTAGCGGCAGAGTTGGCATGTCTGGTGGTACAGAATTTACTTTCTAAGTACAGAAGAAAACGGAGAAATGCTAGATATTATCGCTGGTCTGGGAAGAATGTGATCCGATGCTTGATCTACTAGGAACAACGGTGGCTCAGGAGGTAAAGCACTCACATCTGGTGCTAGAGGTCATCGGATCGATCCCTGCTCGCCCTATGTGAACTTTGTGGTGGACAAACACGGTGTGTGTGTGGGAGTGTGTGTGTGAGCCACCTGAACCGCTTAAGGTGCCTGTCAATAAAGAACAAGGAAAATCTGGACAGAATTTGTGACAAGGAAACGAAGCATCCGCTCCCCCCCTCCATCTGTACATTTCAAGGTAAGAAAAAACATATCAGCATCAGGGGGGTTCACAAAGGACGCTTCCGTAAGTACAAACACATTCAAAGTGAAAAGAGAAAGTGATAATATAGTTAGATTAAAAGACAACAATTTTAATATATATGTTCAAAATCTAAGAGGAATTCGTACCAAGCTAAAAATACTAACTGAAAATGTATTAAGTAATAACTTTCAGCCACTTGCATTACCTGAATCTTGGCTTACTGACAGTCACAATGACTCTAAACTATTTGATTCGCCGTATATCGTGGTAAGAGCTGACAGAAATAGTATTACTTCTGGTATAAAAAAAAATGCGTGGTGGTGTTGTATTAGCAGTAAATAAAAAATATCGAGTACAGGAGATTCCTCCCCGAAACATTCCCAGTGTGGACTGTATTACAGTAGAAACTTTTGTAGATACGGTTACATATATATATATATATGTATATATATATACAGATGGTGATCAGAAAAATGGAAAAACCTGAACGAAATTGCAACTTACCAGATTAATATGGTGTCGGGCCACCTTTCGCCTTCAGAACAGCCTTGATGCGACGTGGGATGGAGGCATAGAGGTCGTGAATGGTAGCAAGTGGAATTTTACACCATTCCTCGTGCAGGGCATCGGCCAGTTCTGTGAGAGAGGATGGAGGTGGAAATCGTCGCCGGAGTCGTATTTCCAAGACGGACCACAGATGTTCAATTATGTTGAGATCTCGGCATTGGGCGGGCCAGGGGAGGTGTTGAACTTAATCCCGATGTTCCTCAAACCACGCTGCAAAAACGCCATCTGTGTGAATGGGTGCATTATCATCCTGGAAGATGGCGTAATTGTCCGGGAACAACATCCGGACCATAGGATGCAAGTGGTCTCCTAAAATTGCGACATAGTCGTTGGCAGTGATTCGTCCGCTAAGTGTGACCACAGGACCCAATGAAAACTATGATATGACGGCCCACAGCATCACCGACCCGCCGCCATGTTTCACAGTTGGGCGGAGACACTGCAGATCATAAGCTTCTTTGGGCGTTCTCCACACATAAACACGGCCCGTGGTTGGGAATAGGGTAAAGGATGACTCATCCGACCATATCACACGTTTCCAGTCCTCAACGGTCCAAGTTGCATGGTCGCGGCACCATTTGCGGCGTGCGAAAGCGTTATGGTCCCTGATGAGCGGTTTGGCCCGTACAAGACGACCCCGTAAGTTCATGTCATGTAATTCGCGGCGGACTGTGTTTGTAGAAACAGGGTGGGGGAGGTGCTGATTGAGTTCCTCCGGCACTTGCTCCGCAGTGGCACGACGGTTCTTCATGACAATGCGCTTTAACACCCGGCGTGACCTGTCACTCATGATTTTCTTCCGCCTATTGTTCCGCTTCCCCGATGGATTTTCCCGTGTGTTGTGTAGGCCGTCATCACCTTCGACACTGTCCCACGCGACACACCTAACACAGTAGCCACTACCGTCACACTCACTCCACATAACCGCGCACCAACAATTTGCCCTCTTTGAAAATCTGAGAGGTCTCCCATTTTACACTACCTCCGTCTGCTGCAGCCACTGGACACTGCTGTTCCACTGAGCCTGACGTAGTATGGAGACCGACCTAACATACCACCACCAGCGGTCCGGTGCTGCTGGCGCCACGACACCACTGCCAACCCATACATCTGACGTGTTGCCAACTACAGGTGTTTCCATTTTTCTGATCACCATCTGTATATATATACAGGGTGGTCATGCATCAATGACGGAAAATTTGGGAGGTGAATCTACAGGTAAAAACAAACAAAAATGTCATATAAACATTTGGTGAATGCGGCTTCGTTTGGACGCTAGAGATATCTGAAATGTCACCTTTCGAGGCGGCAATTTGTAATATCGCAACAACGGAGAGAAATACGAATGTCGGGTCAGAACATATCAAAGGAAACCCCATCCGAAGAATCCAATTATGCATAATTGATGGAAAAATAGTGGCGGCACCATAGGGGGCGCAAAGAAAGTGAATGAAAAGAGGAGAAAAGTGAGCAATTTACACCGAAAAATTGTAGGAGGGGATGTGACACCTGCCATATTCACAGATGTGCTGAGGAACAATACATCTCACCGCACATTCTTTGTACATCATGTGATGTACAAAATAATTTGTCGCACGAAACGTTGATTTATCTAAGAACATAACATACTTACTTTCCTTTTATCCCAGAAACACTGTTTCTAAATGACTGTAATCTGGCATGACGATAAGGGGAAGAATAATGGAAAATAATTCACTGGCATCTAAGTATATGATTCAACACTATTCATTCGTTGTGAAGTAGTTCTGGGTCATATGGCTATCGGAAGCATAAGCACTGGAATGGACGCAATTTTCACTGGAGTGGAAGATCAATTACTTTTTGCAAGCTGGCCTATGTACCAATCTTGCGGAAATAAATCTTCCATGATCTTCACCATAGACGCACACCTGTTCCTTTTGTAACAGCAGCTTGATGAAGTCGGAAAATGACACTCTTTGTGTAACTATCACATATGCAACTTCTATGTCGCTTTAATCTGCCTTAAACCAAACAACAACTCTCACTGTGTAATTACTTCGATGAACATTTGCCATCATCTTCCAACAGACTAATTAGTTTGTATGAATGTACTGTAATTTAAATAGTATTATAGTGCAGTTTAAATAGTATAAACTTTAATATTTTTAATTCACTTTAGAACACAATTTTACACATAAAATTGACAGACATCTTATCAATTACTTAAATGAAATTTGCTTTCAAAACACATTTTGAATTGACAATTCAAATCGAAATCTGATATGTTTTACAAAATTACTAAATGTATTTTATTATCTAATAATTCGTCATAATAGATATTCAGAAACCATCTTTTAGTATTTATGGAAGAGAGCGGAAAGGATTAATTTTATAACGAACTCTCTCACCATAGTATTTTCCCTCCTAAGACGTAGTCGTCATTAATTGAAAAACGCTAGTTATGACACTACTTCCATTTCTTTCATAAAAAGACGCTTAGATAGGCAGAAAATAAAAAGAATTTTGAGGGTACATAAAGCAAAAAATACGAATGGCGTAGAATATCAGGCAAGAGTTCTTAAGGAGAAGGTCGTCGCAAGAAGTTATTAGAAAAACCTTTAAGTTCGTTTTGCCCACCCTTTTCCGGTTTTTTAAAGATTTTCCCGTGGTTCCCTCCATTCTACCTCCTTCTTTCTCTTAGGTTGCAAGAGGGATCAATTCCACTTTTCCTTGGCTTTCCCGGTAAGTGATGATGATTAGGTTAAATGTTCGGGAATAATACCTCATTAGACATGCATTGAAACTTTGAGCATTACTTTCTTCTCCGTCTCCCGCCAGAGATCTCTAAATTCTTCTTTCCTCATCTAAAAGAGCAATTGCAAGAAAAAGCAGTGTTGGCAGATCCTGAGAATTCTTTATCAGGTGATGTTTTCCTCCTTTTTGTATGTATATTCTAGAAGCAAAAACTAAATACAGCACTTCGCAGAAGAAGTATTATACAATTATTTAAAAATCTTCTTTATATCTTTCGGTACAATTAAATGTTGAATAAATATAAGCTTTTACGTGTAAGTAACCAATCTCTAATTATATTTTATTCCATGTATCTTTTAATTAATTTTTAGTTATAAACCACTTCATCAATTCAATCAATTACTAACCATTGAAACAGCTTCTTTATTTACAACGCTTGTACAGAATCACTGCATTGCTCTAAACTTCTGTAAAAATTTAATTGATTATTTTATGCTATTCAAAAAGTTAACTAACTGTAAGTAATGTCACATTTTGCTCGAAGCAATTTTTGAGTATGTAAATTTTGAGAATTATTATCCTACCCTAAATTATAGTGGAATGAATCATGAGTTGCGTATGGAATAAACTATATAATCTAGATATTATACATCCCACTATCAATTGCCAATAGAAGAAGAGACATTCCTTAATACTATCCGTATTAGAAAGGCAAGACGCTTTAGTCTTATCAGTCACGTTTCTAGTAGTTCACAGTCAGACTAATGGTTGTCACTAATTGCGATGCCTTCTACCCGGCGTCAAGAGATGTCACTAATGTGTAGACTATTTGCAGACAATCCGTAGTCTTAGCAGGAACAGCTAGCATAAGTGAGTAGACGGAGCTTCAGTTTTTTAAGTTCCACAGAAAGTTTTTCATTTTCTAATCTAATTTCGGCTGCGTAGAAGACTCTTCTTTATCACTTCCAGCAAAGTAAATGAAAGTTTACGAGTAATGAAAACCAATCTCCAATATAGAATGGATGGCCAATGAAGAACGGGACTCAGACGATTAGCCGATCATGAAATCTGAAAGAATTTCCAGTTACAAAATTCTTGTTAGGTTATTGGTCGCATAATTCAATTTACTCTGGTTTTCAGCCTTTTCTGGTGTACAATGACAAACACATTTGTATACTGCTTCTGTGCTACGTAACAATGCTGTAGTTGCAGACATGGCATTGATTCATACACTTTCTTATTGCTGGCTCCAAAGAATAACAAATTCATAAATTCCATATTCGCATCTAAATATTTGATTGCTTATGCAAGTGAAAAACTTCTGGATAGTCTACTGTTCCATGTTATATTTACATGTGAAGTAATTCACATGGGGTCCATAGTATATTCCTGGAAGTAATTCATTGAATATACTGTGGACCCCGAGTTACAAACCCGACTCTCTGTGGATAACTCGGTTTACGAACAAGTTTTGAGGACTATTTTTTCCTCAGCTTGCGAAGAATTTTTCGGGATACTAACACACACACACGTCTGTATGACAATTTACCCTAGGAATATTTTCACGCATTTACCTTAAAGATTATTTGTAAAGTTCTGTGTTCAGAAATTATTATTTGTTCTTTTCTGTACTTTTTGTGTCTTGTAGCTTCATATTATTTTGTTTAATTTAGTATTATTCATCTATATATTAAAATACTACGTTTATATGTTTGTCTCCAATCATTTCGACAATGAGCTCTCGAAAATCACAAGTGCTAGAAATGTGCCGTTTTCACTGGTCGATTCCAAATTTTGTGTAGATTGTCCAGTTCTATGTTCTTTATGACCATTATTTCTTTATTACATTTTTAGGGGTACACTAAAAGTGTTGAATAAAAAACCATCATATCCTCCGAGTTATACATTCCAACACTCATAGTTCTATACAGGGGTTGCATGTCTCTCATGCGTTTGTTTCATGGCCAAACGATAATGAAAAACAAAGGATAACCATTTCTCTTTAGTCTAACAATAAGATGAATCTTTATTGTTTGGAGTGTTTTGCCCAATGAACACCATATATCACTAACATAATTAATTGTGTACTTAATGTATTTGATTATTACATACTGCATGCAAGAAGAAAGAAAACACTGATCATACATGATTTAGAAACTCTAACCGGAAGTAGGCGGAAATCTTGCAAACGGTGAGCGATACTGAAAAAAATAATCAAGAAAATCTCCCCTATATGGTATATCTTCCCGATTTTTTAAAAAATCAAGACGTCTTTCACTTGTGTCTGTAAAGGGACATGTACTGATGTTGTGAGGAATGACAATGAGATTCATGCTCATATGTGAATAATGCGCTGAGTACAGAGCGCAGGTTCTGCTAGTTTAGGTTTTAAAAAGACAGTGTTATTTTTATTCTATATTTTTTATCACAGAGAAACACTTTAATATTAGGTAAAATGGGGAATAAATTGTCATAATAAGTTGCTTTATTTCTGAAATAGTATATCACCTGGCAATTGACTACACCAATGTTATTACACATTTTGAATATATAATTACATTTGTCAAAAAGGAAGAAACTCTTTACAAGAATTAAATATGTAGAAATTTTATAACAGCATATGTTTACACTCAAGCTTCGTTTATTTCTCGTGGGGAATTTATTTCACTATACATAAAATTTTAATCTGTTTCGCTCTGTTTTGCTTTCAATTTTATAGTAAAACTTGTTTGATGTAAAAAGTGTGTGTACTTACACTGAGAAACTATCATTTCAAACTAAACTCTCCATTTCTATTGTTATGTAGTCCGACGAAATGGAAGTTTACTTTGAACGATTTTTGTTTTCCTGTTATTTCCAAATGATGAAGTTTGTTTTTTAAAGACGAACCTAGGAAACGGGGTTGGATGATACAATATCGTCATAGCTTCAATACTGAAACAAAACAATAGATGTTTATTTTACGATAATGTCGCATAAAATGCAGCATTTTATTTATATTGCCGTGAGATGATAGAAAAAAAAATTCAGAGTGATGTATTTGCAACTCCATAGCAAAATATCAATAAAAAAATTCCTCTACAAGAAAAATGGTGCCAGAGTAATAGTTTGATTTTTGCTTCGTAAGTACATTGCATTAGAATTAACAGAAACTTTGAACTTAAACATAAAAAGTGAATTTATTATAGTAAATGGCTGAGTAACTGGAAGAGCATTAGAAGACAATGACTTTTGTTCTACTATCTCTTGCTTGATAGGGAAAGTTGAAGTACACCACGAGTAATTGTAAAATAAGCGATCAAAGCATAGTATTTACATTTTGAACTGAAAATGATTTCAAGTCTTGCTCAATTATTGCTTAATATGATATTATGGTCTCGTACCTGAATTGAAGTTTGGTTTCGCACCTGTTGTAAAATGAGTTTTACTTAATTTACATAGAAAAATACCGTTACAACTTCTGAAGGCACTACAAAACGTGTTTTTACTTTATTTACAGTCGGCAATATCGTTATATCTTCTAATGGCAGTAAAGAACGTGTGTTTGAAACATAAAAATAGCAGGAGGAGGAATTTTAAATAAGTTTCAGCAGTAGAAGTAAGTTGTCAAACTCAATAAATATGATGACTAAAATAAGCATTTAAATGGAAGGCGATCAATGATATTAATATAAGGAACTAAGGTATAATCGCATGGACAACGGAGTAACTAAACTAACAGTGGCAATTGTAAAGAAATTAACGAAAAGTTTGCGCTGAAGTCGGACTATATGTTTCAATATTATCTGTGCAAATCAAGATAAGAGACTGAAATATATTTTAAATATATGAGTTGGCAACCTGAACATAATTCCGATTATACTTGAGTTTCTGAGCACAATCTCGCCTACTATTGGATTGTAACGTAGGTTAATGAATGTTAAACTTCAATCTGGAAAATCTTCAACCTAACAATGGCAGACCATTAAGTGCTAAGGAGTGGATCTTTCTCATTTTGTTTTTAAAAAAATGAATTAATGGCTTGTTTCCGAAACGCCAGTTTCTTTCTTTTCATCTTTATTCCTGCTTCTTTGTTAATCTGTATAGAACAAACGATCTTACCTCTACCATGTTATTTTCAGAATGTTCAAGTAGTGTCCATTTTTGAAGTACTTGGGACGAAAGAGAGACAGGGAAAGACTTTTAGCGTTTAATGTTTAGCATAATGGTCCACGGTCATCCTTGTAGACTTGTTTCGGAAAAAAAATGAGAAAGAGAGAAATCCCTTTTTCCACTCGCCTTTCTACGCCTCTCACAGATTCGTTGATCCTCCTTGTCAAAGACGTTTCATCGTCACTAATTACAGCGCAATTTTAGCTAGCTCGTAATTTGAGCCTGAGAGAAGCGACATAATGCTTATTTTCATCCATGACATCGTTGTTGTTTTGTTCCTGTCAAATGCTTTGCTATGTATTCGATAATTTAAAAGAAAATGTTGCTTTTAAGTACAGCTTCAAACAGGCCATAATATTCATTTACATGATAATCCTATTATATATGATCAAAAAATATAAAAACAAGAAAATGTCCAGTTACTTCGCCTTTCATGCCCGTAACATCGAGAGAATTTAGTAATTTCCTTCGGATAGTTGATTCAATATAGGCTCGTAAAACAGTCGGGTCGTATAATAGCTCACGTTAGATGTACTTTACAAGTTACTTAACGCTCTGCTGATCTCAATTTGTGAAGCATATTGCAATAGTTCAATTCCTGGTGATAGCTCACATAATTCGACTTCCATGGTCAACAGGAAATTCACATCATATGTAGAATCAGAGCTGAAAGAGACGTTAACCCCAAAATCAACCAATTAATTATCAGTTAACCACACTCGCTTGCAACATTTATTAGGATCCGGCTTATTCGGAAATGTTTTTCTTATAGTCAATGAATGATCATTTCTTGGCAACTGAGCTTTATATTTACACATTATGCATTCATTTGTAAATGTCTACCTTTTATATAATACATTCCATCATTTTTATACCTCATTTGCCTATCATTTGAAAGTCAATTGTGATTGGTCATTCGAACTTTATTATTATATTTAATTCTTTTTCCAATTTACAAGATAATTCATAAGTTTTGCAATACTTCCACAACCTAAACAGTAGGAGCGTGTATACGACGTGATCGACCGTAAGTATGAGGTCAAACTGATCCTAGATGTAATGTGGCAAGCGGAATATTTAACATAGAGACCACCACTTAGTCAGTTTCTTCAATCAGTTTCTAGTGGCAATGATGATGAGTGCTAAACAATGTTTAATACGTGAACTATTAACATGTGAGTTCGAACTCGGCATAACGCTGAGGTAGAAACTGAAAACATTTTGTCACACGAAAGTGGGAAGCGCAATGAATCAGAGCATAGCAACTTGTTGGTTCCAGAAATTTTGTGAAAGTTGTAATATTGAAGATCAGCCAGACCACGACTGTCCTAGGGTAACAGATTCATACAACAGGCCATTGAGGAAAATCATCTACCAACAATCTGTAATTGTCAAACCAACTCAGTATGTGCCAGTCCAGTGTAGTACGTGATATTCAACAACTCGAGGAAACAACCAGGAAGTGAAGCATTGTGCCACATGAGTTGACTCCAGCTCAGGACAATGATGTGCATTTCCTGAAACGGATTGTCACATGCAATGAAAAGTGAGTGTTTCTCCGAAATCCGATTGTGCAAAAACAATGGTTGAGCAAGGGACAACCTCTAGAACCGATCGTCAATTAATGCTGTTTCGAACATAGTCATGCTCTGTGTGTGGTGGAACTACGAGGGAGCAATTGACTTTAAATTCATTCCTAACGGTCGTACCATCAAAGACCTTTATTCCAAACAGTTCGACCAAATGTATTATGCACTACACCAAAAATATTCTTTACTGATAAATCGAAAGCGAGCCCTGCTGCAACAGGATAACTCAAAAGTACACTTAGCTTTAGAAACTCACACACAATGCAGAAACTTGATGCCTTAGAACTGATGCTGCATTCAGTATATAGCCCTGATCTTTCTTCTTTTGATTACTAAATTTTCCGGTCCATGTCCACTACCTGAAATCACGATGCTTCACCAACCAGCAGGAGGTGGAAACAGCAATAAATGACTTCTTTGCCTCTAAGGATAAGACATGGAATCGAGGAAATGGTAGTATGATAGTTGAAGATAATCGAACTTGAGAGGCTGTTCTTTGAATCTTAACATGCTATCATTTTTCCTGCAATAACTAGAGTTGTGTTGTGTACTAGAATATTTTAAGTCTAGTAACTGCCGCTTATCGATACAAATTTTAACTTAATTTTCATTATTTTACTATTCGAAATTCTTTGTTGTCGAAAATTCCTCTTCTGAAGGACGAAGGGGAACAATTTTTATCTTATTCAAATTTCTGATGTTATATTCATGATACTTTATTGTAATCCTCTAAAGAACGGTAAAATGAAATGAAATGAAATGAAATCTTTCAGTTTTAAGTACCACGATTATGCCGGATACGTTAAAGGAGACCATGATGAGAAATGAATGAAATAATGGAATGAAGAAAGGGGAGGAAACGGGAGAACTCCGAGGAAACCCATGAACACAGTGTTTGTCCACAACAAAGTCCACTTGGCGCGAGCTGGGATTGAACCAAGGACCCCACGCACTAGAGGTGAGTCCTCTGCCCCTCAGACACTGTGCCCCTTTAAATTAAATACTACTGTACAACAGTGTATTTACTAATAAAGTTACGCAATGTGCTTCCTATGTTGTTTCACATAAGAATTTACAGTATATAGACGCGTCCGTCATGGTGTGTGTGTGTGTGTGTGTGATTGGGCTTCTGTGTCTGTTTTCTGCTTCTTCCTTCTGTTAGAGAAAAATTCGTGCAACTTCTCACCTACATAATATAAAAGGTTTCCGAAAGAGGCTTATAAATCCTTCTAGCAGATTAAGAAACCAATGTATTCCAGAAGACAGATATTAGCCGCCGAAAGTTACTGTGATTCATAAAGAATGAAATAGCAGTGACTGATATACAGAAATACATGCAACAAAAGTAATGAACATGTGCACACAAGCACCGGGAATAGGGTTGTCAACTCTGGGAAATAAAATTACTGGCTGCCCCTCAATCTGTTCGGACCCATTCATGAGAGGGAAATTGAATGCTGGGAGGGAATAAAGGGACAGAGGGCAGTAGATGTACAGCCCATTGCAGCACAGCGAACTATGACAGGATACCTATTTGGAAGTGCTATCCTTCGGCTATCAGAGCATTATTTGACCTTCGAGTGAAGTGAAAAGAACATTTGTTTTCAGTGTCTTGAGCATGGGGGTCTTTGTATCTAAAAAAAAACAACATTTGCGGGAAGCGCTACTCTTCTAATTCCATCTTAAGAAATCTGCTGCAGAAAGCTATCGTTTTGTAGTATAGGCGTATGGAGAGCATGCTCTAGAAACATGGAGAGCATGCTCTCAGAAACAATGTGTAGAGAGTGATTTCGACGATTCAAAAGCAATGATTTTGACTTCAGCGACAAAGTGCGTCCTGGTCAGCCAAAAAAGTTTGAAGATGGGAACTTAGAAGCACTACTGAAATATGCGTAACACGAAATACAAATGGAAATACAAATGGTAGTCAGATGCATACTATTTTCAGTCTCAATTAAGCTTAGTAATTAAAAATATAAAGTTTCCTTTCCCTGCTATGTAAAATGAACAACTGCTGGCAACTCTGTAAGAAAGCTCACTGGAAGAATCGCTAGATGCCTCTGCTCTCTGTGTTCTTAAATACGTTTTGATGCCTCTTCTAAAAATTATTACTTTCTCTCCGTTCTTAATTTTCATCTCTGAAAATTGCATGAAAATCGAACGTGATTGGCGCCAATGGGCATGATAATAGACGAGAGAAGTAAACGGAGAAAGTTCGCTAATAAACCACAAGCCACAGATATTTTATTTTATCCGAAGACATCAGGATATTCCGTTGCACTGCTAATGTTACTTAAGACTCTACATGCAAAGAGATTTAATCGGGCGTATAAAGTTAATGCTACAAGTTGCATTTAAGAATTCATAAAAAGCAAAATTTATACAGGCGCTAGAAAAGTAGTGTTACTTAAATGATCATTTAAAGAGTACCAACGTCCAATTTAGTAAGCCAAAATGCAAATAACGATGATGCCAAACAGTAAAATTGTAATTTATTGTACAGCTATTATTATTGCCAATAGTTTCATCTTGTTCTATTTACAAGAGTGAATGATATGTTTTGCAATGTGGACATATTACTTAGTTTGCGCGAAGCAGTTCAAACCGTACTATGTGATCGCTAGTATGGTATAGAGATTATTACTAGTTTGTTTGAAAAGTGGTTGAGTTGAGTTTGAGTTTAATGTCCCGTTCAGCGGCAAGACGTGGACCTACTGATTAACGTGGAATCCGAACCACATGAGCTCCCGACGGGAATCGAACCCGAGTCTCCCACGCCAAATGCGAGTACGCTAATCACGTACTGAAAAGTGGTGTAGTACTGGATTATTTATGCTGCTGCGAAGGTAAAGTTGAAACAAAGTATAATTCGGAGTTTCTGCTTTACGAGTTCGGACTAGACTATAAAGCCGCAGTCAACCGGGACATTTTTTTGTTTTGAGATGTGAAGAGGCATATAGTTCAAGAATTTTTGATTGTATTGCAAAATTTAAGCTATGGTAATACGATAACTTTGAATTCCAAGGTTGCTACATAGACCATACAGTCAAAATCGACGAGTAACATTCTGTATTTACCAACTGACATTTGTATGTCAGAACTCAAAGTGGTTTGTCAGCATCACGACCTCAGTAAAGTATCCAGAGCTGCCGAATTATGCTTCATGAATTGACTCCAGCTCAAATACAGAAGCAAGTAAATTGTTCTAGAAATTGCTTGGATTTGGATTTTTCTGAAGAGAACAATAACATGCAACAAAAGTTATTATTTTTCCGAAATCTTAATGCACATAAGGGCTAAACAAGATCCAGGCGTAGGAAGTTGTCACAGACACATGTGTTTCGAACTAAAGTTCATGCTGTGAATCTCTTCTGGAATTATGAGAGGATAATCCACTACGATACAATTCGGTAGAACCATCAATGTCACACTGTATTCCGAACAATAGAAAGCAGATGTGTACCAAGTAGTGCTCTCAACGGGTCGGGTCAGGTCGGGTTGAAGACCGACCCGACCCGACCCGTGACCCGAATTGACTGACCCGACCCGATGACCCGACCCGACCCGACTGAAGCGAACTGATCCGATCTGATTGACCTGACCCGATAACCCGACCCGAGCTGACCCGACAACCCGACCCGAATAACCCGACCCAACCTGACCCGATTGACCAAACCCGACCCGAATAACCCGACCCGAGTAGCCTGACCCGACAACCCGAACTGACCCGACTGACCCGACCCGACAACCCGACCCGAACTGACCCGATCCGAGTCGGGTCGGGTCAACCCGACCCGTTTGAGAGCACTATGGTCACGACACTGGGTGAACGCCAAAATGCACTCACATTGGGAAACTAGTTTTAAAAGCATAATTTTAGAAAATAAAGCATAAAGCATAATTTAAAATATATAGCACAATTCTTGGAAAATTCTCTTTAACTGAAAGTTTAACATACTGTGTTAATATTTTTTAAAGCCAATATTTACAATGCAAAATCATTGAGAACATAACAATGCAACAATGAAAAGCTTATTTTCATTTCTGTAAACTTTTCGGTGAAATCCTTTGATGTGGAGAAAAGAAAAAAGTAAAAGATGAAATTTTTCTGCCAACAACGAATAGTATGCAATAACTTCATACTATATTGTTACAGTGACGACGCCAGCTTTAAGTTCTTAGGAGGGCAAAGGAGGGGCAGATACATTTTCGGGGGGGGGGGGCTATTTGCCATACCAAAAATGACATATTTATTACGTTTGACTTATTTTACATTACATTGTGTATTTCGTTGCTGTTTTTATGTTAGATATATATGATTATAAATTAAACTTATTTCAAATAAAATTTGTAACTAACAAATAAGTAACGTCTGCACATGAAATATTTTTCAGTGAAACTTTTGAAGCCTAAACATAAATTGAATTACTTTCGCGTATGCTACAAGTAACACATTCGTCTATATGCTATGTATCTCTCTCTCTCTCTCTCTGTATATATATATATATATATATATATAGCCAGAGAGAATTTACGAGCAGCTGCTGAAAATGTCGTAGTCCAATCCAGAAGGAGTGTAGGTACTAGGTAGAAAAATGAAACCGTAGTTTAGAAAAACATATCTCTGTATGTACAAATATAAATTTTCATATTAATAATGAAATTCTTATTGTTTCTCAGGCCTCTGAAGTGATTATGTGTGCCCAAACAGATAATTTCACGAACATCCAGATCCTTACTGTTATAACATTTCTGTTCCACCAAGGAAAGTCACCGAAGTAAATTAATTAGGAAATCAGTGAAACACCACGGGACTCTCCTCCGTTATATATGGTGGTGAAGAAGTAAGTGGCTTAGTATAAACGTAGCAATTTCTCAACAAATTATGCTTTACATCCAGGATGATTAAAAGCAATGACTCTTCCTGGAATCATGGATGCAATTTGTGACATTATTCTTGAAAATTGCAGCATTTCACCCAGTGGTGGATATAGCCCGGGGCCGGAGGGCCTAGGCCACCCCAGTTTTTGTGTGACAAAAATAATTTAAGCTATTATTTATATAGTTTTTAAAGTGTATAGTAAACTCACGATATATTTATTATAGTCTGAGGTCTGCACCCCGCTTTCTCAGTTTTTACCTTCTCATCAAAACTTGTGTCAGAGATTCTGGGCATTTCTTTGGAACTCGTCGGTAGCATAATTCAGAATGGCTTGGGTATGCGCAAGTTCTCGGCATAATGGGTTTCCAAAATATATGTCAGGAGAATAAAAGGGTAACGGCATTAAGAGAAGACTTCTTCCAATTTGACCGTAATGCTGATCAATTTCGCTGACGAATAGTAACCATAGATGAAATATGGTTGTACCACTATGATCCTGAATCGGAACAACAGTCAATGGAGTAGTAGCACTCATTTCTCCATCGCCCCAAAAAGTTCAAGACACAGAAGTAGGTTGAGAAACTGTTTGGAACATTTTTCTGGTATAAGTATGGAGTGGTAGACTACCTCCTCAATGGTCAGATATTTAATCCAGAATCTATACATTACTTACAAAACTGAAAGAAAAATTCAAAGTTCAACGCTGCGGAAAATGAAAAGAAAGGAATTCTGTTCCTTCAGGAGAATACACCTGTCCATCAAGCCCCTGCGAACATAACTGACATTGCATAATCTAGGATTTCAATGTCTAGATCATCATTCTTATTCTGCAGATTTAGCTCCGTCTAACTATTACGTGTACTTATTTCCCAAACTTAAATAACACTTGAAATACGCCATTTTAGATCTGATAGGGGTACTGCTACGAACAGTGGTGCGAGGAAATCTAGATTTTTTTAACTTTTCTGCAAAAGCTGGAGCACTGTACAAGGTAGTATATTGACTCTCGGGGGAAGAGAAGAAGAAGTAAAACTTCACCAATCCACGTGCACTCCTTCTGGGTTGGGCTACGAATTTTTCAACAGTTCCTAGTCAATATGGTAGACGTCACGTCAGTACTTTGAAACAAAATAAGTAAAGGAGCACTAGTATAAACCAATTACGAACTAAAGATCAGCACTCTGACAATACATTTTATTGGGAATCAATTTCTTCCATAATTTTATTATTATCATTTGCAGGAAGGGAAAACACAACTCTTTTTATCTCCTTCAAAAAATTAAGCCCTAGTAGTTGCAAACTAAGCTGTTATAAGCACATCCTCTGAATATTGGAAGCCGACAATAATGTTTCAGAAAAAAGAAGTTTTAAATAAAACAAAATATGAAACTCAAAACTTCAAACCTGGATAAATACAAACAAGTTACGTAACTGGTTTTACCTTTCTTTTGTTTCCAATCGAAGTTGATCCAATGAGAAGAAAACAAGTCGACCAAATCTACTATTGTTAGCTAGGCACAATTATTAAAAACCATAAGAAAGAAGTATAACTAAAATTTACCTCAAAAGGGGCTAAATTAGAAAACAGAAATATGCGTGCATACCCAGACGCTCAAAGAAGAAAGCTTGAAGATTAATCTGCCACATAGTAAATTCATGGAAAGTAGACTACAATTTGTCAATGAGATTGGTTATGATACTGATATAAAATACTACGTGAAGAATGTTTAAAGATTGTACGAGTCTGGAGGGGCAGTCTAGGTGGCAGTCAGGGGGGCAGAAGTAGCCACTAGGGGGGCGCTCGCCCCCTTGCCCCCCCTCTGGCGTCGTCACTGTATTGTTATGTTTACTTTTTGAACTTAAGCACTTTCTGTACTTTTTGGTGGCATCTTGTACTTTCCCTTTCTGTATATATGTACCTGTAAGGCGCACACAAATGATAGAAAAAATTTATTCGAGCAAAGCACATCTCTTTACAATGAATTAAGTAGAAAGTTCATTAAATATGAGAGAAACTAGTTGCAAAAAAATATCAATAAATAGATCAAGATATTTAGAATATTTAATGTATAATAAATATACATTATACACGATTAATGTAAAATAATCATTGAAATTAACAATAAAGCATAATTTAAAAAAAGCATAATTAAACAAGAAATAAAGCATAATGTGGGTTGCTCTAACAATTAAGTTGTATGAAGACGAGAAGAAAACGAAAGCTGATTCCTTAACGAATTTCGTTGATCTTCTTTGTGTCTACAAAAACGCATTCCTAGAAACCTACAAGCTAGGTATCATCTCTGTGATTATATCAGTTTCTAGTGCTACATGTGAAAGGTCATTCTCTTTGAAAAGATTAAAGACTTGTACACGCAATTCAATGACTCATGATAGGTTGAAAAACTTAGTGTTACTTTATTTTGAGAAGAAAATTGCTAAATCGTTAGATCTTTAACAAGTTGTGGATATGTTTGCTGCTGCCCACACGAATAGAAAAATCCTCTTCAAGTAGAGGCATGAACCTATAAGTTATTTTCTTTACCTGTAAAAGTGTATTTGCTTCCACTTAAGTCAACCAGCTACACATATTTTAAACGCCATGATTAAATAACTATTTACTTATATTAGAAATCAATTGCATTAATGAATCCTAGTTGTTTGAGGTACTAAATTCTTATATTTTCACTGTTTTCCAAAGAGTAAAATCATGAACAATAAAGATGGAAACATTTACCTTGAATACACACACACACACACACACACACACACATATATATATATATATATATATATATATATATATATATATATATATATATATATATATTGGAGATGTCCCCCTCCCCGACCCGAGCTGACCCGATTCACCCGACCCGAATAACCCGACCCGAGCTGACCCGACTGACCCGACCCGATAACCCGACCCGAGTTGACCTGACCCGACCCGACCCGTAACCCGACCCGTTTGAAAGCAGGTGTCCCGAAATAACCCTGAGTTGAAAAACAGAAAATTATTACTTTTGCATCACAGCAAAAATGCCGTGCCTTGCAACGAATCCGGAATAAATTACGGGAAAGTGAGAAAGTTGAACTTGCCACACCTAGCATAAAATTTAAATCTTGCCTTCTTGGCTAATTAGTTATAATTCATGGCTCATCTCCTGCAGTCACGATGCTTAACGACCAAAAGGATGTGGAAGCTGCAGGAGCTCTTCGTTCCAAAGAGCAAGAACTAGTATCGGCATGGGATTGAAGTCGTGGTTAAATATGTATCAATCAACTATGTATATAACTACTCGTAATAACCTTAAGTTAACCTTTTTTACAGTCAATCTAGAATTTATTACACAAACGAACTGGAATCTCATTTGAATTCAAGGTACTATCGAATATACATAAAACTTTTCTTGAGCGTTTATTTATGTTACTGGAATGATGGAACGAGGAAAGAATTAAGGAGCACAGGGACATTTCCCCAGTATTAATAAAAGATGGCAAAACCTGTATCGGACTACAGTTCCTGTATACTATATCGGCCTATGTATATAACTACACTTTTCTTCATGGTGCCCTCCTCTTAACTTTTATTAGAAGATTCATTTATATCTTTTTCCTTTTCTTTAAGAAAGTATTTGATCCTACCAATACACCACAGTCTCCTTCTGCACTATCTTCTCTAAGTCAACAAACACAATGAACATCTTGCGCATTTCTAAAAACCTTTCATGAATCCATGAATTTCTAGTCTTCTTTTCTTTTCTAAATCAAAATTTTCACTCCTCTACTTCCTTGTTTTTGGGTCATATAACTTGAGTTCAATATTGGAAGCCAACCTTGAAGCTCCTTCGGTCGTTTTGTGGTTAGCGTACATGTCTTCAGCGCGGAAGACCCAAGTTCGATTCCCGTCGGCAGCTTATGTGGTGCGGATACAATGTTAACATATAGGTCTACGTTTCGTATAGCATCGATACAGAAAGGCACTCTAAACTTTAATCCATTATCAAAGCAATTCATTTCTCCCCTGTGTTATGAGGTTATCAAGTCTGTCATAGTACTTGCATCTTTTGCCCTTTATTTATTGGTCAATTTGTTTTACAGGTATCATTATTGTGTTTCTCCGAAAATAAGACGCAATCAGAAAATAAGCTTTAGTATATTTCTTTTTTCAGATTGCTCATAATGTAAGGCCTACCCAAGAATAACCTCTACCCTCAAAATGTACCAATAGTTGCATGACCCGTTTTATTAATTTAGTTACTTTTTCTATGTTCAGTTACTAGAAGGTTCTATTTTCTGTCCATAGGTTATTATTGGCTACCTTTTTAAGTTTTCAAATTTCATATTCTATTATTTCGATAATCCTCCAAACAGAATTTATTTTAAGTATTTCTCGCAAACTTCAACAAACACGTTAGTAAGGGTTATGCTCAAAGTCTACATGGAAAATTTTTATTGAAAATAAACTCTAATGCGTCTTCTAGGTAATAATAATAATAATAATAATAATAATAATAATAATAATAATAATAATAATAAGAAGAAGAAGAAGAAGAAGAGAAGATTCGATCTTATTTTCTTGGAAACAAGGTATTATTCTTATAAGAAATCTATTTGAATTCTTTTGTAAATATATGGTTAGTGTATGAGATATAGATTCAATTCTTATCGGGATCTCACGTGGTTTGGATTCCATGTTCCGCTGTAGTTCCTCGTCGCATATAGCCTCACTGCTCAAAAGAACTCTCAACTCAAATTTCATTCTTTTCTTTTCTTACATTTTTAAAGTTAACTGATACATTATGTATCAAGATTGCTGCTTTCTAAACCACATATCGCGAATTGTTATCTCAAGCTTATATCATTGTAGCTTATGGTGATAATTCTTTCTCACATCATTTCACTGTTCAGTAGAACAGTCAACTACACTATATGTTATATCCTATCTAGCTTCCTTCCTATTTCAACTGCGTTTACCTTCCAGTACATTTATTAGTATTTTACTACTCCTTATAATTAATATATTTCTTACTTGATGTCTGTCTTTACTAGACTTCCTTGCATTTGTCGGTTTTCTTTCGTAATTCATTGTTTAACCTTACAGATGTCATTTTCCTTTCTTCAGCCCAACTTTTTTTTCTACACCTTCCTTTCCCTAATTCTTTTCTCAATATTACTTTCATAACCAATAGCTTCTTAGTTCAGCTTTCTTCTCGTTACCACACAGCGGGGGTTACATGCACAGGACCGACACGGCGTAGGATCGACACGGCATAGGATCGACACGGCGTAGGATCGACACGGCATAGGATCGACACGGCGTAGGATCGACACGGCATAGGATCGACACGGCACAGAACCGAAACGGCACAGGATCGACACGGCATAGGATCGACAGCAGAACTTTCATACGATCGAAATAATAAAAAATACATTATTTTATAATTACGCAATATTAAGTAACAATTATTTTCTCAAGGATATATAGGAGAGAACCGTCATACGATCGAAACGGCATAGGAACGAAACGGCGTAGGATCGACACGGCATAGGACCGAAACGGCACAGGGCCGACACGGCATAGGACCGAAACGGCACAGGATCGACACGGCACAGGACCGAAACGGCATAGGATCGACACGGCACAGGATCGACACGGCACAGGATCGAAATTCTGTAGGGTGGTCAACACTTTCTGAAAATATCAATATCGCATATCCCTCACCTTGAATTTGTGGATATAAAAAATTGTAAGGATAAATAATTCTAAATGGTCTATTTTTTTAAAAAAAAATTATATATATATATATACAAATTGTATAAAAATATTGTGCGTAATATATCCATGCCGTAATAAATACACCTTTAATTTTGTGATATTAAAAAAAAATACGCTAAATAACTCCAATAGTTGATTCGAGGTTTTCAATACCGAATAAATAATATTATTTGTCTGATATTTTTATAATGCTGTAATTTTTTATGTATACTAAGTTGAAGTATGTACATGTAACTGCAATTTTAAAACTGTAGGCTTAGAATTTGCGTTTGGATTTTTTTTTTAAGCGAAGCAATGCACCTATGTTAAGTTGCCTCCTTTCAAATTTCGAATTGAAATCGGAAGCCAATCGTTTGTTTTTCGTTTGTTATTGACTTTTTTGAAGAAAAATAGTAAAAATCGTATCTTTCTTAAAACATAAAGAGATGTTTACAAAATAAAGTTGGTATATGGCCAAATTTACCCTTGTTCCTCCACTTAAAATTTTGATTGAAAATCAAAATCAATTGTTTGATATGCGTATGCTACTAATTATTTTGAAAAAGAATAGTCTGTTTCGAAAAACATAAAGAGTCTTTTCAAGAGAAATGGGTGATGGAATTTCATATTGGCTCCACTTTAAAGTCTCGAATCAAAACCGAAGCCAAGCGTTTCTTATTGTTTGTTTTTAAGAGCAAATCGCTTGTTTCGAAAAAATAGAGAAAGAGATTTACAAAATAAATTTAGAATGTGATCAAATTCAATCTGATTCCTTTACTTACAAATTTCGATTCAAGACCAAAATCAATCGTTTGATATGGATTTGTTGTTGCTTGTTTGGAAGAAAAGTAATTTGATTCGAAAAACATAAGAATATAATTAAGAAATAATGTTGATGAAGGTGATTTGTTTCGGGGCGGTTTGCTTATTTTGAAGAAAAAATCACTTGTTTCAAAACAACCAGTAAAATATATCTATTTCCAGGATACATTTGGTGGTCAATTTCATACTGTTTTTTCTGCTTTTAAATATCGATTCAATACTCAAGCTAATAACATGTTTTCCTTTCTTATTGATTGGTTTGAAGAGGAAATAGTTTGTTTTGAAAATTATTAAGAGTCATTTACAAAATAAGGTTGGGTGGGCCAACTTTTTGGTGGTATTTCAAATTTCGATTTAAAATCAAACTCAATCATTTATTTTTCGTTCGTTATTGATTGTTTTGAAGAAAAACTAAGAACCATTAAAGAAATTTTTATAGTAAAGGTGGTCACCTTCACAGGGTTCCTGCACTTCAAATTTCGTTCAAAGCATAAAACGGTTAAAATAATAAGAGAAACACAATCAGTACTCTACGCAAATGTTTAGGGGGTTCAGGGGCTTTAGGAACACAAGTTTATATAATATCAAGTGTTTATATATATAAACGTGCTAATATGATAAACGTGCTTAATTTTGCATAATACCTTGCTCAAGGGGGGTTTCAAAGTCCTTAATCCCTTTACTTCAGTACGCCACTAAATATCAATTATAAGTCATTCGTTATCCAAATTGTACTTCTTGTACTGATTCAATCCTTAATTTTAAAGTTCAAAATTATATGAGAACTTATTATGCTATTGGAAAAGAGCACATATTTTATGACAGTGCAAGGTAGTTTCTTGTTTTAACAATTGAAAGAAAGGAAAACACCAATAAAAGTAATAATAATACCTGACACGAATTCCGATAGTAAATCATATTTTATTATCTTATTAGAAACTTTGAGAAAATTGAAGCTCTACACCGAATACAAATTGGATAATAAGCAATGCTTTATAATTGCTTGATAAATTTCAAATTGAGAACAAAGAGAGTGATACTGTTTAAAAGAAAGATTGGATAAAAACAAGAATTTTAGGAATGATCTAAAAAATGGATCAAAGTATTATGATCTTGGCTAATATTAATTTTTGGATCAGTTACCATAAAATATTCGAACGGTCTCTAAATCGAGTTTTCTCCAGATATGTAGTTCTCCAGGTATAAGGAGTACAAGAAAAATTTCGATTAATTAAATATTTTGGATTTTTTTTTTATAACGGGCCACAAAATTTTTGGACGGTCCCTAAATCGACTTTTCATATTTTTTACGCAATAAGCATATCACACTGAGTTAAGTGATATCTTGGGTTGGGTTACTATATGTAGTTCTCCATATATAAGACATACAATAAAATTATTGATTGAATGAAATATATTGGACTTTTTGGATCAGGGGCTACAAACGTGTGGACGGTCCCTAAATCAAGGTTTCGTATTACTTTCGGAATAAGCACATCATGCTGAGTTAAGTGATAGTTTTGGTTTGGCTGCACTATATGTAGTTCTTCAGATATAAGACGTACAAGATTTTTTTTTATTGAATGAAATATATTAGATTTTTTGGATCAAGGGCAACAGAATTTTTGAATGGCCCCTAAATCGAGCTTTCGTTTTATTCAGGCACTAAGCACATCATACTGAGTTCAGTCATAGTTTAGGTTTGGGTACACTATATGTTGTTCTCCAGATATAAAGCCTACAAGAAATTTATTGTCTGAAATATATTGGATCTTTTGATCCAATAATAGTCCTTCATCCTCCATTTATACATTAAGCAAGTAACAGTATAACGTGTACATTACGTGATACACTTTGTATTTTATGGTGTGATGTTTAATAATAAATTATTAACAGAATACCCGTTCTTCGCACGGGGAGAATAGTTTCATTTTGAGCATAAAGGGCAATGGAATCTGAGTATGGATTTAAACTGCATCGGGAGTGTTACTGTTCGTCTGAGTGACTCCAAATACTATTTCATCGACACTAATATCGGTATTATTTTTTATCATTATATATATAGTGTGTAACTTCATTAATGTAATGAACGTCTGGAGGTGATTCCTGGACTCGGAAGAAGAATTTAAATGAAACGAAGTCTTTAGCTTATCATAATTATAACTTCTATGCCAATGGTAAGGGATGATCAATCAACGGCTTCCTGTTCAACTTAAGAGTGTGTAAAAATGAGAAAAAAATAACTTTGATCCAGAGTAGGTTTATAACGACTGTGCATAAGACAGTCAGGGGCAAAAGATCATGTACGATGAACTAGAGTATAAGGGATTCTTCACATAACAACAGTGATTCCCACAAATTATGTGAATATAATTTGAGCCAAAGTAAGCTAGATTAAAAGATTTCCTCCCCGTAATGCGTAAATCCGTGGAAGATAATAACTACGAGTACAGAAGGAATAAATTCGACGATACTCAAGGTGTTGCGCGTGTTGCACAAGGAAAGAAAGAAATACAATTTCAAAATATCGATTTATTCTTTTTCGTACAAGGTAGGATAACTGTGAAATACTCAGAGGTACCTTGTACAGTATTTGCGCAATGCAGTATGTGTACACGAGACAGCTATGAAGAATAACAGTTCACAGTCTGATATTGTCGACCGTTGACCGCATTGCAAAGATGACATCGGCGAAGCAAATTTTTCCGCCTGTGATCAAGCACATCTGAAATTTCGTAGATGATTGCCGCAGCTATATTACATCGAGCTACAAGTTCTTCGACTGTCGTGGCCGGAGTTTCATACGTATCCCCGAAATAAAAAATCAAGCAGCGTGAGGTAGAATGAACGAGGTTGTCATAACACAGGTTTTTCTTTCCCAATCTGGGAATGTTTCATTTAGGTAAGTCTGCATATTCCTGTCAAAATGTGCAGGAGTACTATCATACTGAAATCACATCTGCTGTCTTATGTTCAAGGGCACATGTTCTATCAATTTTGGGAGACAATTACGTAAAAATAAAAGATACGTACTCCCACACAGGCAGACCGATAATAAATAAGATCCTACCACAAAATTATCCACCACATCACACCAAATTTCTGCTGCTGGTCGTTTACTAGAGTTGCATGTGGGTTTTTACGCCATACACATGATAGTTTCAAGACGGTTTTGATCATTCGACGTACGCTGTCTTCAAGCTCAGCTGTCCATATGGGGCTATTTCCTCCGATTTCACGTACGAGAAACCGAAGGGACCCCTCTCTCGAAGTCGAATATGGAGGCGTGGAAAAATACAAGGAAAGTTACTCTCTTTTGAGGGCGACGGTCACGATGTGAACGCCTCACTTCTGGGCTATTGCCCTTTGCTACTCCATAAATGAGTTGCATATCTGCCAGCTCGTGGACAGGGTAATCTTCCATCGCGCAGGCGTGTACAGGTTAACACAATCAATTTTACTTAAACACCAACGTCTACACTTTTACACGACCTTAAATTCCTGGACACAACCCTCTACCGTTGAACACAACATTTCCCATCCTGTTATACAGCAATTACACGTGTAACAGTAGAGCATCTGACTATGTATATCACTCACAAGTTGCGTAGATGCTTATTACAACTCAGCCATGCTAACTGAGGCCATTCCACAATAAAACTTCAAGACAGCCTTCTGTAAGCCACTCGCAATTGGCACACAAGGGACGATAGTTCCGTAGGTATTCCTCCGTGTAGGTATTCCATACAGCTCTAAGGTATGTACATTAGAATGTCGAAAAAAGACTATCCTTTTTTTAAAATGTACTTTCAACGAGCTTCCTTTGAGAAAATTTCTCCGGCAATGATAAAATCAAAATGTAAGTGGTCTACACTAGGATAGTATTTTGGTATATTCACAATAGCAATGAAGTTTTTCATAGCTCAGGGAAAAGTTGAGGTTTGCCAACTCGAAGGAAGGGGAAAACGCCATCAAAAGTATTCTTGGGAGAAGATTCATCTAACGGATAAATCAAGTATACTATTCCAGCGCACTTCTTGGTATCGTTATGCAACGTGTACAACATCCCTTGTTTCCCCACTTTTGTTGCTTCTGTGCACAGAAGTACCATATTCCACGGAATTACATATTACGAGGAAGAAACCGTTTAATGCAGCTTACTTTTGCCCCATATCTATTCACACAATATTTGGAATCCCTGGGTCATGTGGAGAATTCCTTGTACACTCGTTCATCACATATGATCTTTGCATTTTTCGATGTTATATTTATTTACATGCCGCCTGACTGTCCTATGCACAGTCGTTTTAAACCTAATCTGGATCAAAGTTATTTTTCCTTTTTCACACACTCTTGGACAGGAAGCCGTTCATTTATCATCCGTTACCATTAGCCTAGAAGATATAAGTGTGATACGTTAAAGACTTCGTTCCATTTAAAATCTTCCGAGACGTCATTATGTACTGAGACAAAATAGATGAATCACACATGTGTATCTCTCTTTCTTTCGAATTCTGAGTGTTCTTCTAACTTGAACGATGCACTATTATTTTTTAATGTTAAATCTTGTACTTGATTGATCATTTCTTCATTCAACGTTTGATAAAATACTCAAAGGAATACTCCAGTTTCTTTGGAAGTCATCCTTGCATCGTCACTGTACACTAATCGAATCTACGACTAAAAACAATGGACATTCTTTTGCCCGACTTCAATCCGACGTTTTGTTCATGATTTATGGCGGTTTATACATTTTTCCGACAAATTTTCGGGTGTTACACCCAGGTTGTTGTATAGTTTTTGTTTTATTTCGGTGTCAGGAATCACCTAACGACGTTTGTTATATTAATTAAGTTACACCCTATATATATACGGGCGCCATTTTATGTATTAAAAAAAAAACAAATTTGTTTAGTAACGTAAATAGCTAAACTATGAAAACGTATTTACTAGAGAAACACTTTTTAGTTCTTGTAATAATTTTCTCTCAAACAAACTGAAGGTAAATATATACCAATAAATCAATACAGCTATATTTTAGAAAATGAAATGAAATCTTTGAGTTTTACGTCCCACGCTTATGCCGGTTAGGCTGAAGGAGACGGTGATTATGAGAAATGAATGAAATGGTGGAATGAAGAAAGTGGGAGGAAACGGGAGAACCCCGAGAATATCCACGCACACGGCGTTTATCGACCACAAAGTTCACTTGGCGGAGCAGGGTTTGAACCCGAGACCCCATGCACCAGGGGTGAACGCTCTACCACTGACCCACCGCGGCTACAGCTATATTTTAGAAATACAATAGGCACTGATTTTTCGAAGACTGCTCTAATACATAGGAACAATCAAATTTGTAAATAGAGAGTTTTCTTTTTAAATAAAACAAACTGAATTGCTTAAACTGCGCTATATCGATTGGTTTCAGCTAGGGATGGCCACAAAGTTCCGGTTCCGGCGGAACCGGTTCCGCAAGGAACCGGTTCTTGGAGATCCGGTTTTCAGAACCGGTTCTGGAACCGGTTCCGGACCTGGATCCGGAAACCCGGTTCCAGAACCGGATCTTAGGAACCGGTTCCAGACCTGGATCCGAAAACCCGGTTCCAGAACCGGATCTTAGGAACCGGTTCCAGATCTGGATCTGAAAACCCGGTTCCAGAACCGGATCTTAGGAACCGGTTCCAGACCTGGATCCGAAAGCCCCCAAAGACCCGTAAAGGAGGCATAAAGTTCACCTTCAAAAATAATGCAAAGAGGACCATGCGCTTGTGCCTTCCTCGCTCAGACCCGCTTGTGCCCCCAGAAAAAAAATTTGGTCCACCAGTGGGTGTTTAGCCAAATGAGTTGGCCAGTTTGCCTGTTTAACCAATGAGTTTGCCAGTTACCCAGTTTATTTAGCCAAATGAGACAAGCTGCCGCCGCCTGGGCGCCTGCCTGTCGCTTCCACTGTTTCATCTAGCATACTGTTCACAGCTTGCCAGCAGCTCGAGTTTAGCGTAGGGATGGTCACAAAGTTTCGGTTCCAGCGGAACCAGTTCTGCGAGGAACCGGTTCTGTTTCAGAACCGGTTCCAGACCTGGATCCGAAGAACCGGTTCTAGACCTGGATCCGAAGAACCGGTTCCAGACCTGGATCCGAAAAACCGGTTTCAGACCTGGATCCGAAAAACCGGATCTTCTAGAACCGGATCCATTCAGACCCGAAAACCGGTTCCACTAGGAACCGGTTCTGGCCATCCCTAGTTTCAGCATCTGATTTTTTAAAAATAAATAATTAGCAGCACGAAAAATTCCTATATTATCTTCGAAAATAGACCTACATGTTAATTGCTTTACTGGCTTTATACATTTTTTTTTTTTGAAAAAGTGATTGTAGGGGAAGATGGGGCTAGTTGCAACAATTTTCAGGTCTGTTTTTTTACTCGAAAATTATTATAGATATAAAAACTATATTGAGTGTACTAAAAGGTACATGCCTTAACTACATACCAAAAAAAGAGAAGTGCAAAACATCGAACGGCAGTTTTGATAGCATCCACTTTTTGAACTAAGTCCGACTGTTGACACTTGCCCCACCCATGGGGTAAATTGCAACATCATCTGGGGTAAGTTGCAACAATCGGACTTGATTCAGAAATTTAATGCTATCAAATCTACAACTTGAACATCGCTTCACTCATTTTCACTGTGGCAGTCAATGTCTATAATCTATACAGATGTAGTACGGATTTCTCTCGGAACACGACCAATGAGACCACTTCTCACAACATAAACACTGTACCCAGTCTTCTTCTGTATCCTGTTCTTCGTACGGTTCTTCAGAAACCAAACAGACGACTTGAGAATAAATTCTTCTCAGCTGATGATTTTACGTTTTCGGTTGCTTTTAGATGCTTCTTTTTCATTTCGAAAGTACTTTTTTCTAGAGTGTCTGTAAGAATAGCACATCTCTTCCTTTCCCGAGCTGTCAGTTTTCTAGTTCCAGATTTTGGATAGAACCATACATGTTCAGGAGATCATCTGAAGGATTCTACACTATCTTCTTAGATGCATTTGCAGGTGATCCATGAAGCTCACTTTGACCTGCAGTCTGAAGTTCTAACTGAGAAGATGAAAGGAAACAACTACTACTAGGCACTGCAAGCAATAAGCCATCACTGTTGTCCTATAATAATAATAATAATAATAATAATAATAATAATAATAATAATAATAATAATAATAATAATAATAATGGAATAATAATAATACTCTTAGTTTTATTACCAACAACAATTGTTCATATAACAATGCTTAACCGCAAAAATTTCTATTTCAATGGCATGCGGCATGTTGCAACAGATGTTGCAAGTTACCCCATCGAAATATTTATATATAAAAGCTTTCCTCCCCACTAAATAGCAGGTAACATGGGAACAGAAATATAATGTCATTGTACTTCAACTGTTATACTATTTGGGTGCTACATCTTACTTATTGTTATTACATATATGTAAGGAGTAGTTAGTGCTCTCAAATGGGTCAGGTCGGGTCGGGTCAACTCGCGTCGGGTTGTCGTGTCGGGTCAGTCGGGTCAGCTCAAGTCGGGTTGTCGTGTCGGGTCAGCTCGGGTCGGGTTGTCGGATCGGGGTCAATCGGGTCAGCTCGGGTCGGTTTGTCGGGTCGGGTCAATCGTGTCAGCTCGGGTCGGGTTGTCGGGTCAGGCCAATCGGGTCGGGTTACCGGGTCTGGTCAATAGGGTCAGCTCGGGTCGGGTTAGTCGGGTCGAGTTGTAGAGTCGGGTCAATCGGGTCAGCTCGGGTCGGGTTGTCGGGTCAGGTCAATCGGATCGGATCACTGGTCGGGTCACTCGGGTCAGGTCGGGTCAGTCAATTCTAGTCACGGGTCGGGTCGGGTCGGTCTTGAACCCGACCCGACCCGTTGAGAGCACTAGGTATAGTAAAGAAAGAAATGGTACCAGGTTATGCGTACGCTGATGATGTAAATTTAATAGGGGATGATGGGAGAACAATAGAAAGAAATGCAAAGGTCTTATTAAACGCTTGCAGGACAAGGGTTTAGAAGTAAATGCAGAGAAAACTAAATACATGGAAGTGAGTTGGGAACGTAATACGGCCAATTATGAATGCGTTAAAATATTAAATAATACTTCTGATAAAGTGGATACTTTCAAATATCTAGGATAACGAAAATCATTTTCACGAAGAAATTAAATGTCAACTAAAACAGGGAATTAGTGTTATTATTCAGTTCAAAATCTCTTGTCGTCGCGAATTCAGTCGAGGAGTTTGAGGCTTAAAATATATAAAACTGTAATCATACCTGTTGTTCTGTATGGTTTCGAAACATGGTCGCTTACTCTGAGGGAAGAACATAGACTGAAAGTATTTGAGAACAAGATGCTCAGACGAATATTCGGACCCAAGAGGAATGGCGGAAACTTCATAACGAGGAACTACATAAATTATACGGCTTACCAAACATTGTTAGGATCATTAACTCTAGGAGGCTTAGGTGGGCAGGACATATAGCCAGGCAGGGGTGAATTCAGGGGGTGGCCCGGGGGAATCTCCCCCCGAAGAAAATTCATCCCCCCCGGAGAAATTAAAAAAAAATTCAGTCACAAAATGTAGAAATTTTCTTTTCTTTTCGTGCACGTGCAGACAAAATCCGATCTCTCAATATACATATAAATGACGCAGACCCATTCTATATAAGTATTAAGCATATAACATGTAAGATAGAATACCAAATAGCAGCGGCGGCTGGTACTAATGTTACATGGTTGTGCAACCGGACATTTTTTTAATACTTAAAATATTTTTAAGTATTAAAGTAGTGTATCAGTGAAAAATAAACCTTTGATCTTGAGCGCAAAACAGTATTGATTCATTTCTGAAAAAAGTCAATTAAAAAACGGAAAGAAAGAGATGATTTACATTTCCAGTGGCAGCCAACGTTGTCACTGAAAGCAGTAACATTAAGCATATGGCAGCGAGCTCCTATTTCTTAACATGGAGAAGTGGATTTATTCTTGCATCGCTCCTATCTTCCCGTATTGCTCTCTTGCGATTGCATTTTCTCCCGCAACTGGTCAGCTTCTGTAATAGTTACGAATTCCTCCGCTTAGCAGCGCTTGACTCAATTGATAGGGTGAGAGAGATACAGAGAATCTTTATTAAGCCTATTACTAATATTACATATTAATATTAGCAATAATAATAATGATAACTAAATTCATGGCGCAACAGCCTTTAGAAGGCATGGACTTATGGCACTCATTTCTGTGGGGTAATGTGTTTATAGGTCTGCACGGGCTCGGGCTACTATGATAACCGTAATGGGGCTAGCCATACTGAGAGCTTTATACAGTTCTACCTGAGTTAGAGCGGCAACGCCGGAATCTGGTTACAATGAAGGATTTATGGTAGGGACAAGTAAACCCTTAGATCTTTACTTACTATATATATATATATATATATATATATATATATATATATATATATATATATATATAGATAGATAGATAGATAGATAGATAGATAGATAGATAGATAGATATCGAGTGTTGCAAAATAAGTGTTACAACTCTTGAGAGGTGACTCCTGCCACTGAGACAAGAAAAAAAGTTCTCTTGAACTTTCGGCTATCGGACATAGTTTCGGATCTACAAAGCGTGGAAAAATGAGTTTCGGACGCCAATAGTTCGGAAACTAACCAACATAAAGAGGGCGGGTAAAAAATTCACTGAAGAAGTCATACCTGCTCCATTGAATTTTGCATGTTTCACAATCCTACCATGCACGCGCAAGGGTTCCCCAAAGGAACGTAGGGAGTCCCGGATAATCTTCCAAGTGAAACTTGGTCTAAATGGATATGAATTGATAAGCTTGTACCAGGTAACAATAATTCGTTTGTATTAAGTCGATATCTGGAACAAATATAAAATGGCGGACACCATGCCCGTTGTGTGTGGTTGCATAATCGCCAGGTATGGATGCCGGACAACAGTGATGTTCTGAGTATTAAGTATAGCGAATTTGTACTCAAATGCTCTAGAAAGACATCTGCAATGTCGGTAGAGCATAACAGTGAAGCAGGGTGATTCAAATGTGTGGAAACACTTTACGAAAAATCCCCAGAATGCACTCATACTCAGTAAACGTGAGTTCAAATCGTCGGAAATGTAAGGATTAGCGTCAAGAACATGAAAGCCATTGCCAATTCATCAATAATATTCCCTCAAACTGATGCCATGTGATGTGCACGGTTGCATACCAATAAGGATGCGATAACTGAAGCCAAGTTACTTTACATATATATGATTGTTATTAGTAAGAAGATAAATAAGAAAATAATCAGGCAGTATATTATAAGGAAAGAACATTAATGATCATAACGAAGGATTAGGTATAGAATGCACGATACGTATGATATAGTAATGGGCGTGAATGATGTGGCGAGATGCATACACAGGACAACATGTGGGTGATATTAGTTAGACAAATGAGCTTATCTTTAGCCTAGAGGCTGCTCTATTCAATGATGAAAATGAATGAGTCCCATGTTAGTAAATAATGGTAATCACTGTGCTGGAAATGATGGGTGAATGAGAGGAAGATGTTCATGAATGACGTAATCGGCGATGATAAGTAAAGAGGGATCTAACGGTGGTAGATTATAGGAGCGAAAGTGGAGAATGATAGTAACGGTGAGGTGTTGGGTGAAATGCTAAATAACGCATTGTATCCTGAAGTAAAGGATGTCGGTTTTCCAAACGTCTGGTGATATATGTTAGCCGAAGTTTTCCAAGAAAGTATTGTAAGGTCGGAAAGGTAATTTGGCGGAGTGTGCAATTAAAACAGTTATCGTGGAATATGAAAAGAACACGAGAAGCTGACTTCCAATACGAGGCCGAAACGTGTAAGTAGCCAGTAATGAAATTTAATGCATAAATGATATATTTACTCTTAAAAAAATTCTAAGCGATATAACCCAAGGCTTATCCTATGTCTGGCGTGTCATTTCAAATCATTTTGCTAATATGATAATCTTTGTAAGTCAAACAAAATATCTATTATTATTTTAAACTCTGTTAAACTAACCTTTGTGACACACAGAGTTTGACCCTGGTTTAGCAGATACACAGTAGTGACCAACAGATTCCCTTTTGTTGTATGTATACCTTATGTAAATAAACTATCATCATCATTATATATTTTCTCTCTTATTCCATTTTGCAATTGTTAAATAAGATTAACAAAAGGTTGTAAGAACTAATAGCGTTATATTAACAAAGGTTCACCAAGTAGTTTATAAAAGAATATCGTCCTTATTTGTAATGGAATTGCAGGGGCTTATCGCCCAGCCTTGTTAGGAAGAAGAAGCATATACAGTTTATTGCATTGCAGATAGCATACCCTACAGGGAAATAAAATCATAGGTCACACTCTATCAGTGTACTACCAAACCAAACTAGTGATATTCCAAGACAAGAACCATTGTCTTGTTCTAAAAATAACACTAGACTAGTAAGTGATAACACAATACGTGTACAGAAACCAATACATAGTCATTCAGGGTATAGCCAGCAAGTTTTTCTAGAGGGCCTTCATTTTTACAAACTAAAAACAAATCAAAAGTTTCTTTCAAGATTATGAAAGAATTAATAACACATAGATACATATGTATTTCAGAAGTACATATTATTATTATTATTATTATTATTATTATTATTATTATTATTATTATTATTGTTATTGTTATTAATATTTAGTAGTAGTAGTAGTAGTAGTAGTAGTAGAAGTAGTATATTTCATATATTCTACATTTCTGAGACTTGAGTCTTGATAGTACGTGAAGTTTAAATCAAAGGTTATGTTACGGACGGCAAATGATGGCTTAACACCAAAAACATATTCTGGCCGGGACCGGAGGTTAGTCTGTTTTATGTTTATTAAACGTGTTTAATAATTACAGCAAATGAAATATGTTTATAATAGAATGTGAAAGAATACAGTTTTAAAAGAATTAAACTACGTCAACATGTTAAAATAATTAAAAGAACCTAATTAATCAGCCACTTTGTACTCTCGTTTGCTTCACTGGATGAACCGAGGCCTAAAGGAAAAAGAGTTTTCTGCCCAAATCTCATAAGCAGTGGGATATTTTAATATTATAGAAACTGACCCTCCTTTCGCTTAGAAGTGTAATTTTCAAGACGCTGAAACATATAGTATTTTATTACTTTTAGTTAAAAGTTCAAATGCCGAGTTTCACGCATCTAGCTTAAACAAATCCTTCCTTAATTTATTTACATATTTTCTGAGTAAGTAATGGGGAAATCGAACATAAAGAAATGTGCTCCCTTTGCTCTTTCCCTTTTATGTGTTCAATTTTCAATTTTCAATTTTCAGTTTTTTTTTTTTTAATAGGAAAGCTTATATGCCAAGTTTTATTTTACTAGCTTTAGAAACTTGCGAGATACACTACCCTTTAAAAAAATCTTACCCCACCCTTTTTACGATACTTATTTCCAAAAATTCTTTCTTATGTACTGCTTTCATAAGAAAATTATATTTTTTAACTAAAATTTATCGACTCTACTTGTAGTAGTATGCCCAAAAATCACTCATCTTTACTCTTTTATATAAGAGTACAGAAGATAAATACAGTCAAACAAATGGACTTCCATAAACAGTTTCCGATTTCTTATAACTAACTTATTCGTACATTTCCCACAAGCTGTGGTTTTAAATTTACGCTCTGTCAAGGTCCAGGTTTCAAAAAGGAAGTAACTGGAAATACAATAATATTATGTATTTATGTACATGTGTAATATGTATAAATTTATTGTCTTATTGAAGCTTTTGTAATCTGAAAATAAACTTTTGATTTGCTTTTAATATATAAAAATCAAGCTCCCCTAGAAAAAATTGCAGGCTACACCCCTAAATGACTATGTAGTAATTTCTGCAAAAATGGCACAGGACCTAAAATTTAGGTCTAGTGCCTATATTTTTAGGACTTGTGCCGTTTAGAACTTATGAATGTCACCCAATGTATTGCATAGTAAATGTTCTTTGTTCAATTTTAAATCTACTGCGTTCTTTATGTATACCGTTGGTATTTAATGTTCACTCGTGAAATGTCTAGTGAGCTTTTGTCTTAATTAAGTAAACTTTGGTGGATTTTTGTCTTACTCTTAATAAAATTCGCTCCACACAGTATATATTGAAATTCTGAATGTTTTCTTGCTTTCAGAAGTCTGGTAAAATATGCTTTTTAAGCATTTTTTCAATTTTTTATTTATTTATTTTTGTTTTAGGAATTTGTTTTGGGATTCTCGTATCTCCATTCGAAAGAAACGAATTTCTTAACTAATTATGTAATTAATTCTTAGAATGAAATAAGTTGTATTATGTAATTCACGTATAAGTGCAGAACAGATAGTGATAATAATAATCTTAGTAGTACAAATATAGTTGTTATTGTTGGAATTAGCTACGTTCGTGACATTATTGCCAACTAGTTGCTGCATCGTCGCAATTTCGTGGGGTGGTGGCGAATTTCAGAACTAAAGCAAGTGAATGAAAAAGGCACAAAACCTAAACGGCACAAGTCCTAAAAGGCAGAAGTCCTAAACGCCAGAAGTCCTAAAAATCATATCGCGGCACAAGTCCTAAACGGCAGAAATCCTAAAAATCATACCGTGCCACAAGTCCTAAACTGCAGAAGTACTAAAATTCAGGTCTAGTGCCTATATTTTTAGGAGTTCTGCCGTTTAGGACTTCTGGATGACACCCAACACATCATGCTGCCTCAGTGATGGTTTGGTGGGGAGTGAGCTACTCAAGCACAACCCAGCTGTATTTTTGCGAACAAGGTGTTAAAACATCTGCCAAGGTATACCAGAACACAGTGCTAACACCTATAGTGTAACCACTATCTGCTACCATGTTCCCTGGAGAAAGGTGGACCTTCCAACAGGATTCCGCTCCAGGCCACACAGCGAAACCAACTTAGGACTGGCTGGCGCGGAACGTCCCTCACTTCATTTCTACCATTGATTGGCCTTCTAGCAGCCCGGATCTTAACCCGTTGGACTACAAACTTTGGGCAGTACTTCAGGCAAAGGTCTGCCATAAACGGCATCCATCTGTCGACAGTCAGAAACAATCTTGGCCCGAGCAGTGAACAATTTACCCATCGACAGTTTTGGGTAAGTTACATGTAAAAATGTAACGCGTTACAAGTTACTTTACTTTTTCCTAAAATGTAACGCGTTACTTGCCCCCAAAAAGTAACTGTTACTTTACTTCGAAAGTAACGCGTTACTTTTAGGTCTGAAACTTAGAATATGTGAACAAATGTTATCACTTCAATTTTCCGTACTACTATTACTATCGCTTTTATTATTATTATTATTATTATTATTATTATTATTATTATTATTATTATTATTATTATTATTATTGCCCTTTCTGAATTGCTTTATGTAAATGCAAGGACACATTTTTACTTGACAGCTATAAGTTATGAATATTTTCATATAAGGTAACATTGGCTAAAATGCCATACTGCGTTACTCGTACGGATGGGCTAGGGTAACCAGACGTACTGATTTTCGCAGTACAGTACTGTTTTTCAAAGAGCTGTCCTGCGTGTTGCGAAGATGTCTAGGAAATCGAGAAATATCCTTCTTCTTTAAAATGTCCTGCGAAATGTCCAGAGTTAATTTATTTGCAATATCTTAATGTTTCATTCTTTATTCACAATATTTTGAATCAAACACACTCTTTTCCTGAATGATGAACCGCTGTGTTTTTTAACACTCCTCAGAAGACTAGGGATGGAGAACAATCAACAAACCATTTTTTACAATACATTGCTTTTACTGAGAAGGCCTTGTTGAGATATCGGTAAAGTAGGAAAGGTTTCTTATTGAACTTATGACAGTGATGCTAACCAAGTTAAATAGAAGTTCCTTTGTGCCGGTCTAAATTTTCTTTCATTTCTTAAAATAATACCACGCTTCGAAATTTATTATTATTATTATTATTATTATTTAGCCCAACACGAACTTTGACTGTACGTTCATAAAATAAACCAATTTGTTATTCATCAAAGCATTTGGAGTTGTGTTTAATTCCTTTAATAATTTTGTTCAGTGCTTCTTCTTAACAAAAATGTTCATTAACTTAAGGTTAACATTAATTGAAATAATGATATGCGTATTGCCGACGCAGTAAGATATCATATACAGTACTATTATACTTGTGTCCTACTTTTCGATTGTTAGAATGTGGTCATCCTACGATGGGCACGAGTGAGTACGAGCGAGTATTCTTTGAAACTCGATTCGACTAAAAACAGACATCTTTGAACGCGATTCGAAAAATTTCCTCCAACTCGACTCGAATTCGGGTCGAGTCGAACCAAATCTGGTTTGTAGTTTCGAGTATTCTCTTCAAGTATCTTGCATAGACAATATAGGTTATCAATGATACTAGTACTACTACTAGTACAACTTTTATTATTATTATTAATAATAATAAATAATAATTATAATTATAATTATAACAACACTGTGTTTAAACATGAAAGAAACGCGGTCTGTGTTTGAATACTAAAAAACTAGTTGATTGCTAACCTCGGTAGTCGTGAATTCTAGGAGTCAAGGATATTGTTCACGAGCTTGTGAATTTGGGTTGAGGGTTTAGGTTGAGTATTCGGGCTCGAGCCAAACATTGTTAAAAGTTATAGGGCACTGGCCAAATATCTTCAAAACTGTTCGGCCCGGGTTTACAATTGTAAACAACTTGAGCAGCTGGGCTCACAGCTCACTCACTATGGACCCGAACCGAGAAGTGAGCCGAGCCAACAGCTCACCGAACCGTGTCAGCAAGAGCCTTCGGCCCAGATGAGCCGAACCGAGCAGATGGTTCATCCAACCAAGCCAGCTCGAGCCGATGGTTCACCCCAAGCGAGCCGGCTCGAGCCATCGGCTCAGTTATTACTTCCCAACTGAGCTTCTTATTAAAAAAGTCTCTTGTGGTCTCGATATCGAGACGAGAAGACATGCGAGCATGTTTCCTCTAGTGAGCAACATTAAAAGTATTCCATATTACTACTTAGCTTACATTTCTCATGGCTTTCGCTTTCTAGTGGAATCAGGCCATGATTTCAAAACGAGTTAAAACGTAATAATAATAATAATAATAATAATAATAATAATAATAATAATAATAATAATAATAATAATAATAATAATAATAAATATAAGTATTCCATACATATAGAAATGCTTTTGACCAAGCACACAAGAAATTATATTTTGTCCATTTAGCACTATCATTCTTTTGTCACTCACAATTATTAATATTCATATAGTAAATATCTTATAATTCTTATATTTTAAAATCAATTGACAGGTCTCTGATTGCTTTTATGAGAAAGAAATATTTGGTTTTATAGATACTACGCAGTGGGGATGATCGTGCGTCGTTTCGGTCCTATGCCGTTTCGGTCCTGCGCCGTGTCGATCCTGTGCCGTGTCGATCCTGTGCCGTGTCGATCCCGTGCCGTTTCGTTCCTATGCCGTGTCGATCCTGTGCCGTGTCGATCCTGTGCCGTGTCGATCCTGTGCCGTTTCGTTCCTATGCCGTGTCGGCTCTATGCCGTTTCGATCGTACGTATTCTATGCATATAACTTGCACAGGCATAGAATCGACAGGAGTTTATAATTTGTAAGAGCAAAGATTAAACAGATAATAAAAATATTATTTTTTTAGGCACATGATTAAAAGTTAAATTATTTCAGAGCAGCGGCGTGAGAGCAAAACGGCACAGGATCGACACGGCATAGGATCGACACGGCATAGGACCGAAACGGCACAGGATCGACACGGCACAGGACCGAAACAGGTTTCTGAGCTGAATTGTCGGTCGTATGCCGTGTCGATCCTGTGCCGCATCCCCCACAGCGGTGCCCATGCCCCCATGGCTCATGACACGCACTCATTTTTCTGGCCTGTGCATTACTAAACTTTAAATGGCTACCTCTCATTTTACTAAACTTTAGGTGGCTACCTTAAAGTTTGGTAAATTCTTTTATTTTCTTTCGTGCTAAAATCTTCCCTTATCTGCAACCTACGAGTATAATGAATAAAAAGTATTCTTATATTTGGATAATTTATCAGATAAATATAATAGGGGATGATAAGAGAACAATAGAAAAATGCAGAGGTCTTATTAAACACATGCAGGAAGGTAGATTTAGGAGTAAATGCAGAGAAAATTAAATATATGGAAGTTCGCCAGAATCGTAATACTGCAAATTATGGATACGTTGCAATATCAAATAATGCACTCGATAAAGTGGATATTTTCAGGATCAAAATTAACAGACCATATTCGCGAAAAAAAATATAAATGTCGACTAGAAGCAGGGAATTCGTACTATTATTCAGTTCAAAATCTTTCGTTGTTGCAAATTCTATCGAGGAATTTAAAGCTTAAAATATATAACGATAACGATAACTATTTTATTGCGTAGTTGCTAAACATGGTCGCTTACTGTGAGGGAGAACGTATATTGAATGTATTGGAGAACAAAATCCTAAGACGAATATTCGGACCAAAGAGGAACGGAGATGAGGAACGGCGGAAACTTCATAACGAGAAACTGCATGTTACCAAACATTGTTAGGGGCATCAAGTCTAGGGGGCTCAGGAGGCAAGTCATAATCAGAATGGAAGAAAGTAGGAATGCTTTCGAAGTTTTAACTGGAAATTCAATCGGACAACTTTCAATAGGAAGAAATAGACACAGACGGGAGGACGATATTAAGATGGATCTTGCAAGAATAAGAGTACAGAGTAGAAACTGAATCCAGTTGTCTAAGGGCAGAAGTCAATAGAGAGTTTATGTGAACGTGTCATTGAGCCTCCGGGTTCCATAGGCCATAGAGGCAGTTAATCAGTCATCAAGTAAATATTTCTGTCCTCCGCCTTTCCGATTGAAGTATGGGAGAATGCATTTATTCACTATGCTTTTCGCAGAATTCACCAGATCTTTATGGTATTTCGGAAAGAAAAACTGGAAGAAAAATTAAGCAATGTCCCCCACAAATTAGTCGCTCCTCCTTCGGACTTTAATCATGCTTATGATAAGAGAGTTCACCTATTTTTGGTGAATTGCTCTTATTATTAGATGGAAAAATAAATCAGTTTTAAATGAAAAAGTAAGTTAGGTAAAATATTATTGCCACCCTTCCCCTAATTTCACATGACTCTGACGATGAAAAATGGTAAAGTTATTGGATCATTTACCACAAATGTTTCCCTTAACTCTCGCAATTTGCAAACTAATTGTGGATAGTTTCTACCATCCACAGATAGGCATATGAAATACTTCACGAGATCCCGTCATCAAATAACCGTATTATTTTTTATTAAATTTTATGTTAGTGTACCGCATACTGCACGACATCTGCGTACGAGAAAGGTAGTTGCATGGGGAGTTCCCAATTGTTGATACCTTTCGAAACACAGGACGTGTGGAATGTGGACAAATCACTTTGGATTAATACAAGCAGATGAGGACCTTATGAAGAGATTAGCGATTTTAGATTAAATCAAGCTACCATACATCTGCTTAATCGTGAAACAAGTAAAAGATGGAGCCATATCTCTTACCCCCAAAATGTTAAAATGTCAAAAGTTATCAAGCAGGGCCATGTTAACTGTCTGGAACTATAAATGTCTTATATTGACTGATTGCCTACTTATAGCTCCCAGAACTTCGTCAAAAGTTTTGGTATGTTCTAGAGGAAGAGAAAATAGGTTTCTATCAACATATATGTTGGTGACACATGCTATTGCACCTCTACACCGCATCAGTATCAGTATATTTTCACTTTTATCACTTTTATTCTCTTAGCAGTGGCTACGGTCATTTGCTCATCTATCCTATTTATTGACCTACCACATTCTGATTTCTATTTCTTTAAAATTTGAAAACATGCAAGGAAGATATTTCTATGATGATAGTAATATCATTGTTGAAGTAAGAGCTGATTTGCTGTCAAATTTAGAAACTTCTCCGAAGCTAGTTCTAAGCGACTTTCCACGTAAAGTGTAAACCACTTTGAGAGTAGATTTAAAAAAAGATGGTTATAGTACACATAAATGTGGTATTTTAATTCTATTATTAAACATGTTCCAGTACAAAATTTGTGTTTTTATGTCCAACTGCTCAAACTTCTTGCATCTCTTCCACTGTGTTCGCCATATTACCTACATATTCTACCACATTCAGATGGATGTTAAAAATTCGTACAATGGATGAGCTATTAACAGTATTTTCAGTTTCTAAAAGTTCCTCTGCACCAAATGTCCTTTTTTGTTCTACGTGGAGAGTTTTTGCTGGTAAATGACTAGCCACAAGTGTCAGTAAAACTCTTTGTTTCACACTGAAATAATACAGGGAGACCATAAAGTCCTGCAGGAAAGTAAAACTCTATAACTTGGAAACCGTTACGTTTAAGTGTATAAATTTTGGGGGTTGGAAGAAGGGAAGTTTTGTTCTGGCCACAATGCTCGATACTGGCCGCAATGCTCGATGACGTTTGCCCTGGTAATCACGTGACTTAAGATGGCGTCTATTAAAGAAAAGGCACAATGTGTTTTGTGGTTTGCGGAATTAAAATCTTACGTTTCAGTGCGAAGAAAGTTCCAAACAACGTATGGGAAAACACCCCCAGCAGAAACAATTATCAAGAGGTGGTACCAGAAATTAAAAGAAACGGGAAGTGTGTAAGAATTACCACGGCCAGGAACGAGTAACGATGTGATTCACACGTAGCAGAACAGTATAGCCAGGAGTTCAATGAAGTCGCTTAAATGTATGTCATTGAACTGAGAATACCGAAGTCAACGTTACACAAGATAGTAAGCAAGAATTTGAAGGTCCGGCCCTATAAGTTAAAATTTGTGCACGAGCTGATAGAAGAAGACTGTGACATGAGAATGGAATTCTGTGAGTCAATGCTTTCTCGCGTACAAGAAGATGGTGACCTTTTGTCTCGATTTCTGTTTTCAGATGAAGCCACATTTCATGTGTCGGGAAAAGTGAACTGGCACAACTGCCAAATTTGGGGGTGGAAAATCCACGTCAATTCGAGGCGCACAAGCGGAATAGTCCCAAAGTCAATGTGTGCTGTGCTGTTTCAATGGACCACATTATCGGCCCTATTTTCTTCGAGGAAGAGACGGTAAATGGTAACAATTATCTGAACATGCTACAGATATTCCTTTTGCCAGGACTTACTAGGTTAGGCATCCCTAATGAGGTCCACATGCAACAAGATGGGACACTGCTGCACTATGCCCTGCAAGTTCGTCAGTTTCTTAACGAAGAATCTAAGGAGAGATGGATTGGCCGAAGAGTACCCACACCTTGACCTGCGAGATCACCAGAGTAGTCGCCTTGTGATTACTGGTTGTGGGGACACGTGAAGACCAAGGTGTATTCGCAGAAACCTGCACGATCTCAAGAACAAAATATCTGATGTGGTTTTGAACATTCCAGACGAGCACCGCCAACACCCAATTCTTGGTTTCCCAAAAAGACTGCAAGAGTGTTTGGACGTGAATGGTGCACAATTGGAGGCTTGGCGATGAACCTTAACTAGCTTTTTCTGTAAGTACACCAAAAAGCATTTGTTATTACATTACGTAGTTTCCAAGTTATAGAGATTTACTTTCCTGCAGGACTTTATGGACTTCCTGTACAGCGTCTCATCTTGTAGTAAAGTAAGTTAATGCAAAATTATATTTTAAATAGGATATATGCACTAGCTTATGAGGTGTAAAATTTAATAAGTAAGGGAAAACTCGAAAACTTGGCTTTTGGATACTACGAGAAGTCCATTTTATCTAGTTGGTTGAATTGAAGTTTGATGCCCCTTTCAGTGTCGATATATAAGACGTGGATAACATGAGATACCTATTCGTTTGTAACCACAAGGAAGTTCAAGAAATCAGACTACATTTGCATTGCAGTGTTATAAACCAATACCTACTCAGTTTTTGTATATATTGTAATCCTAATCATAGTTCATCAATCAATCCTTCTAATCAACTGCTTTAAGTTCATTTATAGTCTCTCGAATAGTGTTGCTCACAAGGCGAGAGAAGAAATACGTTTTTATCATATCTTTTCATAAATTTTGGAGAAATTTTGTTTCATCTCGATTCTCAAAAAGTCTTCCTCGTCTCGTTTTGTAAGTTTATGTTCAAAATATATGCCCTGATATTTTCTTAATTTCACCTAGAAGTTATCAAAATCCTCCTGCGTTTACAGAGGTCTAAGAAGGGTGTGATACTGTATAACAACATTTAAACCACATTTATTATTTGGGTTATTGTGAAATGACTTGTGCATCTTTTAAAGTTGATAAATGTTTTTCATTGTGTTTATACAATCACTTAATCAATTTAGTTTTATGAGAAGTGGCGTATAAGGTCTTTGTTTCGGGGGATATGCGCAACACGGGGACTAAGCAAGGGGCAATTATCCACCTGAGTTTGGGAATTAAATATATTTTAATTTATGTATAAATTGAAGTTTTAATGGCAAGAATTGCAGATCGGTGAATTTTAAGTGATATGATAGACACAAAAATTTAGCAGTGAATCCAACTTTTTCTTCTATTCATAGAAGGAAGGAAGTATCTTCTTGACCAACATAATTTCCCGGACTACTTATTCACCTTCTTGACTTTATTTACTTTAAACATTTACATTTCTTTATAAGTAAACGATGTAAATATTCATTTGCTATAAGAACTAAAGTTCCGTTAAGTTGATAGATATGCCTGCTAGTTGGTGGGAACACCAGTTTCGCTTATCACCTCTTAGTTTTCGTGTTACTGACGACGGCCGACTTCAGTCACAACTAACAACGATCAAAAGTATAATAGGAGAAACGAAAGAAAGTAACAACTAAGAAAAAACAGAGGAGTAGAATGGACGGAAGAAAGAAAAGAGAACACAGTTCTTACGTGGAATGAAATTTGACGAATACAGTATTATTTCTGAACAAAGAGCATAAGAACATGGAAAGTCAATGAAATTCTTAGAAATGGTAAGAAGGATTATTGTTGGACGTGGAATGCGAAAAACTAACAAATTTATTTCAGGGGGGCTTGAGCTCCATACCTCCCTGAATATGTCCCTGAATATAACCCATTTAATATTGAAATTGTGTTCAAGAGGTAAGATTTGCATAAACTAGTGTTATAGACTCGTGAAATTTCCCATCTAGTATCCCATGTCGTAAAACGAGACAAGAACTACGAGAAACATGTCTTGAATTTAAAAGGTTATTTTGGTTTCGACTGTTGTCTTGTATTCAAGGCAAGATGAAAATTTTCTGGTCTCGTAAGTATACTACACTTACAGTAGAGTAAAACTGGTCAATTCAGTCATATAGTGTTGCCTATGATGGAGTAAGTGGACTTGAATCTCGTTTTGCTAACGATAATCATAGATGACAATAATAATAACACTGTTCAGAGTCTGAGTTGATCATGAAAAGTTTAATTCGTGTCTTGCTCCAGGCTGCGAATGCATCATTAAGTCCTTTTTCCAAATTATTTGCAGTATGACAGCTCTTAATTATCTACTTCCGGCACTAACCACCCCATCAGGATGACTATATTGGGGAAAATGTAGGTAGAGGCATTGTATATTGTGGAAAATGTAGATAGAGGCATATACCAGAGAAGTTTTCAGTGGTGTGATACAATATACAAAGGTTTTACTATTGATGATAAAAATGTTTCGTAATGGACTCGCCAATTTACAAAAGATCCTATTATTCAATTCTGTTTTTATATTTAGAAAACGCTTCAAACGTGAAACCGACGAGAACAATGCAAATGGGGTAAAGGAAGGAAAAATTAACGGTTTTCCGCTGTGGTATTTCATTGTAGCTTTAACAGCAGGGAATAAAGGGCTTTAATCCTTCCTTTTCCCTCTCCCATTTCTATTTTTTTCTTTTTACCATTTAGTATTCTTTTTCTATTCTTTTACCTTCTCAATATTTTTCTGTCATATCAGTAAATTGGAAAACCAAACCTCATTACCTTCCAGATCTTTTTCCAATAAAAAATATATATAGGAAAATGACATTGAAAGAACGATAAGAAATGCCATCATCTTTGCCAGATCGAAGTCTGGGAACAAACCACATGAAAAGGGGGAAAATAAACCTAATAATGGCACCAAGATTCCTCGGATATGAATTCAAATAAAGAAGGAAAAGAGAGAAAATGACTTTAGCGTAAGAAACGATTTAAATAGAATCGACAATAAGAAAGTTTTTTGGAGCGTTTTTACTTCAATGAGATTCATGAGACCAGACATTAATATCAAAAGACATTTATCATATTAGATTAACAGCTAAATGAGGGAAACTTGCCAACACTAATTAAGGACAGTAATAAAAAAAAATCGCACCTCTAATATCTTTCCGCAAATTAAAAGTAAAATACCCTTTGGAATTAATACAAATACATAAATAAAGCAGAATAAATAAACAATGCCACTGTATCTTTCTTCATTATAAATATTACATTCGACAAATTATTGTTCTTAATTTATACATGTTCAGTAATAAAATATTTTAAAAAGGATATTTGTTAAATATTAGTATATTGTCACCACATAAATAAGGAAGGCCGCGATGGGTCAGTGATAGAGCTTTCATGTCTGGTGCATGGGGTCCCTGGTTCGATCCCACTCGCGCTAAATGAACTTTGTGTTGGACAAACACCATGTACATGGGTTTCTTTGGAGTTTTCTCACACTTTCTTCATTTCACCATTTCATTCATTCCTCCTCATCATCGTCTCCTTTAGTCTAGCGGGCGTAATCATGGGACGTAAAACTCAAAGATTTCGTTCATTTCATTTTCACATAAAAATGATCTCAAATATAATTTTTAATATTTTTATTTAATTGTTCTTTCGTAAGCCAAACAAGCAAATATTTTTATATCTACAAAATAAATCAAACTAGATAAAGGTGTTTTTGTAATTATGTCAATAAGTGTCGTATTCAATCTACCTATTTTATGTATTCAACAAATTAACCCTTCCTCGTTTTAAAATGAAAGCTGTACCAATAACTATATACGTAGTATACATAACCTGTTAATCATCTTAAAAGTAGTCTTAAGAAATTAACATATGTTCAACAATGTCAAATTACAACCTATTCTCAAAAGTAGATAATACAAAATACCCAAATATATTTAATACGAAAAAGTTAAGTAAAAGACCTAAACAAAACAGTTTGAAAAATATTCGTATACTACTTTATAAAGGAGCTAAAAACAAAGAATACAAATTCTAAGTACCTTCATTTATCTTATTCCCATCATAATAAATCAATGTAACATTTGTACAAAAAGTTATACTAAATTTACTTTATTGTCATACACTAACATCCAGTGGCGTATTTAGGATTTTGTTTCGGGGGACTATGCACCACACAGGGAAGCAGAGGGGCAATGCCCATCTGAGTTTGAGAATAAAATAAATTAAATAATTTATATATTTATATCAAATATATGAATTAAATATATTTTAGTTTTTGTATTAATTGAAGCTTTAATCGCAAAAATTCAGACTGGTGAATCTCATGTGATATGATACACACAATAATTTAGCATTGAATCTGGCCTTTTATTCTATTCATAGAAGAGAAAAGAAGCATCATTTTGGCCTACCTAATTTTCCGGCCTACTTATTCCCCCTCTTGATTTTCTTTAGTTCAAACGTTTATCTTTCTCTATAACTCAACGATATAAATATTCTTTTGCTATAATAACTAAAGTCACATTATGTTGATATTCATGCAAGTTGGTGTGGAACACCAGTTTCGCTTGTCAGCACCTCTAAGTTTTGGTGTTACTGATGTCGCACAGTAGGGTCAAAGCACTGAATTCTTGGCGAAAAGTAGGAATGCGCAATATGAAGTAGAAAATTTTCAGAAAACCAATTAGCTCGGTGTGTGGCTACAATAATGTATTCAATATGTAGAAGAAAGATTTGGAATTAAAATAAATTTACAAGCAAGCAAAAAAAATATATATATAGTGTTTAGGTGGCACGCACCAAGATGCGCTATATGAACATGTCTTTGAAAGTGTAAAAGAAGATCCGTGGACGGAAACGTTTATGTTATTTCGACATTATTTCATCAAAAGTATAGAGTTTTACATCACAAAAGGAAATATTCCTTATATTCGCGCATAAATTATATTACTGATTTTATGATTGGCATAAACACACGTGGGCAATATGCTTTGATTTGGCAATTTACGATTGGCTTACATTCTTGCACATGAAAGGAAGAAAAGTAATCATTCAATTTATAACTGAAGAATAATAAAATTAAAGTTCTTGCTTCTCAAAATTATTTCCAAGTTGTGTCAGATTTGTTATGACAATGAAGATACAAGGACGCTTCAATACATAGAAAAATATCTCATCACAAGTTCTCGATATGAATATACTATCAGATATATTAAACATATTACGATTTACACGTATCGTTAACCTGTTCAGGTTATTTCATATATTGTCAGGTTGTTTCATCGTGCAATACTTGGGCTCATTTCAGGGATTGGAACACTCTGAGCTGGAGCGAGTGGAAGCTTATTACAGTTCATTCCAATATGTGTAAGCATCACAGAAAATAAAACACTGAATTGATCAACTCCATTTTTAATCAGTTGTTCATTTGCTACCTTATGGTCCGTAGATTGTTTAGCAAACATTGGCGTTTCAAAATGTCACCACCATTAATCAAATATGGTTGACCAGAGTTTAGTTCTGTTGGTGAATGCCAGAGAAGTATGACTAAGTGTTGGGAACAAGATGGAGCTTGGAGGCGAAGCCCTCAACAAGGTCTGGGGTCAAAATTCCCAGAATCGACTTATAGTCAACTTTGTCAGTGCGTGCATGCGGATAACACATCTAATAACCTAACACCTGCTCTCACATTCATTTTCCAAATAAGACATTAAGTACGGTATGCGCCAAAATATACAGTACTGAAACTCGCGCATCTCGAACACGTGGTTGCGTTTGTCGACGGGACATAGTTCCAGCTTCACGTGTTCGCAGTAGTGGAAAGGAAGTTTTGATGTGCAGTTTTTGTTGGAAATGAATCTCTTGACGGAGGAAAAAGCATTCATAGTTGAGCATTATGTCCGCTCATACGGAAGCGGTCGTGAAGGTGGACCGAGTTTGAAAAAAAGTGGCAAAACAATTCCGAGAGGAGTTTAATAAGACGGCACCAAGTAACACAGTTATGCCGTCTATTGTTACGAAATCCACGAAGAACTGTGCCTGCATCTTGTTAACAAATATTGTAGAAGATAAGAAATGAGTGTACCAAGTTTTGTATTGTTAGACGGAATAGATATGAAGGAAAAGCTTGTATACCAATACACGCTTTCCCCTCTATTCTGTCTATCAATGCAAAACACGCTTTCCCCTCATACGTATTCTGTCTATCAATGCAAAACTTGGTACACTCATTTCTCATCACCTATAGTGTTTTTCGAGATACATTTGAATTATGTGCTTTTACCCGGGGCCACTCCAGAGGGGTCCAAAGTTGATGGAAGGCATTTCTGGAGGGAATTTTCCCGACATTCTCCCAATTTTCCCTGTTCAAGTACCTTATGGGCCCCAATATATAGCACCTCTGGAAAGCCTGTTTCATACTGAAGAGAATGAGCTATATATAAACCATGACTTTCAAATGAACAATGTTGATGCAATAGATATTTAATTGCGAGTCTACGACCTTCTTTCTAATAACAGGGTTAATAGGCCCCAGAGAGTTACTCCGTTCTCCATGGCACCTAACTTTTTGTGCATGAACATAACTTTGTAATGTTTATCGTATGTACTAAGTTTGATATTTATGTACGGATGACAGGTTCATGTCCGTTCCTTGTTAGATTAGACAAATATTCAATTATTTCAGATTCTAATAATGGCTCAGCAATTCGTATATTTAGTAAACCTATGCTTTCATTCAATTGGGAACAGTTGAAACAATTGATGGATGGAGATATGAAAAGACGGACTCTTTCAGAATTACAGGAACGTGAGAAGTGTATTGAATTATTAAAGGAAGAAAGTTCTATCTTAAAAGATAAAGATTCAAATAGATCTCCAAGGATCCAAATCCAATCTGTGCAAGGATCAGTTGAATTCAAGAAATAACCACAAATGACTAACCTTAATCAGAATCTAGCGTGCGTAAATTTATAAAAATATCGAGGATCAGACTACAAAAAACAGGAAATGTTACCATTGTCTGTATGTTGGACATTATGATCGGACCTACTTTGCACAAAAAAAAAAAAAAAAAAAAATCCCTGGTTTCAGTTAACCCTTAAGTACTCGCGCAAGTACAAGAGTACAAGAGTAGTACAAGAGTGTAGTACAAGAGTTCACAGGCAGATAACTTTTGACTTTTGTGTTGCTAGCCGGAAGTACTGATGAAAAAATATAAAAAGAATGTCTCAAAACGAGTACAAAAAATCTAATTGCAGCAAATACGTTTAAAATCATGTCTAGAGTTATGCTATTTACATTGTCTTAATTATTACAGAAATATATTTTTCTTGTAAAACAAAACAAAAAAAAAAAAACTAATATCAATTTGGGGGTCTACTGGACCAACGCGCGAGTACTGGTATCACATAAAAAGGGGCGCTAGTACTTACGGGTTAAAAAAAAACATACTCAGAGATTGACGTTTTTACTACATTACTACAGAATATTGTCATAACTTCGAATGTAAAACAAAGTAACAATTATAGCTCTTCTTCATGCGCAAAAGATGTAAGATTCGAAGGGGATTTAAAATATTACCCACTATGACACTTGAGGATATTAGCTAGTTTAAACTAACAATAGATTAAGAGGAGATTATTGATCAATATATTGACAAAAAGTACTTTTGTTCTCAGTGGAAATAAACACAAAAATGGTTATAATTTCATTGACAGGGACCCCCACTGAGCCACGGAAGGTTTACATTTCTTCATTGTTAAATAGATTTTAAAAAAAAAGAAGTGTCCGCTGTAACATTTCAGAATACTAGTTATTTTGTACTAACATTAGATTGAGATCAAATAATTGATCTAACACATTGACTTAAAAAAAAAAAGCATTTTGTCGTCTCGTCTATTTGAAACAGGGCCGTCCTGGGATACTAACGAGGGCGGTGGACAAGTCTACCAAAAGGGCGCCCATACAAACGTGAATATATATATATATATATATATATATATATATATATATATATATATATGTGTGTGTGTGTGTGTGTGTGTGTGTGTGTGTGTGTGTGTGAGTGTGCGTTATACATTAATTAATGTCTTAAACATCCGGAGGTGTTTCCTGTCCTCGAGATAAAACGGAAAATATAGACCAACTTGGGTGTAGAGATACACCGGAGCTATGAACACCCGAAAATTTTCGAAAAATTGCAAAAACAGTCATACTCGGGAACAAAATGTCGGATCGAAACTGGGCAAAAGATTATCCATTATATTTAATTGTAGATTCCATTAGTGTACAATCGTTTGTAGTGCAATGGCGGTGCAAGGGTGACTCCCAAAGAAACTGGAGTATGCCTTCGAGTATTTTAGCAAACGTTGAATGAGGAACTGTACAACAATCAAGTACAAGATTTCAACAATCAAAAGTAATAGTACAGAGTTCAAATTAGAACACTTAGAGTTCGAAAGAGAAATACACATGTGCGATTGATATATTTTGTCTCAGCACAAAATAAACTCTCGGAAGAAGAGTTTAAATGAAAAGAAGTCTGGTAACGGATGACAAATCCTGTCCAAAGTAAGAGTGTGTGAAAGTGGAAAAAATAACTTTGATCCAGATTAGGTTTATAACGACTGTGCATAAGACTGTCAGGCAGCAAAGATCATGTATGATGAACGAGAGTACAAGGAATTCTTCACATCACAACAGTGATTGTCACAAATTATGTCAACACAATTAGGGCGAAAGTAAGCTGTATTAAAAGATTTCCTCCTTGTAATACATAATTCTGTGAAAGATAAACTCCGAACACAGAAGCAATGAAACTTTACGAAACACAAGCTGTTGCGTGTGTAGCACAATGATACAAAGAAATACAGTTTCAGACTAATGATTTATTCTGTTTTGTACAAACTAGTATAACTATGAAATGCTAATAGGTACCTTTACAGTATTTGTGCAATGCAGTATGTGTACACGAGACAGATGTGAATAATAAGAGTTCACAGTCTGATATTGTGGACCATTGACCGTATTGCAAAGATGATATCGGCGAAGAAAATTTTTCCGCATGCGGTGAAACACCTGAAATTTCGGAGTTGACTGCCGCAGCTATATTGATTCGAGCAACAAGTTCTTCGGCTGTCGTAACTGGTGTTGCATACAAAACGCGTTTCAATCACCCCCTTAAAAAGGAATTACAGGGGCGTGAGGTAAGGTGAATAAGGTCGTCATAACACAGGCCCTTCTCCCCAGTCCAAAGATCTGGAATGTTTCATTTAGGTAGGTAGGTCTGTATATTTTTGTTAAAATATGAAGGTGCTCTGTTATGCTGGGATCACATCTGCTGTCTTATGTTCAAGGGCACATGTTCTAACAATTTCGGGAGAACATTACGTAAAAATAAAAACATACGTCCTCCCACCAGGCGTGTCCGTAATAAGGTTCTACCACAAAATTATCCACCATACTGCACAGCACGCTCGCATTAAATCTCTGCTGCTGATCCTTCACTAGAGTTGCATGTGGACTTTTACGCCCTACGCTTGGCTACTGCTAGTTTCAGGACGGTCTCTGATCATGCCAAGTTTGCTGTCTTCAAATTCAACTGCCCACAAGGTGCGATCCGATTTCACGTAGAGGAAATTGAAGAGACCTTATCTCTCAAATGCGAATATGGACGCGTGGAAAAATACAAGGAAAATTAGTCTCCTTGAGGGCGACGGTCACGGATGTAAACGAATCGCCTCTGGGCTATTTGTTTTGCCTCTCCATAAATGAGGTGAATATCTGCCAGCTCATGGATAGGGTAATCTGCCATTGCGCAGGCACATACAGATTAACACAATCAATTTTACTTAAACGTCAACGTTAACACTTTTATTCGACAGAGAATACCTAGACACAACCCTCTAACGTTGAACGCATCACTTCCTATTCTGTTATACAGCAATTCCATCAGACTGTGTATATCACTCAAGTTGCGTAAATGCCTACTTTAACACAGCCACGCTAACTGACGCTATTCCACAACAAAACTGCAAGACAGTCTTCTGCGAGCCCCTCGCAATTGACACACAAGGGACGATAGTTCCGTAGTGTGCGACCAAAGCATCATGCCCTTAGTGAAAGTACTATAAGCTACGTATGTACTGCTACATGTACGGAAAAGTGCCACATTCTCTTTCTTCCATGTAAGTATTCCATCGAGCTACAAGGTACATTAGAACGGAGGAAAAAGGTTTCCCCCTATTTTTGGATGTAATTCCAACGAGCTTTCTTCTAGAAATTTTCTACAGCAGTGACAAAATCAGAATGTAAGTGAGCTACACTAGGACGCGATTTTGGTATATTCACAATAGTAATGTAGTTTTTCGTAGCTCATGGGTAAGGGGCGGTTTGCCAACTCCAAGGGAGGGGAGAAGCCCCTTGAAAGTATCCCTGGAACAATATTTACCTAACGGATAAATCAAGTATACTGTCCCGGTGCATTTCTTCGCATCGATATGTAACGTGTACAACATCCCTTGTTTCGTTTATTTTTGTTGCTTCTGTGCACAGCTTACTTTTGACAAATATATATTCAAGAAATATTTGGGAATCCTTGTGTTATGTGGAGAATCCATTGTACATTCGTTCATAGCTTTTGATTTTTGCATTTTTGGATACTACATGTGTTTATTTACATGCCACCTGACTGTCCTATGCACAGTTGTTTTAAACCTAATCTTAAAGTTATTTTTTTTTTCATTTTCACACACTCGTAACTTGGACAGGAAGCTGTTCATTTATCATCCGTCACCATTAGCCTAGAAGACATAATTGTGATACATTAAAGATTTCGTTCCATTTAATTTTTTTTTCCGAGAGTTTGTTTTGTACTGAGACAAAATACATCAATTACACATGTCTATCTCTCTTCCTTTCGAATCATAAGTATTCTTCTAACAATATACTATTATTTCGGCTGCAATGAAATTGCACATACTTTTCCAGTTTTATCTGATAAGCCGTTGACAAGCTGTCATAATGTACAAGATTGCGCACAAAAATATTAAGCAACGTTGTCAGATGGACAATATTTTCCCTTTTGTCATGTTTGTATATGTCAGTGACTTTATTTAAGGAGGAATTAATACATAAGCATATGAAGATGTGCTGAGAAGTGATGTACTGTATTCGGAAAAAGGAAAAAAACAAAAACAAAAAAAAAAAAAAAAAAACAGTTCGTCCGAGAAATATTACAGAGGCTATTGAGCAAACGGTTGAAAGAGAAGATGAGTTAAGTCATGATGGAGAAAAAGTTTCTATTTGCAAATGAAGAAGCTAAGATTATCGTCTTTGGCTAGTAGTGGGAAGTATGCCGACTATATTATTATTATTAGGGCCTATTATTAATAACTTTGAGAATATCATCGTAATGGTTTGCTTCGTTTTATTTAGGTTTCCACTTAGAATATGGACTTCAGAACTCTCAGTAGCAAACTTCGATCGACGAATGGGGCCAAAGCATTACAATGAACAAGTCTATTCACCGGGTCCAAATATTATTAAGTGATTTCATCTTTGGTGAAGATACAATCAGAAACAAAATTGAAATTAAGATCATTTGCGAAAGAATATACCAATACACAAAGAAAGGAAGATTTGAGGAGACATAACGTAACATTGAAACTGTTCCACATACTTAAAGGTGATACATATTCAGAGCATGGTGGAAAGACTACAAGGTGGATGCAATGCAGTGCTACATTCTTGTCGCTCTGGCGCATGACGTCATCCTGGTCGCAGACGTGGCAAGCGAGTCAGATGAACTTTTAACAAGCGCTTGCTCGCTGGTATCTTATACGCAAACTTCTCTTCTATTTATAGTGATCTTCAACGAAGTAAAAATTTTAGTACAAACAATAATCATATAAACGTAATGTAATCAATGCTTAAGCTAAGTGAATTCAAAGGAAGGTATTTACAATAGCAAAAGAAACAGCAATACCAGTTCATATTAAACAACTTTGAAGCTTGAACAAGCCAATATTACTCACTACATTTTCTGCTTTTTCTTTTCTTTTCTTTTCTTTTCTTTTCTTTTCTTTTCTTTTCTTTTCTTTTCTTTTCTTTCTTTCTTTCTTTCTTTCTTTTATTTTTTAAACATCTGAAGTAATACACTCGAGTATGTATAGGCCTGAATAATCTATAACAGAGTGTGTCGTTAATGCATTTCATTATTATATATTTATATATGCTCAAGTATATTTTCGTAACACATTGATCGGTTTTGCTATTATTATTATTTTGCTTGAAAGAGAATTCTTTAATGATGACCCCATATAAATTTTGAGAATATCTCAAGGAAGAATTCATGGTTTTCGTAAACAGAAATGCACGTACGTATATTTTCGTTATGCTTGGACAGTTCTTGTTAAGAGGTTACTCCCACGTAAGATTCATCAGAATCTCAGTGGAGAGGTTAAAAACTTGCAGGAACGCACGTATTTAATATTTTAAACATCGTTTTTATTTTTGATTTATAAAATAATAATCTTATTTGAAGTCACTGATCTTATTTATAGAATTTGTATTTAAACAAAAGGTTTGGTGAAACTGACAGTTCTCTGAATATTAGTGTCAAAATTTGCGCCATAACAAACTGTGTTATTAAACATTTGTACGAAATAAAACGTTACATATACTATTGTGTTCTAAAAATATACAGAAATAAATATGTATATACAAAACACCTCAAACAAAGAAATTGCAACTTGACTATTTCAAGCAAGAAAAAAAGTACTAGGCGTAGGTGAAGGTGATGTAGGGTTGTTACAGCTAGGCTAGAAAACATATAAACCATAAAAATACATAATTTTCTTAATTTTCTTTATAAGTTTTCTCTTTTCTATCCTGTGGACTAAAGAAGACAAAAGATAAATGCAAGTGAATGATTATGTGGAATTTGGTGGAATGAGAATGCGGGAGTACATCGAGAAACTCACGGACACGATGTTATGCACCACAAACTCACTTGACCGAGAAGCGGACCAGTATCCCTTGCACCAGAGGTGAGCCTTCTGTCACTGAGCCACTGTGCTTCCTTGATTGGTTGAGAATCTACCATATTTTTAAATTTACTGCAGTCATTCTTAATCTTGTAATTCTGGAGGGGACCCTAAATATGTATATGTAATTATCCAAAGTTATGATTAAAATGAACAAAAATTTCAAAATCTGAGTGTAAAAATGTCCCGACAATGTCGCCCTGACATGGTAGGTGGATACTTTATTCTCTTGATCTAATACATTGTTATATATCTTTGTAACCGTTAATAGTTATTACAAATCTTCCATTCGTTAGTTAATTTGAAGTGCAACGGGCCGTTTTAGCACCGAGGCTACAGGGAATGCAGACCTGCAGAATGAAATGAGACCTGAACTACTTTAACGCGTTCAATGCTCTCCATTTGCGTAACTCGAGGGAGGTAAGCCCCCTAGATCATCGTGCCTCTCTTCTCGAGTTACATGCCTGCCTCTCTGGGGAAAATTTTGTCTCAATATCTTATGTAGAAGGAAATGATGATAGAAATGATCAACTCTGTCGGTTCCCCTCCCTCATGATTTCGAATCCGGGTCTTGCCTCAAAGTTCGTCTTTTTAAATCGTACTATTGGATTTTTGTATGCAGAATTAACACAAGCTACTGTAGCCCTATATACTATTATTACATACTATTAATACTAAAAAGAAACTACATAATGAAATCGCTTTTTTATAATTTCATTTAACATTGCATTTATTTATTACTTCTATGTACCATATTTTAGGTTTATTTTGTCCTGTCACCTGCAAGCTAAAATCCATTTCTGGAGACATTCCCGCTTTTTTGAGGAAATCTAAAGTATTTTATATTAGTTCCCTTAGTTTTTATGTAATAATTACTACAGCCGTACGCTGCACAGTTAGACATTCTCGATATCATTTAACAGAACAAAGTAACAAAGAATTTCCACTTGTCACTTAATGCCGCGCCTTTTCCCGTTGTCTCTTGCAAACCAGATGACGTCACAGCCACGACAGCGCTCCAGGCGATATGCGCATGCAACCACCTTGTAGTCTTTCCACCATGATTCAGAGTATCAGACAAGGAGAATTAAATTCCTAAAAATTCTAGGCTTAAAATTGCAACCAGGAAAATTTTATCATGTGGATTATAAATATGAAAACTTGGTTTTGGAGATATCTTGACTTCTATTTACTGATCAAATTATATTTAATTAAGCCTCAATATAATTTGCATTTTATTTCTAATTTTTGTTTTTATCCTAGTCTGAAGGAAAACCCTGTTTGCGCACGGGTTTTAAAGCTATCATTGTGGCGATGTTGGACAAAAATCTGTGTTCAAAAAGGCCAACAGAGATTTGTGTGCAATTTGGGATCTAGAGTGTGCGCAATCCAATTGCTTGCTATTATTTCTGATTGCTGAAATCTTGAATTTGATTTTTTGTTCATTTCCCTCACTCAACGTTTGGTAAAATACTCAAAGGAACACTTCACTTTCTTTGGGAATCACCCTTGCGCCTCCATTGCACTATATCCCATTGTACACTAACCGAATTTAAAATTAATGGACATTCTCTTTTATCTTACTTTGATCCGACGTTTTGTTCTTGAGTTATAACTGTTTTTACATTTTCGACAAATTTTTGGGTGATCATGGTGCCGAAAAGAGGCATTTTTACACCCAGCTTGGTTCATATGTTTCGTTTTATCTCGGTTCCATTTTATGAATTAAATTCACCCAATTTATTTAGTAACATAAATAGCTGAACCGTGAAAACGTCTTTATTAGAGAAACATTATTATGTCTTCTAATAAATTTTTGTCCAACAAAATGAAGCTAAATATATACTAATAAATGAATATAGTTATATTTTAGACATTCAATAGGCACTGATTGTTCGAACACTGCTCTAAAACACACAGGAACAATCAAATTTGTAAATAAAGAGATTAAAATAAACTTGAATTCTTTAAACTGCTATATATCGATTACGTTTAACTTCTGAAACTTTTTATGCCAATAACTGAATAGTAGCACGAAAAACTCCTACATTATCTTATCAAATAGACCTGCATGTTAATTGCTTTACTGGCTATATACATAATTTGAAAAGTGATTGTACTCTTTACCTATTCTCTCTGAATAGCAACTGTGTGAATGCATAATACAAAACTAGTACATAGAGGAATTTTTAAAAAATATTTGTAATGTGATATTCTGTAGGCCGTCTTTTATAAGAGCGAACTACACCCTTCGCAGGTTCTTTACCAACAGTCACTATATGAATTTACTATACTGAAATGGTATGCTACAGAACAACTGAAGCCACTAAAATATAAAGTGATATTTCGCAGGGCGCCCTGTCCGCAGGATGCACTGTACCCTTCAAATGAGTCTTAATCAACAGTAAAAGTATGTATTCATTGTACAGAACTGTGCCATACAGAAGAATAAATAAAACCGTTTATATTTGATGTGCTTTCGTAAGGGCGCCTTACATAAAGGGCGCAGTGTACCTTTCATAGGTTCTTTACCAACAGTAAAAGTACGTATTCATTGTAAAGAACTGTGAATAAATAAAACCGTTTATGCTTGATCTGGTTTCGCAAGGGCTCCTTATGTAAAGGGCTCAGTGTTCCTTCACGAGGTCTTTACCAACAGTAAAAGTATGTATTCATTGTATAGAACTGTGCCGTACAGAAGAATAAATAAAACCGTTTATATTTGATGTGGTTTCGAAAGGGCGCCTAACATAAAGGGCGCAGTATACCCTTCTCAGGTTCTTTACCAACAGTAAAAGTATGTATTCATTGTATAGAACTGTGCCATACAGAAGAAAAAATAAATAAATAATGTGATGTTTCGGAGGGCGCACCACTACATGTCCCGGTGTCACGGTGGGCCAGCACGGGCCTGATTTGAAATACCACAGAAAGAAGTATATCTTTCCTTCAGAGGGGGCACGTGCATGCACAGGGAGCAGGCGCATTAGTGAGTATAGTTCATAAACTAGTATAGTGCAAAACACATCTTGATATTGCATAAAATCACATAGGTTAGAGCACTTGGAATGGTTTCACACTTGTAAGTATACTTATAAACATAAATACAAGTTTCCTATATTGTGTTCAAATACTCTGTTGGTGGAAAATAGGATGTTACACAGTCGTCTTTGATATGTTTTAAATGTTTTAAAATCGAATTCTTTCCTGGTAGCCATTATAATCTATTCTCTATACATCTATTGAGGTATTTATTATTAAAAGTAGCCAGTAGCAAACTCGACTATGATACTAAATTTGTTATAAAGTTCACAATTGTCTTAAAATATTTAAAATAATGGCATGTGCATTAAACGATATTACCTTAAGGCAGTTCGGACCCCCCCCCCCCCCCACCTTCGAGAACAGAAATGAAAAAATTAAGGAAGGATAAAACGAAATGAAATGAGAAAAAGAAGAATTAAAATTTCCGAAAGTTACGCAATTCTTAGAGTTTCTGCTACTAGTCAGGGATATTTCAAGCTTCTGAAAGCAGAATGCCGGTGGTGTAACAGCGTGGACATTTTTGATCATAATTTTTCGTCATCGCGTCCTTGCAGTATCAAACATGTTCTTTCAAAAACTATTTTCTAGTACTCCTTTAACCTGTCATTTGGAACAGACAGTAGTTGAATGAATAATAAAAACAAAAATTTATGTGAAAAGGAAGTTCTGTTAACATTTGATTCAACAGGGAAAGGAACGCAGATATTGTAAAATATTTTACAAGACATTATTGAGTTGGTACACTCATGTCCAAAATTATTGTCGCATGTCAATAAATATGTTGTTGCAGGAGTATAATTTGATAACGAATTCGCCCGGTATTTTTATAATGTTAGTATGTGTATAATCGGCAAAGACGTGTAAGTGACAAATTTTGTCAAAAGAGCAGTAAATAAGAACAATAAAACAAAAATAAAACTTTGTTGTCCATTTAGTAACATTTCGTTTTACTAACTCTGTTTTTCGTATTTATAATTATTTTCCTATGAAATTTACCACAAATAGGGTCTATACATTTCCCGATTATACACATGGTATCAGTATTAAAAGTACCCTGCAAAATCATTATCAAATTATATTCTTACAAGAAGACAGTCATAGGTATGCGACAATCATTTTGGACAAGAATGTACTTTTTATAACAGTGAATATCTACTTTTTATAATAGTTGAGGTCGTAATGAAACGAAAATTGTTATATTTAAACGAACAGAGGAAGAACGTAAATATTGTAAAATCGTTTTCAATACGTTTATTATTATTATTATTATTATTATTATTATTATTATTATTATTATTATTATTATTATTATTATTATTATTATTATTATTATTATTATTTTACTCGAGATTTCTTCGTAGTTTGTTATTAAAATACTTACCAACATATCCTCATTTTATTGTCCTAACAAACCAACATATGTTGATGGTAAAGTAGTTTAGATTGATTGGGCCTTCAGTGTTTCATGTCACGTCTCCCCCCCCCCCCCCGTTACGAAATCCTGGCTAAATGAACAAGTATATGTTCCAGTAAAATAGTTTAGAATGATCGAGCCCCTGGTGTGATGACCATAGTATTTCATGTCACGGACCCCCCTTCACGAAATCCTGGCTACGTGCCTGCTTAAGGTATAAAAAATGTAAAAAAAAAAAAAAAAAAATGTGAAGGGTCACTGGTGCCAGAGATTTTCAACTTGACCTTCAGAAAACAAAGTTCACAACAACACCAAATTGTAAAATAAATAAATAAATAAGTATTGCAAAACCCCTGAATTAAATAAGAGAGTGAAATCCTGGTACTAAGGTGGTCGTTCTCTTGCGTGCTCTCCCCGATTGTTATTTCTGTTCCCGGATGAATACTCTTGTCTTGTCTTCTTCACCATTAATGGTGTTTTAATAGAAGCATCAGCTATATAAGGCAAGTATGCTAAAAGTGTGTATATTTTGAATTACTTGTTCCGAAATTGTACTATTGGTAAAATAAATTTACGAATGGCGGAAGCAGCCATTTGCATTTGTTGGCCGACTTTCCAGTCGACATGACTGATATATATAGTTAGGAAAATGTATTAGAATAAAAATGGTCATTGTGCAAATTCAAGTTCATAAAAACAATTTGTCGAAGTCAGTGAAATAAATGTATAGTCACAATAGGGTAGTCTAAATAATGTATACTTGTAGTGAAGATCGTGAAGGAGTTCCAACGGGAAGAAGAGAGCCAGTTACCCAGTTAGTCAGGATGTAAAAATCGGTAAAAGTGAAAAATAAATGAAATGAAGGCGTGTAAAATAATTACAGATGGATGTAGGTGTTTTCATGAGTATTTGTAGATGTGTAAAATAAGTGAACGATGTAAAAAGTTCACTTTAACCACATCCTCTTCTGTATCTCACTTTTAGAGGTGGTGACACTATCACATGCATCGTGGAACTCCGATGAATACTCTCAAGAATCTTATAAAATAGAGGATCTGCCCATATATATCTTTATCCTATTAAATCAATGAAGCCAAAAAACAACCGAGAATCGGCTCGTCTGATTGGCTAGTCTCGTTTATGCCATCGTCTGATTGGCTACTTTCGTTTCCGCCATAATTGTTGGCTCAAAACATTGCGAACCTATTGAGCGGAGTGGGCAGAGTAGGGGTAGCGAAACTGTGACGTATGGCTTCAAGATTTTGTTGTAAGAGCAGATCCTCTATTTTATAAGATCCTTGAATACTCTGAAGACTTAGGAGTTGTTTTCTTTCTTTTCTTTTCTTCCTTAACCTATAATGGGTTTTATATCTCTAAATGTTGATCTAAGTCCCAGTTACCTCTATCCCTGAGTTTTGTTGTAAATATTGGTTGCTGTTGGTAATATAGCGATTTTAACTTAAAAATTGATTTAAAGAAAATAATGGATGATGAAGAATGGATCATTATTCGACTTGGTTTAGGCATTCGAAAGTATTAATGAACACCGAAGAACACATCGAAATATCAGATGGTTGACAGTAACAGCAAACCCTTTTGTAGCAAAAAATGACTTAAGGAATTTTGTTCCGTAATCTTATCTGTCTTTTAGCTTTTATTATTTTATGTTTTCTAAACTTGATCCCCTCAGCTTGTGTTCTCTCTTTCTCTATTTCATAGAAAAACTTCCCCGCATTTCTTGTTCAGCCAGTACAAGGGTAATCGAGTGTTATCGCCAGTCTAATGGAGCGACACTGGTGCCCCTCGGTGGGAGGAGTTTGATTTACCGGCAGAGGCACCGTGATGAAGGAGGGAAAGGCGGAGACTGCCGTGAGTTGATTTATGGTACGAAGAAACTTTTTTCTTCTCAAAGTCACACGCTCTACTTCTCTATAAATGGTTTCATCTTTTCTGTCTCCCTCTTTTGGAAAGGTTTAACACTGCTCGTATTTCCCAGCTCATTTTTTTACCTTTTGCCTTTAAACTTCCCCTCCGCCGTTGCTTGCTCCATTTATGCGCCAAATCTGAGATGTCCTCTCTCTGATGCACCAAACACACGCACACAAACCTTAGGATTATTAGACGAAGAGCGTAGATAAATGTATTTGGGGTTGTGTCCAGTCGAAGAATAGGATTCTCGTTCAATAAATTATTGGCTTGGATAAAGGTAGCGTTGACTTAAGATTTTTTCCAGATGGGAAGGAGTTGGGAAAAACGAAGGATGCATGAATTTAAAAAATGTGAACTGTACAAGGGATCTATATATAAACTGTAATCTTATCATTTTCATACGCTAAAAATGACATGAACTTGAAAAGGTAAATTCTTGTAAACAAGTGCAAATAACCTATTGAGATAAGATTCTATTAGAAGCCTTGCAAATGTGCGAAAATAATCTCTTAACATTTTAAATGCATGCTGTAATTGAAACGCGTTAGGGAAGCTTCTATCATTCGATTCTATTGGTATTTTATGTGTCTCCCCGTCTGTCCAACAGTCCGTCTATTCCACGCTAACTATCGCAAAACTTCTGGAATTGTAATGAAACTTTGTATGTGCCTTCGTTCCACTTGCAGAAATAAATGAAATTTTCGGTTACAACCATTAAGAGTAAAACGACAAAACGGATGAAAGATTCTCTTGTTGCTGGTTGCATATGCTGCTGCATTATGACATTTTAAAAATGAAACTAAGTTTTGTTTTTACATGTATTTGATAATTCAATAAATGTTTAAGTGTAAAGGTCTTCATTAGTAACAGGGGTGGCGCGTAACCTCAAGTCGCATTATTTTGTTATTTAATACTAAAATTACTATTTTCAGATTTTTTCCCTTTATGTAAACTTACAACTGTGTCTATAAGTGAGTGTAAATTAATGGAGTCTTTAGGTGACTGGCCACCTCTGGCCACCTCTATATTATTTTTATACATACTGTTAAGAACAACAAAAGTAGGTGCAGAGTTCATTTTCAACAGGTGTAGAGTTGTTTAAAAATCAATTTAAATGACAGAGGTACGATATGAAACTGATGAGAACTGCAGATTGAAATACCATAAAAATACAAATGCAACAAAACCTGCGTATTGAAATGCAATTAAATTTGAAAACACCTATCCGCAATAGTTGTGTTGTGTTTGTTGATAAATCAACAATGGACAAATTATTCTGCCGGCAATAAAAGGGATTACTTTTGTTTAGGATCCTTTGTTGTTCTTTGCTGAATTATACACGTATGTGTGTGAGCGAATAGTATTTTTTCCAGCAAGCTGGCCACGTTGAAGGAATACTTTTGGTGTGGGGCTTTGTTTCAGAAATTTGAAATGTAAACGAGTTACTTTTAACAATTTTTAGTGATACGGAACGCATACACAATGATGTACCAAATTCACAACGATATGGGGTAACTCAAGCTGGCGGTCTCTCGCAAATTAAAATACTCAATAACCTTTTTAACAACTGCCCAAGCTTTTTTTCTTTTCAGCCAAAATTAGAAATCACTTTATTTTTTATCATAGGACCCAAAATTAAAGGAGTTATAAAGTTTTAACATTTTCAAATGGCCTCCATTTTGATAAAGTATGACATATCAGATTCGATACTTGTAATATGAATGAACTGAATTTGCAAATTTGGTTTTAATTCATTCGCTTTTACGGAAGTTACTGTATCCACTATATCGGATACAAGAAATGGATTCTACTCTTATAGAAATAGGTGGATATCGTGAGATCTCCACAATAGATATATTTGAAATCCCACACAAGCTTATTACAAACCAGAACTATAAGGGGGTCGCTGGCAAGAGGATGTGATAAAATGGGGGTCGTGATAAAAATTAAGTTGAGAACCACTAGTGTAATCATTTAAATGGCGAGTGCACACTCGAGCTTCCAGCTTGAAAAATTACTATCGAACCAAACAGCAGCATAAGTGTTCGTAATGTAAGTTGCTATTGCCTTCAATTCATTCATAGAACTCTATTAATAAGCATATAATTGTAAAAATTATCATACATGTCATCCATAGGAAAGTTTGTCCATTATTCCAGTAAGAGAAATGCACTCTTCTATTATCCTGAGAATATTGACGATAATAGTGGCTAAGAGACATCACATACGAGAGTTTGGTTACAGAAAAATGCAGAAACTAGGTATCAAAAGATAAAAAGAATATTCGTTAGAATGTTTGTCTTTATCAATACATTTTGATGCCAAGAACTAGTTTCAAACTGATTGATTGGACGAAATGTATGTTTTCATAACATCCAATCTTGCAAAGTTTACAACAGAAAATATTTTGTCATTTATGAACTATGACTTGTTTTGAATTTATAAACATCCCCTACAACATCAAACATTGCAAAGATTTTTAAACATATGACAGCACGGCTGTCGCGTGAACGGGACACAGGGGCGATTGCCCCGGGCGCCGGGACGAGAACTCAAGAAAATACAAAGAATTCAGATTATGTTGGTAAAGGTTTTTCTTTTTTTTTAAAGAAAAAAGAATAATGTTAAATCAGATATTTTATTAATGATCAGGCCATGGCTAAGTATTTTTTTTTTTACTTCGTAAGGGCAACAATATAGACTTAACTGTAGAAACACCAGGGGGGGCCTCTGAGGTCAACACCCATTACTTTTTAATGTAAGCCAAAATACCTTGGTGTTCCTAGAGTTTTATTGCACAGTTATAGTGTCGTGTAGATAAGTAGCTATCATACACTATTATACAAACACAAATATATGTCGTTTAATTATGCAGAAGTTATTGCCTGACAATTGTTTTGAATTTATTTTCGGACATACTACATGAAATGTAATTATTTTGTTATATGAAGCACGCATTATCCACAGAGGAGACTTATGTAATATATTGGTTCTTGCTTTTCTACAATAGAATGTCGGAGTGTTTGCTGTTCTAGTCTTACCTATTGGAAAAACAAATAATATTTCTGAAACTAATTCTGGTCAGTCAATTTTACCGTTTAATAATTTACGTAAGAACAACAGATCAAACACCCCTCTTCTTTTTTCTAATGTTTGAAAATAAAAATTCGTTACTATGTCTTCGTAGGGAACATACTTTGAGTGTAAACATATTTTCTTCTATGCAAGCGTTTTTAAGAATTTAAACTGTATATTTTCTATTGAATCAGAGTATCTAGTGTCATTTGGTGTCCAAACAGTACAACAGTATTCTGATGTCGACCTCAGATATGAAAAATATAACCTTATAGATGTTTATTCTTTGTTAAAATTCTGTCCTATCCTATAAATTAACTACTTTCCTAGTCCACTTTGTCCAAAGTAACCAGGTCCTGGTGGAGCAACCCGAGTTATTAAGATTTCCGCATTTGCTTCAATTTGGACTAGGACGAGTAAATTTGCACTGTTTCGTCGACCGTTCTTTCGTGATTTATTGCGATATGTTTCGTGTACAACATAGTCGCGTTTGGGAAGGAAATTTGACCAGAACTGACCTACTTAGTAAAACGAAATAACTCGGGTTAATTCGGAAAGCAGTTAAACCTAGGATTTTTACATGCACTACTCGTAATTACGTCAATATGTTGAGCAAAGGTTAATTTTCTATCGCATATAACTCCTAGTTCTTTGATAGTATATGAGGTAGAAAAAGAAATGCCACTTATTGCGTAGGTAAAGTTAAATGGATTTTCTTTCCTTGTGAAAGATACAGATTTACATTTGGACACATTCAGGGCTACTTTATTCTTATCACACGATATTTGAACTCTGTAGATCCTATTGAACTTTCCCGCAGTCATCAATTGAACTTACTTTGGAGTATAATTTGAGACTATCGGCAAAAAGAAGAACTTGAGAAATTTTAATACACAGAGGAATATCATTAATAACAAGAAGAAGCAAAAAGGGGACCTAGATTAGATCCTTGAGGGACTCCCAATAGAGTATTGAACTTGAAACTTACCGATAAAGTAAAACATCGTCTAGGATTATTCAACTTTAACTCTTTCCAGCCCTTGTGAGAAGATTTTTTTTTTATCTTGGAATTTAACATTTGTATCGTTATTTGTATATTCTATGCTATTACTATGTTGATGTGTATCAAGTTCGAAATAAACAAGAGTAACACTCGATTTCAATAATTCAAAACCATATTTTAACTACAGAAGCCATTCACTTTAAAACATTGACATAATAGTTACTTCTTTTACCTTAGATTATGATATCGAATTCCATATTTAAATCTTGAAGTACAGAATAAACTCTGGTTGTTTCTCATAACACACTGGAGGAATCAACGCCTTGGAATTCTCGCCCCGTGTGCTTACAACTTACGCGACGGCCCTGTATGACAGAGTCCGTAACAAAAGTGTGTGGACGAAGCAACATATATACTTATGTTAGAACAACATTGCAATCCTTAACGTCTCAATTAGACTGGGATTCCAATATCAAAAGCATGCTCTTCATTGATAATGGGGAAAAAACGTAATTCAACGTGCCCTGAATGGTTTAATGATTTTGTAGGACTTGAGTGGAGCTCAAATTGCAGCTACTTGCACGTGGTAATAAGGTCTGGTTCATTGCGAAATGGGTAAGAATCTGGAAGCTAAGGATTTCATAGTAAATTGGATTATATAAAATAATTCTCTGGAATGAATAAAAAATAAGTGAAATTAGTAAATGAATCGAATGAGTAAAAAATGGCCCTGTATATATTTTCAACACAATATGTCTGTTTGTAATAAACTGTAAAATACTTTTTCTCTGAAATTCGCAAATTTTAGACCACATGCGCGAACTCTAAACGTACCGCTGTAATTTGAAAAATAGTTTGAACATTAATAAGCAGCTAAAATAAAGTAAAATCATTATACCAAAACCGAAAACCACTTGGTGTAACAATCCTTTGTGAGCCTGAGCTGTTCCAACCGCCATCTATTAGCAACTGGCTGAACTACGTCCAGCCTAGCGACGAGCACGTGTTCAGCGCGCTGTGTGAATCTATCTCTAACAGATGTATCAGGAGCTTTCTAGAACTGGTAGTCTTTTAGTCACGTGACTCCCCAGTTTGCCTCACGACATTGAGTGGACGCCGAAATTAGGGATGCACCGCCTGGGAATCGAACCGAAGACCACGCAGACCTGAGTGCAACGCGACTAGTAGAATACGATGTCTCTAAAATTCATTATATTAGAGGTCGAGAAATTGGAGCGTTAAAGAAATAATTCGTGTTTTTGATATTTTGTTTCAAGCTTTAGGCCCTTCGCGCAAACTAAAGAGAAAATATAGGATTGTTTTCAACATTTTAGTGTTATTACCAAGTGAGTACCCAAACTTTCGGTATTCGATTTTTTTAAAACCCATTCTAATATCCATGTCATGTAACTCGCAGTAGACTGTGATTGTCGACACAGGATATGGAAGTTTCTCGTCACAATAGTATGATGTAATTTGCGTCACAATCGCACCTAGTTCTTTGTGAGAATTCACCTTAATCCTCGGAAAACCGGTCACTGGGTATTTTCTTCCAAACTGTCCCTCTTCACAGATGTAGTTTTGTCGTGATTTTCATTGGTCGTCATTATCTTAGTCACTATTTCTTGGTTACTGCCAACACTTGCCACTTTAGTCAAGCTCGCACCACATAATCGAGCGCCACCAATAGATTGAAATAATGATGTCATTTCCTTTCCAGTCACCATTGTGATTGCCATGTTATATATATATATATATATATATATATATATATATATATATATATATATATATATATATATATATATATATATATATATATATATATATAGGGGAAGGTAGTACACAGTGGATCATTGTACACAGTGGATCAGAAGGCTTATTCATTTATTTATTGCACAAATTCACCTAGCGCATGTCAGTTATTCTGTTTTCACATTACACACTTATGAACGAAATGTCAACAACAATGGATGCTTCTCATTTGTGGTGAAGTGAAAAATCTGTTTTCCTTATGCTGAAGTAAAAAATGAAGTAATAGGAGTGAATGCTCTGACGCTGTGATTTATCTTGTAATTTAGAATATCACGGACACGGAAGGTAGGTAAGAATGTATTTGTAATATAGCATTGTTTATTTTGTTCTTCTACTTTAATAGTTCCTTGTTGTGGGAAACTGTTTGGGTTGACATCAACAAGTACACAGTGGATCACATCGGTGTGGTACACAGTGGACTGATCCCTCTGTACCTCATTGTGTTTATAGAAGTCAATGTATTTGGCATACTCGTTTAGAAACAAGTCATAGTATTGGCATTTCACGGAGCTTTTAATATCATGTTACACGTTACAGATTAATGGTTTAACCACAAGGAAATATACGCAAGGCAACATGAAAGACATTTATTTAGATGAGAGAAGCAGTGCAATTAGTGGTGGAGCAGGGATATTCTATTAGCAGCGTTGGTAAATTGAAGAACATTGCTTACACAACTTTGAGCAGATGTGTCAAAAAAATAAGAAAGTACCAGGTGACAATGTTAAAATGAAGTCAAATGATTCTGTATGACAAATATTCACTTCAGAGTTGGAGCATTTATTTCCGAAATACATAAAAATGTGCAACAAGATGTCTTAGTCTACGTTGCCGTGAGGCGTTTGGCATATGAAATTGTCAAGAACAACAATATATCGATACCTGCTTAGTGGGAAAAAAAGCAAAATTTCAGATCTAGAGTGAATCGTAATAAAGATCTGAGTATTCGAAATCCCGAAGATGTGTTGAATAGCGTCAATCTTAGACTCTCAAGATTGATGTCATTCAACAAACACAATGTTGAGGCATTCTTTAGTAATTTACGTAACTTGTCTACGAAATATCCCAAATTCTGTAGCCTTTCACGTATTTCCAACTTGGACATGAACCAGAACAGATCAGACATCCAAGAAAGTAATAACAGAGAAAGAAGCCAGTGAATAAAAGGAGTCCAAATTCAGCAACAATCTGAAGCAAAACGGATAAAATAAAGAAAATGAATTTGAGATTTCGTTTCTAAGAAGTGAGAAGATACACGAAAGTTTCGTCCACCCAAATAATCCAGATATTTCACCCACACACAATATTTGAATAGTAAGACGGCTTCCAAAACCTCTTATTGTGAAGAATAAAATACTATCTGTTCATATCAGGTTGCCGGTAGAGTTCCATGGAATTGATCTCCGCTAACCTTTTGAAGTTTCAAAGGATGATATTGTCGAGCTGGACATATATTTTTGTCGTCATAGTGAAACTGATAATTTGAATAATCAGACTAATTGAGCTCAGTACAGAAAGTTAAATTCTCCATTTTATAACAAATTGATTATGCTATTGTGCATAACTACTAAATTTACTAATCAAAAACCAAAGATTCTCCGTACAAGATATCAATTTAATTGTCTAAAAAGTTTGTTTTATAACAGTCATTTGTATTGTTTATTTTGGTAATCAATTTCTGAAATTAATACTATGCAATTAAGATGCTTGTAATACTTCGATTCTAACTATTATTTACAATTTTTTTTTTTTGTATTGTGAGTAATAAAGATTTTGACAATAATGCTTACAATTTTATGTAGATTTGGAGATTTTCAGATGATGGGCCCCTATCATACGGTTTCTATTCATTACTTTCAATATATTGTTCCTTTGATCCACTGTGTACACATATATGATCCACTGTGTAAGATGGTGGTACACAGTGAATCACTTTACAAGCATTAGCGTTAACTGTAACTGTAAAATACAGAGCAGCGCTTCATATTAATAAATTACTTACAAATGTAGTGGAGACATGTGTCCATGTTCTACACTAAACAAATTCCAGTAATAGTTGCATTAAATGGATTTGTGCTGAAAGTTTTAAAAATTGATCCACTGTGTACTACCTTCCCCTATATATATATATCTGGTGTTTTAAAATGACGACCAGGCAGGGGTAAAAGTGAGGGGAATTGCGGGGGAACATTGTCCGCTTACTTCCAAAAAAATATCTATAGCGTCCCTCCCCTTCCTAAAATATTACAGTGAGTAAAGATAGGCACGAGGGACGGCGAGACGTCATGCGTCCCAATACCTTTTCAGATCCACTTTTACCTCTGCGACCAGGAACAACGAGCCTATTCTTCACGTCAAGATAAAGCAAAAATGCTAGATAATTGTATACCCTCCGAAGCTTCCTTAGGTCGCAATGAAAGTCAAAGATTTCACTATATGGCAACGTCGTAGATTAACTTGGAACCATTAGGATTGCTCTTCAGATCCATCAATTAGTTACATCGATTGTTACGCTAATAAGTGGTGCTATTCTCAATGTCAGTTAGGTTATTAAAAATGGATTAGTAGACCTCTACTATTCTTTATCTGCAACGTTGCCACATAGTGCATTTCGAATCTGTAGACAAGGTCCTGAAAATTATATAATTATATATATTCGCTTTTAACTTGTAGAATATTGCTTCGTAGTCTGTGGGTGTGCTATATATATATATATATATATATATATATATATATATATATATATATATATATAAACGAGCGAAAAGAGTGTTGTGAAATATAGTATAAACAAGAACAATGATTCCAAAGTTATTCACAATTGTAAAATATTTAAAAACAAAAAATAACAGGGAAGAAGTACATATTAATAATATGAGGTCCACTATTCAAAAAATGCGTGTAAACTATGAATTTACCCACATATATTAGTATCTAAGTAACTCATTTCGTCAGACTTCACAACTCTAATAAAGTATTAAGATAGATATCACATAATTAACATTATGCCATTACCAAGTAATATATCATAAGGAAAAGCAATCATACACATTCTAAACACTTTAACGTGCGGATTGGACGGGCTGTCGACACATGGAAAAGAGTATAAATGTAGTCGTTCTCTACATTTAGAATAATACTAATTCTATTGACACATTTACATTTGTTAATTCCACACTTTATAAAATGGGTGCACAATTATAACAGTTACAAAATTATAGGGACTTTTGCCATACGTGTGTTGGGAATTTTCATCCTGGACCAATTTGTGATTGGTGGACATGTATAGAATATTTCCTCATATTCCATACTAACTTAAAAATATCATACTGACATGTGCAACAAGAAAGCGTCCAAATATGAGTTGTTAAGCTTAGATTTTTTTAATATTATGTTAAACAGTAATTTTGTTCACTTTTGCAATATAGTATATGATACCGATACTACTATATCGAAAATTTCCAGAATTATTTAAATTAATATAAAACTAAGAACAATGTGGGTACACTTTAACACTTAATTTTACCTCAATGTATAAACACACAAAATGTATTATATCAGAAGGAATATTTCAGAGGGCATGTGAACTTGCTGATTTAATTCAATGCTTGTCATATACGAGGGTAAATATATATATAACTGCAATATCTTCTGTTTCTTTTCAGGTTGGCTGTACCGCATTGTGTGCTCACCAGGAAGCACCGTTTTACTGTTGGCTTCGCCTATGGTAGGTAGACACGTTATCACATCAGTCCGCTTTGCGCTGTAGCGGAGTAAAGATGTCCGCGCCACTCTCTGTGTGCATCAAGGGAGAACAGTGTACTTTCATCCGTTTTTGTGATCCTAAGGTGTACCCGGAAGGGAAATTCATAGAAGACTTTCAGCATAATACGGGGATAATGTGTTGCCACGGCGAAGTATATACCAGTGAATTGAACAGCTCAAAAGTGATCGAACGAGCGTGAAGGATGAGGAAAGAGTAGAGCGACCAGCTATTGCAACAAGTAATGACATTATTAAACTAATCCGTGTCTTGATTTTGAATAACAAAAGAGTGACTGATTATAAAGTGGTAACCAGTATGTAGATTAGTCACGGTTCTACATATGGAATTAAGCCTTACAGGCTCGATTTTCACAAAATCTGTGTGAGATGAAGTTTGGACATCTCCTTCGAATCATCACTGGAGATGAAACTTGGATTCATCACTTTGAGCCAGAGAGCATACGCCAGAGCATAAAATGAAAACACCTCCGATCTCCCGTCAAGAAAAATCAGCAATCAATCTTCTGCAGGGAAAGTGTTGCTCACAATGATTGAAGACTTAGAAGCGACAATCCTGAAACATTACCTGGAAAAGGGGTCAACAATAAACTGTGAAAGACACAGTGAAATGCTGGTAAGCAAGTTGAAGTCTGCAATTCGTAGTAAACGCGGAGACCGATTGTCGGAAGGCTGTCATTTGTTGCATGACAATACGCGTCCACATACCGCGCCCACAACGATCAAATTCTTCAGACGCTGCTTTTCGAAGTGTTGGAGCATCTGCTTAGAGTCCCGATCTTCCCCGTCGGATTATCATCTGTTTGGTCCACTTACAGATCCTATCGGAAACCGTCGTTTCAGCACCGATCAACACGTGAATGAAGAAGTGCATTCGTGGCTTCCTACACAACGGAAATCCTTTCTTGCAGAAGATATCGGAAAGCTTGTGCAAATGTGGATTTCCTCTCATACCTAATCTATCTATCAATACAAAACTTGGGACATACGTTTCTTATCCCCTATAATATTTTTCGAGATACATTTGCATTATATGCTTTTACCCGAGGCCACTCGAGAGGTCCCAAAGATGATGGGAGGGATTTCTGGAGGGAATTTTCCCGACATCCTTCCAATTTTGCCGGTTCAAGTACGTTATGGGTCCCAATACATAGCCTGAAAAACTTGTTTCATACTGAAGAGAATGAACTATATATAAACCATAACTTGCCAATGAACTGTGTTGATGCAATAATATTTCACTGTGAGTCTACGATTTGCTTCATACTAACGGTGTTAATGGACTCCAGGGACTTACTCCGTTGTCCATGGCACCTAATTTTTTGTGTACGAACATATCTTTGTTATGTTTATCTAATGGACTAGGTTTGATGTGCATATCCTGATGACAGGTTCATGTCTGTTCCTTGTTAGTATATACGAAGTGTGTTGAAAAAGAAACTAAAGTTTGAAAATAGCACACCAACCGACAGAGGAAACACGCTGCAGCTACTGAGCGCACCTAGTAGCAGGTTTAGACAACAAACACTTATTTGCCTAGTTTCACTATCATCATTAATCGTCCAGCTACAACTGCTGAAGTGAGCACGTGCAAAAGCTGTTCGTAGGATTAATGATACAATGATAATGGAGGAGCTTGAAAAGCAAGTGGGTGGGTGTGAAGTTTTGCTAGAAACTAGTCTTTTCAACCAAATAAAGCACGTATGACTCTGGTGTGTTTCTTGATTTGGGTTGTGTTTCTTGATTGGAAAGGCATTGTCCATCATTAATTTGTGTCGAGTTTTCAGATAGTAAACAAATAGTTGTGCCAGGACATTTTAGTGCGGTTGAGAGATGTTATGTGCAAGAAGAGGGCTGAATTGTGGGGAAACCAAACTTAGATGGTGCACCGTGCCAATGAGCGTATTCACGCTTCGCTCCTTATCAGCAAAACATCAGACTCCTATTGTGTCTCATCGATCCTATTAACCTAAACTAGCCCCAACAGACATTTTCCTGTTTTGAAAACTTAAAATTAGTTTGAACGGATGTCGTTTGGAAAACACAGAGAAGATTCTAGACAATGGAACAAAAGACCGGCGCGGCATCCCAAAAAATGCGTTGCAGGAGCTTTCCAAAAATGGAAGAAACGTTGGGAACGGTATATTGCCAGTAGATGGATATACTTTGAAGGGGACAGTGCTTAAAATATTGTACAATCCGCGGAAGAAAACCTGCAACATGAGGATGTAAGTTTATTGTGAAACTACGCCTAACAGCACAGGAAATGAACAAAACGTCTAAGTGGAACGAATCACGCCAGGATAAACCTCGGCCTCCTCCCGTGCACACTTATTTTGTAGCAAAAGACTTCGTCATTTCACAATAAACTTATACGCTCATGATGCAGGTTTTTTTGCTGCGGATTGTACAATGAGCAATAAAAATGTTATAAAAAAAGTTCGATTTCTTTTCAAACACACCTCGTATTCCGCATGGTGCATGTTTTAAACGCATAACATAGTAAACAGCGCTCTTATTCACTTACATATTTTTTCTTTCTTTAACTAGTACGCTGTATAGAATCTCATCATTTACATAATAAAAAGAACATTTTCAGAGAATAAAAGGATCAATTTCATTGCGAAGTTTAATTTAAAAATGACAATTAAGGACCTTTCACGAAAGAGAAAAAAATATAGAGAGAGTAGGATTAAAGAATAAGATGTTTTGTTCAGGGTTTCGTACTTGACATGTTTATGGCCTGGGAATGATTAAATTGTAATCATATTGCTATCTGTCATGTCATAGAATATAAGCAGTATTACATAAGCGTCGATTCTTCAGTGTTATAGGCGGAGAGATGGATATGCACATGACATTGATTAATAACAAGTCGGTTGGAGGTCAGTTTGAGAGAGTGTAGAACATTAGATCGGAAGATAAAGCCTCACCTGTACTACAAAACCAAAGCAAAGCTAATCAATTATCCACAAACAGAACCGTGTTCGTATTTGTTAATTAGTATATATAGGATGTTCCCAAAGTTTTGATCAATACTGCAGAAATAAATTAGTAATAGGTGCAATCTGGTAATTAATGTTCTTTTAGATGTTTTTTCTTTTGGGTAACATATTTTTCTTTCCTCGGATACGCAACAGGAAATCTAAAAAATAGGGAGCATTAAAATGTATTAGATGTTTCCTTCTTTCGCTTCTAATCTTAAATGGATCTGTGGGTTGGTAAAATATAAAATGCAAGCAATATAAGTAAAGAAACATTATATGCATAATCCAATACTTGAAGCTTGGGAGGCACGGTGGCTTAGTTGTAGAACGTTCATATCTGGTGTATGCTGCCCTGGTTCGATTCCAGCTCGCGCCAAGTTGGTTTTGTGGTGGACAAACACCATGTTCGGGGTTTTTCCCTGGATTCTCCCTTTCCTCCCGCTTTATTCATTCCGCCATTACATTCATTTCTCATCATCACCGTCTCCTTTAGCCTAGCCGGAATAAACGTGGGACGTAAAACTGAAAGATTTCATTTAATTTCCATTTCAATACTTAAAGTTTCAAATTGGATATATGTATAATTATAGCCTCCATTTTTTCTCCTTGCTGTTTTTTCCTTGCAAGCCTCACCTTTCCATTTTCACTTTCTACTTTCGTCTTTGTTCCTTGTTCCATGTTCTATATTGTCGTGAATTTAATTTCCTAACACAATTAGTCACTTTTCTATATTATTTTGATATCTCTAATTCTCCTAACTTATTCATATTCATATTCTGTAATACATTTATTTAGTTGTTACAGTTTCACTTCGTAATTTTGCCGACTTTCTATTCATGCTTTTTTTTCTTCCTTCTATCGTGTTTCCATATTTTCATTTCCTTTATAGTTTTTAATATTCAAAAACAATTCATGGAATCTTACTCCTAGTTGATTTCTAGTACCATATTACTAGTATTTCGTATGTATTTTGCTATATGCAAAGATTAAGCTGATCTCGTTGCAAATTCGTGCCCTGATTCAACTTCAATCCTTCTTCTCGATTTTCTTAACAAATGTTATTTTTTCCTTTCCTATCTTTTAATTTCTGTTTGTTTGACACATTTCTTACTGTTCAGCTCTTGTTTGATGCCACTGTCGTTATTAATACCATTAACTTTCATTATTCGCAGACCACAAGAGCAATTATTTCTAATCAGACTTAAAAGTTCATGATTATGTTTGACTTATGGATATCAGTCTGTTGAGACGATTATGTTAGAGAATCAAGATATTTTGATAACGAAACTGTCTCTAAATGGCTATTACTAATAATTAGCTATTCGGGTACTTAGGAAATTTGTAGAAATTAGTATATATCTAAATTTATTCTCAAAAAGTGACCAAAACATACAAATGCATTGTAATAAGAATGACCGATAACTAAATGTATCTAATACCTAATTCTTTTAGTAGTACATATTACTTTCGAGTGTCAATAGGAGAGAATGATGTATGATATAGTTGATTTCATTTTGAGTTTAACGTCCCTTTCAGTAGCGAGGCTATATGAGAAAATAATTTATAGTAATGTGAACAAATGAAATACAAGGTTTCAACATATTTACAAGTTTCATAACCTCCGCAAAGCTTATTTTTCATTTTCCTATCTCTTAATTTCTTAGTGTGCCATTCATTTTCTCCGAAAATGTTAGTTTTAATGTCAATGCGTTCGTTTTTATAAATTCGTAATTCAGTTAGAGGTCATACAGTCTAATGTACCTGAACCAAATTTTAATCTTAGTTTTTTATAAGATCTTTAGGCTTTCCGTTAATTTCTTCTTATCAAAATATAATAATAGTTCACTCTAGAGTGGAAATCAAATAAAGCAAAATTTTTAAACAATTTTATTCATATTTCGTAAATAAATATTTCACTATAATAAGTCACTTTTCTAGGAGAATGCAGCACGTGAACTTCATTCTTGGGAGTAAATTCTTTAAGGAGAATTTTCACAAAAACGACTCGAGTGATTTAGTGCATATTTCAAAGTAAGTAATCATTTATAACTGCAGTATGGTATTTTTAATTTAAGAAATGGAAGCGTCAAATTTTAGCACGGACGTCTACATCTTTTTGTCTTATAATGATATAAAATATTATACAGGGTAGCACATTTATCATGAAACGCTCTTGTAACTTTTAGCTATTAAGTTGGTACGAATAAAATGTCCACCTTATTGCCTGGTTGGAAAGTCGTCTTAATAACAGAACATAGGGATTAACTTCTTTCGAACACCATGGAACCCGACCCTCGGAAAAGTGCCCTGCTGTGACAATCGTAAACGGCCAGAACAGTGGTTGGATCTTAACTAAATTCCAGGATGGTTGCCAAGACTTTTTGAAGGCATTGCTGGTGGTATAGGAGTTGATCTATCATGTCTTTCTCTGTCGAGATGAAGCCATTACTACTGTTCATTGTAGTACTTGGCTTCATGAAATGCAACGAAGCTTCCCAAGCAAGCACCCAGAAATATTCAAAGAAATGGTGTTCTCAAGACAGTGCACACACAAATTTTGGTTAAAGATCGTTGGAAACTCTCAATGAACTGTAGTATGTAATCTTTCCTCACCCACTGTATTTACCTGACCTCTCTTCCGCCATTTACTATCTTCTCTGGCATCTCAAGCATTTCTTGGAAGGGATGACCTGCGGTTGAGAGCTTATTCGCGAACTGTAGATTTCTTTTCGCCACATAAACCAATCGTTGGCTTTGCGATGAAAAATTCTGGTTACAGAAGGCGAATATTCTAATCAAACAGTTACCATAGATTTATTTTTATTTTATATTTTTGAAATGAAATGATGCACTTGAAGCGAAAATTTGATTCGTACCAATCTAATGTTACATAAAAAAGTGAAATTCATTTAAAAGTTCAAATATATAATATATTCTAACTTTATTCATATTTATTCCAAATATGGCATATCATACAAGAAATAGTTATGGCACAAAAGTGCTTTGCACTTGAATTGCTAGCTTATCTTGCTTCTATTATAACTATTGTGGAGACATTCAAAATTTTGATATTTATGATAATGTCCTGTTCTTAGTTTATAACATTAAATAGTATATGTAATATTGCAAATTTTCGTTTAATATGTCATCATAATAATCATAGGCATTCTGCCATAACTCAGAAGCTTTCATACTCCACGGTCTTTCGCTAACTTCTTTGTATTCACATATGATTTTTCTGCTTTCATATTTTCCATTAATTGTAGTCTCCTTCGCCCCTCCCTCTTTTTCCTGCCACCATACCATCTAGCATGTTCCTCATGATATAGTTCCTTCTTGTCTAATGTCCCACCACTTTCTCTTCTTAATAATGCCTAAAATTGTTTTTCTCCCTTACCATTTCTAACGTTCATTCGTTTTTCGCTCGACTTAGCTAAGTTGTTCTTTTCTTCTCCACACCTACATTTGGAAGCTTTCAATCATTTCTCAGCTTTTTTGTGTAATGTTCACGTTTCTGAACCGCACAGTACAACACTCCGCACGAAGTATTTTATGAGTCTTTTTCTCAACTCTTTATTCTTTTCCTCAATAAGTAATAATCTGACATCGTGCAATTTAAAAAAAAATAGTTTTATATTCGGTTGACAATATTGTTAATCTGGTAGTGTTGTCGATTTGTCAAACAATTCTCCCTTGTTGATATTTGAATAGTACATTTTTTGTAAATTTTACTACTAGTTCAACAGTTACAAGAGCTTTTGAAGATAGTCTACCCTATCTATCTATCTATCTATCTATCTATCTATCTATCTATCTATCTATCTATCTATCTATCTATCTATCTATCTATCTATCTATCTATCTATCTATCTTTATACGGGATATATATGAGGGTGGTCCAAAAAATCAACTTACGAATTTTAATCTGGGTCATTCATTTCTTTATTCCTATGACGTCAACAAACAAAACTGCAAAATATTAAGGCTCTACCGTATGTTTAAGTACTCGCTCAAAGTTGATAGTTTTTAATGTACCTAGGTAATATTCGTTACAACGTAATAAAATTATATCATATCCCATATTCACTTTCATACTGCATCTGTTCGTTATTAAATCACATCTAAAAATGTTTTTGTTCATAATTTAATATTTTTTTAGTGTAGCCCTCTTAAAGTCTTTGATTTTCTTACGGTGTAGAGCAACAACACGAAACAAATATTGTTTCTGGGCCTCATCTTTCGTTATAGAAATGTTGTAAGCTTGAATAAGGGCAACAGCTCTTTCAGCACAATCATTTACAACAGCCAGGTTGCCAAAACTTGTATTCATTTTTCGGTATACTTCATTTGTTATCCAAAACTAAGGATCTTCTTGAAGGAAAGATTTTACCTGTTCTTCAGCATCGTTCAGAAGTACATTGAAGAATATGATGGAGCGCCTTGTAGCATAGGACTCCAGCTGAGCTACTGTCGTGAAATTGTTCCCATTTGCTCTTCTCAGGTTTGATCGTCTTTTCAGGTTTGACCACCATATGATTGGCTATCGCTTGCTTTGTTGAATCTGACACGCGGGGATCAAAAAGTGAAAGAGGAATTAGGTATTCAGACAGATACCATAAATGCCTTTTCATCGCCGCTAATGCTGCATTCTTAAATTTTTCGTTATGATATTCTTCCAGCTGACGCAAAAAGTTGAGGTCATTGAGCGGTGCTCTATGTGCCATATTTGCCTCATTCCAGTAGCGTCCATAGATGAGGGTAACGAACAGACTCAATCCCTGAATTTCTTTGATCTCACTCTCAGAAAGAGTAATTTGACTGCGAAAGAGGAAGATCTTTATTGTATATATGGCTTTGGACATCCATCTTGCATGGTGCATACCTCCAGGACTGCGGAATTTGACACTTGTTTCTGGTTTTCCTAAAAGGAATAAAAAGCAGAGAAGCACGAGTTCGTTATAATCATTTCTTTGTTGGTTTTTCTCGACGGCCTTCTTGTAATACTCAACCATCTCACTCCTAAGGTCAGCTGTACCTTCAGGGAAAATACAATCAGGTGCGCTTTCGAATGTATTATGATCTAATGAACCCCAATTCTGCTGGAATCGTTTGAATAAACCAATTTCAGGCCCACTGCTGGTCCTTAAGCTGGCGCAGGTTTTGAATACTGCAGACAAGACAACTTCTAGCACATGGTGTCTACAAGCAATCGAGATCAGAGTCCTACTCAAAGATTTTTCTATCAAAGCACATACTCCAGACTGCAATCCTATATTTAAGGCAGTTGTGTCGAAGACTAGACCTCTAATTTTGTTCCTCAGAGACCAATTATCAACAAGCTTTAAGCATGCATTGGCCTGGCCAACTCCGGTTCCAGAAGCAACCACGGGAACTCTTAGAAGCTTTTCCTCTCCTTTCGAGGGATCTGTATAATAAGAATAGCTATCCTATCGACTTTCTCAGCTCCTTGGACAATGTTTGGCAGGAGTATTCCCTCCCAGTGAAGAATCAAAGGACCATCAGATGAAAAACTAGCCTGTTCTTTGGTGCACATAGCTTCTCTTGTTGAGCTCCTTTTGCGGCGGATAGTACTTCGAGAAAGAGCAACTTCGTCGAGTGAGTGACGGAGAGATTGAACCACAGTTGCAATCACCAATGTTGCACTTCTGTCACTGATATTGGCACGGTCAAGAGCGATTGATACATCATGACTGGTCACAGTTTTTAGTCATTTAGAGGGAAGTGACACTTTCTGGCTATTTGATGCCTCACTGTACTTTCTGAACACATCCTCATCCGAAGATTCTGATGTGCCTGATGAGCTCAAAGTGGGTTCTAACAGCTCGTCTGTGTAGATGTTTTCTACAACCTGACGTTTTACTTTCTCCTGAGTGCTTTTTCTTCGTCGGAACGCATCCATTTCCTTTTCTGCTGGTAAGCCATTTTCCTGTCGACCGGGCCGAAATTCGATGAATGTGGATCTTCCAACTGTTTCAAAAAGAATCCTCTTCGTTCTCCATAAGCTGCAGGGCATCTTTCCGTGAAATATCAAAGACATCATCCAGATCTCCACGAAAAAGTCTTCTTTCATCCTATAAGAAGGATAGTTTTTAGTTCGATTCTTCTTCAAAGCCATAAAGCTCATAAAGCTTTATTAGTTTCTTTATGGCATAGCGCTTATCGGTCATCGGCGCATTTGCTTTGAGCCAGAATGGAACCAGAGCCTCCATTGTAAGTTCAGCACTTTGGTATTGAACAAGTTTCTCTTCCATGTGATGGTACATGAATTTTCTGAGCACCTGAAGTTTCATTGGTAGACGAGCTCCTGCAATTGTGCGCTCTGGTTTTCCCAAAAACCAAATCACTGGAAGATCTTGTCCACGGTTTGTTTAAAGACATTGCAGAACTAATAACACTAGTCAACAAGGGTTTTGCCACATGAAAGAAGAATGCTGATCATTAAGGAACTTTGGCCGCTCAATTCGAATCTGCAATCCGTTTTTCTCTACCACGCACAGTTTTCCCGTGACAGAGGGATTTTTGGGAAATTTCCCCCAAAATTTCCCTTTTTCTTCATTTTTGTACATCTAGCTCGGGTACCCTTAGGCATATAAACATACAAATTATATTCTAGGTTAGCTTGATTTATACTTAGTAAACCCTGTAAGTTTCATCTGAGTCGCATCATTCCTCATTGAGAAATAAATATATTTCTATAAATATATGCTATGTGTACTGTGTCCATTTTACCATATACAATAGGTGCAGAAAAATCACATGTAACTTCCACGGGAATTACAATATAAGCAAGGTTTATATTTCATTGGATTTGTAATGAAACATACTTTACAATGATGTATACACCATGTCCGCCATTTTTATAAGAGGGAAATTCTAGAGGGATTTTTCGGGAAATTCCGAAGTAGATCTTTTGTCTCATGTCACTGTTCATATAGTGATACAGAAACGGGAATTGCGCCAGATTAATCCTATTGAAAAACTGATCTTTAACTCCAAAAGTATACAACAAAGTTCTTAGTTTCCACGCCTTTTAAACGTTATTCAAAATAGTAAACAAAAAATTAATATTGACCTACAAAAACAAATATCAATAACTCTCAATGGATCAAATGCACAACTGCTTTACAAAGTATGAAAATAAAACATTTGTACTTACAATTAATTCTTCCATTTGTAGTGCGTCACTTTCTCTAACTAAAAACCAGCAGTAGTCGCCCATCATATGAGGATCCCATTTACCTTAATAACGTTGCTTCATTCTTTGAATGTCCTGATGGAATCGTTCCCCTTGTTCGTCACTTACAGCTCCTAAATTCTCGGGGAAAAATTCCAAGTGGGAATGAAGAAAGTGAATTTTCAGGGACATTCTACATCCTAACCTTTGATAGCTATCCAAAAGCTCTTGAACCGATTGACGGTAATTTTCTGCCTTATGATTTCCCAAAAATCCATACCCCACTTTACTTAAAGCTCTCCAGGCGGATAGTTCATCATTATTTAACTTTGTCTCAAAGATGTTGTCCTTTAATAGTTTCCGGATTTGGGGCCCGACGAATATCCCCTCTTTTACTTTTGCGTCACTAAGCTTTGGAAACTGACTTCTAAGGTACGCAAAACCTTCTCCATTCTTGTCCATGGCCTTAACAAAGTTTTTCATTAAGCCTAATTTTATACGTAAAGGCGGCAGCAGAATTTTTTCTGGATTAACTAAGGGAGAATACTTAACACTGTGTTTCCCTGTCATATATGTTTCTCTTGGGGACCATTCTTTTTGAATGTAGTGTGATTCAGTTGCCCTACTGTCCCACAAGCAAAGAAAACAACAGTATTTTGTAAATCCTCCCTGAAGCCCCAGTAATATAGAAATGACCTTTAAATCACCACAAATTTGCCAACAATACTTGTTATAATGTATCACAGCTAACAACACAGACAAACTTTCATAAGTTTCTTTCATCTCTACGGAATATGCCATTGGAATTGATGGTTTAGTGTTCCCATTATGTAGCAAAACAGCCTTAAGGCTTGTTTTAGAGGAGTCGATAAACAACCTCCATTCTTCAGGGATGTGTTGGAAATCTAGTGCATCCATTAAACCATCTATATTTCTACATGCACAGAGGGAATTTTTGCATTATATAGTAACCTGAAAATTGTTCATGTCGGTTTCTGAAAATTGAAATTCTGGTGGTAGGAGCCAGTAAATTCCATTCTTGAAGTCTCGATCCGAGCAACTCAGCTTTTTGCTTACTAAGATTTAGATCCCTCACTAAGTCATTCAGTCTGGACTGGTTAACAAGAAGAGGTGTGTTTTTGGTTGGGCTATAGTTTGGATCAAAGTAAGTTGATGGTTCGGGCAACTCATCTACTTGCTCTTCTGCTGGAGAAGATTTTTCTGACTGTGCGTATGGATCAGGGATTGGGAGTTCAGGTCCATGTGGTATGGGTTTTAGAGCGGATGGAACATTTGGGTACTCAATATTACATTTTGTTCGTTTAGGATGACCCCAAATTTTTGTTAGACAGAAATAACAGTCTTCAGCATGACTGGTTGGGTCTCGCCAGACCATTAGCACCGCAAAAGGCATAGCTCGAGTTTTATCGCCACTTTTCCACTTAATAAGAGTAGAATAGCATGTTACACAACACACATGGGGAGCCCACACTTTGTCTTGATCACCCACATGGCACCTAAAATAGCTATAATAAGCTTGTTTTAACGTTTCTGTTAATGCACGGCGCTGACTTTTCACAGTATATTTTCCACACACGTAACAGAAAGTGTTCGGTGAGTTTATACACGCACACCGCGATCTCTTCATAGCGGAGAAAGAAAACAAACACGCACACGCACTTACGACCACTTGTCACAGGTAAATCCAAATTAAAACTAAACCTACAATATGCATGCAGTTATACAACACTTCCTTATCTATTTGCCATGGACCTGACAATTTATCAGTAGAGTCCGATTTTGCGCAGCTTTATTGCATCAGCTAAACACGTGTTGTTGTACAGCTGTATCAATGCAATCACATGCCAGGTGGTAGAAAACCACAGAACTCTTACTCCATGTCGTATACTCTCATTTTTCGTATTTGTGCCTGTATGGGTAAATGAAATTGTGTGTTTTTCTTTCGGTGCAAAGAACGCAACATCACGTCTTAAAATAAGTAGTACAAACAACATACCTGCAGCTATATTTATTTCTCTAGAAATAATAATGCGATTGTTCTGAAACTTGCGAGGTTTCGTAAGTATAAATCAAAGTTTTATATGATGTCATTTTTGTATTTATATTTCAAGGGCCAGTGGTACGAAAATTTGGAAAAAAGGTATATTTTGAGGGAATTTCTCAGCCCCCTCCCCATGTCACGCAAAAAACTGTGGGTGATGGAGAAAAACGGATTGCACTTTCGAATTCAGCGACCAAAGTTCCTTTAGGATCAGATGTTTTCTTTCATGTGGCAAAAACCTTGTTTACTAGTGAGCTATTGATTTATTGAATTGATATAAATCTATATTCTGGCGCAATTCCCGCTTCTGTATCACTATATGAACAGTGACATGAGACAAAAAATCTACTTTTTTACGGAATTTCCCGAAAAATCCCTCTAGAATTTCCCTCTTATAAAAATGGAGGACATTGTGTATAAATCATTGTAAAGTATGTTTCATTACAAATCCAATCCTTATATTGTAATTCCCGTGGAAGTTACATGTGATTTTTCTGCACCTATTGTATATGGTAAAATGGACACAGTACACATAGCATATATTTATTTCTCAATGAAGAATGATGCGACGCAGATGAAACTTACAGGGTTTACTAAGTATAAATCAAGCTAACCTAGAATATAATTTGTATGTTTATATAACTAAGGGTACCCGAGCTAGAGGTACAAAAATGAAGAAAAAGGGAAATTTTGGTGGGAATCCCTCTGTCACGGGAAAACTGTGCATCATAGAGAAAACGGATTGCAGATTCGAATTCAAGTTCCTTTAAGATAAGGTGTTTTCTCTCATGTGGCAGAAAAAAAGTTAAAATTAGTTGACTAGTGTAATTACAAAAACATAATGCAGGTATTAGTTAAATGAAAATATTTTTTTTTGAAGTGCTAGCCATAGGCTAGCTTCCTTTTAGAGGGCTACACCCTCTCTTAGGTATGAAAATAAAGTTAAATTTACATTATAAGTAAATATTCCATTGAATCAATTGCGAATTATTGCATTCTTTTTGCAAAAAGTACCATTATTTCACTGAGAAAAAGCGGACAAATAAATTCTTGGCACAAGATAGGTAGATATGCTATTTTAGTTCCATCACTTTGTTAATAAGTAATGGCCTCCAACACAAAATACTAGCCAAAACTAGCTAAATGAACGTTACCCACACCTAGCGGACACCCATGTATTCAGATGCATATAGCGCAACGTAAGGAATCGTCGTTTCAATTTATAATCACATTCAGATCTTTTTTTCCTTGCACGAATACAGTATATACGTGGTTTTAAGTTAAGCGGTTAAATATTGTGCAAGATTGAGCAACCTCTAAATATAGTCCTACATTGGTGATTTTTCCTCATGAATGCATGTGACTGGTAGGAATAAAATAAAAGTGACCCATTAGTGAATTCAAAACTTTAGTTTTTTCATATGTTTTTAGACCACCCTAATTCATATTGTATTCTTCTTGATCGATATTGATGGTAGAAAAAGGAAGAGAAGATACATAACTAAATATCATATTAGTTTCTTTCGGATGCTCAATGCATTATACGTTAATAAGTTAGCTCTCTGGTCTAAGAAAACAAACAGTTGGTCGTCTCAGAAACTAAATATTTCTATTGTATTGTATCTTGAGCAAGTCGTTCAAGCCAATTTTCCTCTCCATCTTCCTAGAATATGTTGTTCTCTCAATTTCTTGGATAGCGAAAATGCTCTTCCTTTATTTCTGCTGAATAGCAGAACTCCGAGCCTATTTTTAATTTTAGTAACACATCCTGGTGTTAGGGGCAGAATCTGTTATGAATTTGTGCACATGCCACTGTTATAAAAGAAAGTAGAAAATATTCCCTGGCGTGGTGCAGTGTTCCTATATCGGTTTAGGCGTGGTAGAGAGTCTTGTACTGCCTGGCGTGGTGGAGGGTTCCTTTTTCGCTTTAGGCATGGTGGACAATTTATGAACTCTTTTAGTAGAAAATATCTTGTATCGCTGTGGATGAGAATAAGGTTTCTTGACATCGTTCAGTAGGATTTATGCGGACTTTTACTTACTTATTGTTAGGTTAATATGATGTGATTATATTATTACGGGTTAGGTTAGGTTTGAGATTGAAGATTTGATTTTGACAATTTATTTGATAATTTTTTAATTGAAGGAGATGAGCTGTTGATAGAAAGTGCTTTTAGAATAGAAACTAAATGTATGTTGTATATACTAAGGGTTTGGAGCACTTTTTTTTAAAGATAAACGTGTGTTTCTATGAAATAGTTTGGATATGCTTATATGCAGAAATCGTTTATTAACAAGCTATTATCTATGGGTTCAGTTCCAAAGTTGGACGTCCGTTTCTAGCAAAATTTTGAAAATTTACCAGAAAGAAATGAATAATTTGCTTGTTTGTGTGCTCAATAATATATAAGGGGAACGAAAATTGTTTATTTTCTTATATAAATGGTTCTAAATATTGAACTATTTGGCAAGCGGAGAGAACCACTTGGCGCAAGGTTACTTCATGGCAGGATTATGGGAATGTAATGAGCATTTGTTTCGTAAACATGGCTGGTGATAATCAAGAAAATCTATTGAAAATAAGTAAAAGTCATGGTTTAATAAATCTATAAATAAATTGTAGAAAATGAGGTAAGCAAATAACTAAGAAAACGTGGGGAAAGTTATACTTTCAATGTAACTGTAACATAACAACATGGCGGCAAGGTTCTAGAACATAGGTCAAATTTCCCATTTAGCTGTAATAAAGAGAGAAAACAACGTACCCTGCGGGGCTCTAACCCGACTCACTCGCTAACACTTGCTTGGCAATACTATTTGAATTAAATATTGAATTTTGGTGCAGAAAGAAACCAATTATTACGCTATTAGCCAAAAACTAGGCGGATGACCAACTTCGGAATAAATGACTTATCTACGAATATAAAATAGTATCTATACTTAATAATTTATTTTATGGGTTAAGTTTCAAAGTTGGTCTCCGTTTCTAGCAAAATTTTGAAAATTTATGGGGACGAAAGGGATAATTTGCTAGTTCGTGTGCTTGATAATACGTAAAAGGAGCGAAAGTTGTGTTTACTTTTTTACAAGCGGTTATAAATATGGAACTATTTGGCAAGCGGAAGGAAGTACTTCGAGCAAGGTTACCGAATGATTGGATTCTGGGAAAGTAACGAGCATTTCTATTGTGAACATGTCTGCAGGTGTCCAGAGACGCTTCATTTGGTACTGTTATGCAGAGACGAGATTACATTCTATTAATTTTAACAAAACGGGTCAAAAATTCCCTAACCCTAAGCTAACCCGACCCTACTTTACTTTACTTATCCCTACCTTACTCTACTCTATCCTACCCTACTCTATTACACCCTTTTAAAGCGGTTCTAAAGATTGTGGATTTTAAAATTTTTGTAGCTTTATTACGCTTTTTGTAGAAAACCAGACGGACGACGAACTTCGGAATAAATGTCTGGTGCTGATCACCTGATACCAGTAAACGTGGCGACGGATGTTGAATTCGATTCGTCTTAGCAGTGAGGAAATGTGTGCTCCCTCGACGTGAACTATTTGCAAATATAGTAATTTAAGTGATTTACTTTCTCAGAAAGTAATGAAGAATTAGTGCATGTGATTTTTCTGTATAGTGCTTAAGGTGAAAACTGAAATACAAAATTAAAATTAGGTGACAGGACACCTTAGTAACAAAACAAAACACTATCAATTTAGTGATATATTTCACGTAAGTTAGAGCAGCTTAAAAAGTGATTCTGTTCTATTATGAGGCTATTTGATGCATAAATAACACCCTTCTTATAAGGTAAGATTAGATTTTTATTCTTTTCAAGACAGTGCAGGGTTACAGAATGTCGATTAATATGGAAATACAACCGCACATTCTCAAGATTACAGAGGATGACATGATGGTTGCTAGTAATCAAACTATAAATGGACCTGACAATGACAATGATTTAATGGGACTTTTAGAAGAATATAAAGGTGACAGTCAGAGTAAGAATATTTCAGACACTCAAGGGAAAATTAAAGCTTTCACAAATAACAATGTAGAAGACAATGCGTTAGCTGGAAAACCGACCACGGCACACATCAACAATAAATCGCCAATAGTAAATAAATATAATGATAGTCACAAACCCCTTTATTTTGTATTTCTTTATATCAAAGAGACAGGACCCACTCACCCAATGCCGATTAGTCTTTTATATCTTGAAGACATTTCAGGTTTCATAAAATTTCAAAAAATAGGTCGATATCTTGTGAAAATTTCATTGCTATCAGTCCACGAAGCAAACGCTTTCTTTGATCATGAAATTTTAACTAAAAACCAATGGCAAGCGTACATCCCAAATCACGCCATCTCTAGTGTAGGTATAGTAAAGGGTGTCCAAGTAGATATTCCATTACAGGACTTATCAAGATATAGAATCGGACAAAGAAATTATCTCTGTAAAACGAATCCACCGTACCATGCCAGATGGTACAAAGAAACCTACCCAAACAATAGTCACAACTTTCGGATCGCAAACATTACCAGTAGACATTGCCTTATATTACCAAGAATTACAGATAGAGTCATACATAGCGGCAATTCGACAATGTACGAAACGCTGAAGGTATGGACACTTGGCCTCCCAGTGTAAGTACCAACATATAAAATGCTGTAGATGTAGTGAATTGCATACTAGGGAAAACTGCTCTAATCCACGTACATGCTCACATTGTAACCAAGCACATGAGGCAAACGCACAAAACTGAGCGGAACAACTACGTCAAAAACAAATAATGAACCTTATGGCATTACAAAACATATTGTTTAATAAAGCCTCATAACAAAAACCAAAAACAACTACTCGACCAATGCAGTATAGTTCTTCTGTGACATCTAATATGAATAGTTCTATTGCTAGTACATCATTCTTATTTTACAATTCACAATCGAAACCTCCATCCCCATTGCATGAAAACACTGAAATAACTTATGCCTCCCCAGCATTAGAAGCAAATGCTTTAGACGGTCCTCCGGGGAAAAAAAAAAAACGAAAAGAAGCCTCCACTAACCAAAATTTAAATAGACCACAAATACAACCTTTAAAAACATCCTACAATAACTTATTTAAAAGTAATAAGGAATTGGTTAAGGGTTCTTCTTTCACAAATAATCCAAACATTATTAGGGCAAACAAATCAATAAGCTTATCACCAAATTCACAACATGATAAAGTCCAATCAACGTCTCATTCGTCCAATATTTGTTTTTTTGACAGTCATCCTACTGTTTCCAATCAGTCAACAAAATCTAATCCTTCGCAAAAATCTCAAAACACTTCAACTATTAAAAAAAATAGCTGCTATACAATAAATAATTCAACTTTTACTTGGCATAGGGTTCCCTAATAACAGTGTTAATTCAATCATGCAACAAATTACTCAAATTTTTGATTAACCTATCATCATCATCATCATCATAGGTATTCTGCCTTTATTGGCAGGTCACTTGCCGCAGCTGAGAAGCTTCCATGCTCCACGATCCTCCGCTAACCTTTTCGTCTTCGCGTATGATCTTTCTGTTTTAATATCATCCATTAATTGTAGTCTCTTTCGCCCCCTCCCTCTCTTTCCCGCCACCATACCCTCTAGGACGTCCCTCATGATACAATCTCTTCTTAGGCAATGTCCCAACCAGTTTCTCTTCCTCTTCCTAATAATATCTAAAAGTGTTATTTTCTCACCCACCATTTCTAACACTCTCTCATTCGTTTTCCGCTCGACCCAACTAACTCTTTCCATTCTTCTCCACACCCACATTTCGAAGGCTTCCAGTCGATTTTCGTCACCCTTACGCAATGTCCACGTTTCCGCCCCATACAGCACAACACTCCACACGAAGCATTTTATGAGTCTTTCTCTCAACTCTTTGTTCAAGGTCCCACAAAACAGACTTTTCTTTCTTTTAAAGGCTTCTTTCGCCATTCCTATCCTTGCTTTTATTTCACCTATATGGCTATAAAAATCCTAATGTATTCACTGTTCTTCAATGGAAGGAAGCGCGGTGGCTCAGAGGTTCACCTCTGGTGCTTGGGGTCCCTGGTTCGATCCCAGCCGTGTGGACTTTGTGGTAGACAAACACCGTGTTCGTGGTTTTTCTTGGGGTTCTCCCATTTCCACTCACTTTCTTCATTCCATCATTTCACTCATCTCTCATCATCACCGTCTCCTTTAGCCTAACCGGCATAAGCGTGGGACGTAAAACTTAAAGATTTCATTTCAGCTTTTCTTCAATAGAATATGCAAAGTTTTCGAGGAAAATGGTCTGCATTAAAATTCCGGGATTCAGCACCTTTGTCAGGACCTAAAACTTCTAACTGATTGGAGTGGCAAAACTCCAATCTAATAAATTTTACACGTAAAAAACATAATCCTCCAATACAACTTCAATTTAATGATATTATTATAAAACACACATATCACATCAAATACTTAGGTTTGCATCTCCATGAAAAGCTGAAATGGGAACTACACATAGAATATCTCAACAATGAGGCTTCCAAATTCTTTAAACTTTTCATTGGATTAACTTAAAAAATATGGGGGGTACACCCTTCAATTTTGTGTATTATTAGAAGAAGCCCAAACCATTCCATTAGATTTACAAATAAGACATCAAGCTTACAAGTTTATTCTTTCGCGACTTGCCTTAATTGAATTGTCTCTTATAGAAAAATTAAATCAGATGGCATATGATAATGAAATAAAAAGATTACCTTATTATAACAGACTCCCATGGATTTTTGAGGTTTACTTGGATTTACGGCGAACACATGATTAAGTTTCCAAAGTTACATTATTACCCTGTTTTTGTGTCTCGTATAATACTGTTTCATCCAAAATTGTTCCCATCATTCCATCGTATCCTACGAAAATATCATCTGATATCTCCTCCAAGATAGTACCAGCAATTTGGCAAGCACATACTGATAGACTCCCAACAAATACTAAAATAATCTGTACAGATGGTTCTAAAACTCAGAACATTGTTGGTGTAGCTATTTACATGGCTCAAGAACACACACACACACACGCCTATATACACACATATATATATATATATATATATATATATATATATATATATATATATATATATATATATATATATATATAAAGCTTCCGCCTTACACTTGCATTTACGAAGCAGAATCTTTAGCTATCAGACAAGCACTACTATACATAAAAACGAACTGATTTTTTTTTTTTAAAAAAAGCATGCATTTGCTCTGATGCCCTTAGTGTTTTACAAAGTTTATCGTCATTACATTGGAACAAAATATCAACTTGGCTCCAATTGCTGATTAAAAGTATAATTCTTTTTCTAAATTATAATGGAGTAGAAATCAATTTTTTATATACAAAAGCCCACAACAATATTATTTTTAATGAGATAACTGACAAACATCCAAAATAGCAGCTAGAAAAGGACTACCTGCTAAAATAAAACTCCCATATGACAATTTCATACCTATTATTAAAGATAAATTTGAAATATTCTTAGATCAATACCTGCACCAAATCAGGATGGGTCCCGGTAAATATTATTGGGACAACTCAGATTCACAAAGTAGTAAACCTAGGGATCAAATCCAACACTGGAAACACTCGGACATTATAAACCTCATTAAGCTTCGTCTACATACTGAACTAACCACAGCACAATTATTTAAAATCAATAGAAAAAGACTGTTGGTGTGGGGAGGAAATGGCTTATATAGACCATATTATCTTTAACTGTTCTAACACTAGTAAATATAGAAATATACTATTTGATGTAATCAAGACGTATCACGGCATGGGCCCCCATAAGATCCAAACTCTTTTGTCATCAAATAATGTACAACTCAATAAAGCTCTAATAATGTTCTTACAAATTAACAACGTAAATATTTGAAAAAACAACGACCAATCAAAAAAAGCAATAAAAAGGAAACTGCAATAACGACATGTAAGGTGTAATTTTTCTGTACATTCCATCCAGTGGAAAATAAAATAAAATATAATAAATAACATAAAGTAAGATAAACTTAAAAATCTGGTAACAATTATGACATTTTCACTATATTCACCGGATACTCATCAAACTCATCAGGATTTGCAAATTAGTGGAAGCATCTTTCTAGCGTTATTGGCGAGACGGATTTCAACGTCTGCGCCAGTATAAAACACCTCCTTGGAGGGGATCAAGATCAAGATGTGCTATTAAAATGAATTTTATACTGATAGTATTTCTTGTAACACTGATTAATAGTTAAATACTCAACACCTGATGCTTTTGAATCTTTAAAAAGTTTTTTTTTTTGTGTACATAATATAAACTATAATTTGTTTCACGTTTATTCATCCCCCGAATGTTATGACTGCGGTTACTGAATTTTGTGAATGCAAGGTAATGCTTTAACCAGCAACAGAAGACCTGAATAGATTATAAAAGTGGATAAATATTGACAAAATTGAAATACAAGTGCTACTGAAGAAACTAATTCTGTGATTTTCAGTTTCCAGTAACCACAGCTTTTATTCGATGTGATGAAGCAGGTGGTGAATGTAGTTGATTTAACATTGGCTTTCAATTTCCTGCATAACTGCCGTTTCGTTTACTGTTATATTCGCAGAGCTGCTGATTGCAAGAACACCGCAAACAGAGAGAATGGGGGAGATTTTATTTTTAACATTTTACACAAACAAACCAATAAGGGTAGAATCATGTTTAAATGTTTAAATTTGTGTCATCGCTTTGTACCATGCAAAATGTCAAGTTTCAAACGTGCATAAAGTGAAACGCATATATTAAAAATAACTGAATTCGTTTTTATTTTGTAAAGCTACACACACGTTCAAACAAGTACGTACATTGGATATATACAGTATAATTTCAAGGTTTATTTGAATTTTAATCATGATTTTATTGAGCACTTTAAATTTGAAAATTGCAATTCTTCATAGCTCAAAAGTTAAAAAAGTACAAATCATTAGTATTTTTATATACTAATTGTCTTACTTAAGTAATGTATTATAGGCAATTAGTAATACTTTATCATTCTGATTATACACCGACATATTTTGTTTTCCTATGCACTGAAATTCAATATTCTACAATCTAAGCATAAAATATAAATTATCATTATCATAGTAAATATTCGAAAATCAGTACCTTTCACAAATGTGCAAGGTTTCATGCACTACAGTCAACAAGTGCGTCAGTGATGTTGGTAACAATGGGATTCGTACCATTGTTTAGTGCATCCTTTGTGCAAGAAACCTCACCGTTTGTGCTCTATCAGTTTTGGAGATATAATCAAACAACTGGTATGGATGCCAAGTTCACGCTACCCCCTCCCAATATAAAGCACTAACGATGAATATAGTGCATTTAGTTAGTATTTGGTTAGTGCTTCGTTTGTGCTCATTTGTGCACGAAATCCCATCGTTTCTGCTTCAATGATTTCGGAGATACAAGCGAGAGCCTGAAAACAGAGTTAGCAACTGGATAGTTTTCTTTAAAAAAAAAAGATAAATATCTACATGGTGCACCTCCACACACACACATATACACTAAAACACTAGCGATAGGATTAGTACCATCGGTTAGTGTGTCGTCTGTGATAATGTTTGCATGAAATTACTTCGTTTGTGCTTTACGACTTTCGAGACATAAGGTAAAATTTGTACTGGAGCAAATTCACGCTGGCCTCTAGACATCAAGTACTAACCATAAAAGTAGTGCTGATCAAGGTAAAATTTGTACTGGAGCAAATTCACGCTGGCCTCTAGACATCAAGTACTAACCATAAAAGTAGTGCTGATCATTAGTGCTTTGTTTGAGCTCAATTGTACACGAAGCTGCTTGTGCTTCAATAGTTTCAGTTATATAAGCCGAAACCTGAAAGTAGAAGTGGAAACTTAATATAAATTATTTCTTTCCAGACAAAAAAACTTAGATTGCCCCCTTCCAAACACACACTTGAAACAGACGCGATAAGATTAGTGCAACGCTTTTCCCCATAGGTGCACTAAACCTCATTGTTTACACTTTAATAATTCCCGAGGTAAAAGTAAAAAGTGGTATTGACGCATAATTCACACTGACCTCCCAAATTCAAGCACTATAAATCAAAATATCTTCCTTTCGTTCATTATTTTTGATCTTTTGTGCATAAAACCCGTCTGTGTTTGAATACGTTTGGAGGTATAAGGTGATAAGTGGACAAATTCACACTCCTTCTCCGACATAAAGACAAACAATGGAAATAATGCCATTCGTTAGTCCATGTTTTCTGTACAAAACCAAATCTTTGTGCTTTAATAACTTCAGAGAGAAATCCCGAAAACTGAAACCAGAGGTGGAAACTGAATGTCAATTTTTGTTATTTCTTTCCAGTTAAAAGTTTACATTGCCCTCTTCCTTTGAAGTACTAATGATAGGATCAACGCCAGTGATTAGTGTATGAATCGTTTGTGCTTTTAAAGTTGCGAACAGAAGCCGAAAACTAAAGAAACTTTGGAAGCTAAATGCAATTTCGTATTATTTATCTATATTATAAAATTGAAAGTGACTATTTTGTGACTCTTAATCTCTTGAACCGCCAAACCAATCTCGATCAAATGTTTGACGTAGATTCACTTCTGGCCTGGGAGAGTATTTAGCTATTCGTTTTGACAGTAGATCTTAGGAGTGGGGAAGGAAAGGAATTATAGAAAATATATAAAACAGTAGATCTTGAACCGTACGACCGATCTCGATCAAACTTTCAACATAGATAAGTTGTTGAACTTTCAACATCGGGCCTGGGATATTTTTTTTATCATTTCACTTTGACGGAGCAACGTATGGGAGGAGGAAGAGGGGGAGATATACAAAAATCAATATATATAAAAATAAAAGTGATTATGTTTGTGAGTTAATAACTCTTGAACTACCCGAACGATCTGAATCAGATTTTCAACATACATGAGGTTCGAACCTGGAAAGTTTCCTGTCATTTCACTTTGACGGTAGATCTTCGGGGAGGGGGAGGGGAGGTTTCTAAATATATGGAAATGAATAAAACTTTAACACTCTTGAACCACCCGACCGATCTCGATCAAACTTTCACATAGATAAGGTTCGGGCCTGGAATGTTTTTGTCATTTCACGTTTACTGTGCAACCTAGGGGAGAGGGAGGGGAAGAAATATGTTTAAAAGATTAAAATAAAAGTGACTGTCTTTGTGACTTCAACACACTTAATCCACCCGACAGATCTTAACCAAATTTTCAACATAGATGAGGTTAGGGCTTGGAAAGTTTATATATATTCACTTTGACGGTAGAACCTATGGGAGGGAAAGGGAGGGGGAGATTTTTATATAAAAATAAATAAAACTTAAATCTTGAAGAACCCAACCATCTTGATCAAATTTTGAACGTAGATGATGTTTGGGCCTGGGATAATTTGTGTCATTTAACATTGACGGTGCGGTGTCCCGACAAAACGTACAAGCGACAAAACGTACCACTTGAATTTTCGCGACAAAACGTACCACTTTTGACGACCTGTCATAAATTACAACCTGTCTTGGACTAATTAAAACATTTCGGATATTTAATCCGCGACAAAACGTACCACTTCAAGCTTTTTTTTTTTTTCAGCGTGTTCACAGATTATTCTCCAGATCGAACAAACTTCTCTTACATTGACAAACGTAACATTAAACACGTTTATCAGCGAGTAAGAGAACACGAATCTTCCAAAATACATTAGACCAATGTGGGTGCTTACATATCTAACAAAAGAGAACATAATGTTAAGAAACTACTTCCTCATGAACAGGTAAAACAACGGCAGTATAAAGTTTACAAGAACAGACAGGTAATGTATTGAGTTGTCAAAGTGTAGAAACTCATTGGTAAAAGAGGGCTCATTTACAGTGGAAATGTAGCAGCCTATAAACTGAAAGACACAACTATAGATCATGGAAACATTTTGGGTATTATTCCTTTCTTAAGCAAATTTGATCTTCCGCTTAAAAGTAATTTAGATAAGGTCACCGAGAAGAGTCATATACGAGGAAGTAAGCAGAATAGTTGTCGCATAACTTTTACTAAACACGGTGAATTTTGTTTTGAATGCTATCAACACACTTATCAGAGAAGATATTTCGAAAGAAGTCTCTCAAGCTTCAATATTTTCTGTTCTATTAGACACTACTCAAGATATAGTAGTTTCAGGCCAGTGCTTTGTTGTTTTACGGTATGTTGTTAGAATGGTTGTTAAACAAAGAATTGTTGTCATTGTAAAATGCATATCTACCACAGGCCAGTGTCCTTGCGGTTTACTGCTAGAAATTCTGCAGAAGTTGAACCTTGATATTAAGAAGTGTATTGGAAATTCAACCGATGGCTCAAGTAACATGGAAGGACAATATTCGGATTTTGTCAATTCACCTATGATCAGTTACACTGTGATTCAGTTGATTTTGAGTTTAACGGCCTTTTTAGCAGCGAGGCTATATGAGACGGGACATACTGATTTACGGGAAATCCGAAGCACATGAGCTCCTGCCAGGAATCGAATCCAGGTCTCCCATGACAAAGGCGCATACGCTAATCGCTTAACCATTAAGAAACTCAGTTACACGTGTGGTGTTACGCTCATATACTCAATCATGTCATATGTGATCTGACAAAAAATTGCATTGATTCTGTGTCATTGTTCTGCTGAATGACTGTGCGATATTTATGCGTGAGTCTTATCAGCGAATGGACATTTGGAAGATCAAATGTTAACAAAGGCGTCTTACAGTTATTGCGGAAACAAGATGGTAGAAAACACACTGTTTTTCAGAAAAAGTTTGGTCATTTTTCGAACTCAGAAAGTGCTTTGTATATAGAGTTGACCATAATAATTAAGAAAATTGCTTCTACAGAAAATATCAAACCAAAAGTTAGGTGTAAAGCGAAAGGATATATAAAAGATCTTCTCAAGTTCAAAACAGCTCGGACAGCACAAATGTTTCTTAAGATATTTCAAGTGACGACCTCTCTGTCAACCTATCTCCAAATAGAGGGTGCTGCTAGTGTAGTCCTATCGGATGGTGCAGACTACTCTGTTCCAAGTGAAAGAGTAGAGAGATGATTTTGAATCCGTTAAGGATGCAGTATTAAGCTTTGCAGAATGGGCCAATAACAAATTTGAAGACTTAGAACGTGATTTCTTTTTTTTTTTTTTTCTATTGACCTGTCGACAATTTGACTTCAGAGATGGACAAAGATTTTCCTATAAATATGAAGATGAAGCTGCTTCTATCCAATGACCAGGAATTGCATCGAAGCATTCAATACAATATTGGACATGGTAGTTTCGAGTATTTCTTCAAGATTCAAGAAGCAATGTACTTTATGCATAATTTGGACCCTAGCCACTTCAACCAAGTAACAGAACTTCCAGACGTGCCTTTCGATAAACTTACATATTTTCTGAAAAACTTCAGTAAAGAAGTTTCCAAGGATACTATAAATGTATTCTCTTGGACTTTTGAAGGAAGTGGGTATCCTTGAAAGTCAGTCTTGATGACGAGCACAACCGAGAAAAAATGACTGTCCTGATGGTGCAAGTGATTCAGAATTAGGAGAAAATACATTTGTTTACAAGGAAAGCGAATGCAAAACGTGTTGCAAAATTGTCCAATGTGCTGCTTTTTAATTTTGTAGAATTGTAAATTTTGCAGTAATACTTATCCAGGTTTCCAGCATACAAATTTTTATTGACTTTGCCCGTAACTCAGGTAACATGTAAAAGAAATTTTTCAAAATTAAATAAACTGAAATACATTAAAAATAGGATAACGAGTACCATATCTCAGGCACATTTGAAAACATTTATGTTGATGTCTATTGAAAAAGATTTATTAAAAAATATTTCGAATACAAAAGTGATAGATACAGTAGCATCAAAAACTAGTACACTAAAACATCTGCTAATTTTGTAATATAGTATACGTTCTCCTTGAACTTCATATAATATTTTGATCAATTCAGAATAGTATACTGATGAAAGAATATCAGGTTTTATTGTCAATTGTTAATACTATTGACTTACTGTAGAAAGAAAACTGTGCAATTGATTTGTGACATTGAGATGCTGGTGGCCCTCGTGGGAAAAAAGCGCCCGCGCCCCTCTAATAATGCCTATCCGTCTCTGGTCCAAAGCCTGGATAAAGTGTGATGGAAATCAGCAAATATTCAAATATTGCATATGCAAGATTCTTCCTGGTCTTGGTCTGGCGAGAATCTTGCAGGTATTGTCTTAGTGTTGCGAGAATCTTGCAGGCATGGTCTTAGTCTTAGCCTTAGTCTTGGTCTTGCATCGCTACTTTTCTCACCAGCAATCTGTTCAACTTTTAACCTTATTTTGGCCGGTATGTATATACTTATATACTGTCCTATCAAGTGGTATGTTTTGCCGCCTGTCATTATTTGATGACTGATTAGAAGACTCTTCACAAGTAGCCCTCCAGGCAAGTGGTACGTTTTGTCGCTTGTCATTATTTAAAGTGTTTTTAGAAAACCTTTCACAAGCATCCCTCAGGGTAAGTGGTACGTTTTGTCGGTGGTACGTTTTGTCGCTAGTATGTTTTGTCGCGTATTCTGACGGTGCATCGTAGAGGAGGGGGAGGGGGAGGTATGTGTAAGAAATAAAAATGAAAGTGGCTGTCTTTGTGACTTCATCACTCTTGAACCACCCGACCGATCTTGATCAAATTTTCAACATAGATGAGGTTCGGGACTGGGATGGTATTTACTGTATCTGTTCAATTTGACAATAGATGTTAGGGAGGGAGGAGTTAAAAAATAAATAATACTTAACTCTTGAGCCAAACGATCAATTTTTTAAACATAGATTAGTTTCGAACCTGAGATGTTTTCTATTGTTTCACTTTGGCGGTAGAACTTAGGATTAGGGAATGGGCGGGGGAGAAAAATAAATAAAACTTAATAAATCTTGAACCATCGGACCGATCTCGATCAAGTTTAGAACCTAGATGAAGTTTAAACCTGAGATTTTTTTTTTTTTTGGTTACGGCGTACCTTAAAGGTGAGGGAGGGAAGAGGCATTTAAAATGATCGAAAATGACCGACATTAGTGTCGAATCCATAGTTTTCGGGGTCGCTAAGATGAAGAGTGACATTTCTGGTCCCAATTAAATCCAAATGCAGCCTCCAGCCCCGCAACTCGGGGAGGGGGAAACACACAAAAATGATCGAAATGACCAATGTCAGTGTCGAATTCATAGTTTTCTGGTCGTTGAGATGAACAATGATACTTCGGATGCTGTGCCCTGCAACACGAGGAGAGGAGGAGGATAATAAAAATCATCAAAAATGACCGATAAAAATGAGCGCTTTAGTAATAATAAAGAGTGACTGACTAATGGAACATATTACTATTTTTATTCTCGATTTAACCCAGCGAATTGATGCTAGTTTTCGAAAAAAAGTTTAACCCTTTTACGAACTTATGGTACAAGTGGTATCATACAGGGTTTTATGGAACTTTGCGTTAAAACTCTCCGATTTGAGTTTTTTAGTCCGGTTTTTGTTTTCAAGTCTAGAGGTATTGTAGAACACGTTACGCATAATTTCATACTTTCCTGCGTCGAGGCATAGGAGGTGATGACGTCATAACTTTAAAAGATATATTTTCTTTCATTAGGCCTATTTTCATTATTTTTCGCGGTCTTACTTTTGCACCTAGAAGATTGAAATTTTGCACAAACATCTAGTCTACCGAGTAGTATTTATTAGGTTTCTTTCAGATCTCTGTGTTAAAACAGGGGTTCCAGAGGGGCAAAAAGTTTAAAAAAGGGATATTTTAACCAAAAAAATATTTTCTTCCCTATTTTCCCTCGATTAGATACATGATGGACACATGTGAATGGTACCGTTTCAAACGCAGTTCAATTCTGAAGAGAATTATGGACGAACCATGATTTTAGAATGAATATGGATGTCTCAGGAAATTTTTTAGCTGAGATCAGGGTCTTTTGCGGTAATCTGGGGCATTGTGGGGATTATTGATAAATATTTTCCCACCCTTACTATTCAAGATAGAAGCTTGCAATTTAATACATGCATTTAGTTCACGGAGTAGTATTTATCAGAGTTTTCTTTAGATCTCTACGTTCACTCAGGGCCGTTCTAGACGGGCCCAAAGTGTGAAAAAATTCCCGGAAATTTCCCCTTTCCTCTCAACTTTTCCCTCTTCTGGTATACAGTATGGGCATGCAAGTAGTACCATTTGAAAGCCTGCTCTGTTTTGAAGAGACTGCGGTATGAACCATGATTTTAGGAGAAATGGTGACGATGCTGCTTGACTGAAAGTCAAAAAAATACCCCCAAAACCCAAGAAAGTTTGTGTTTTAAAAGTTGCGAACACAAGCTAGGAAACTAAAAGAAACGTTGGATGCTGAATGCAATTTCGTATTATTTATTTTAGAATAAAAAGTTTAAATTATTGTCCCCACTTCCCACACATATACAGAAGTACTAACGATTAGTACCATTCAATAGTAAGTCGTTTGTGACACCAATCTCTACCCTTTTCTTCATTAGTTCCATGGATATAAGTGCTGGGATCTCTACCTTAAGGTTATTACTTCCTGACCCATAAGATAAAGGCAAAAATAAAGTTAATTCTATTTCGGGTTCTTTCTTATCACCCTGAGTAACAAGATTATTCCAATTTCCGTAACGCATCACTCGTCAGTTTGCAGTCATGAAGGGGAAAATGGAAGATCAGAATTCCTCCTCAGAACAGGGTTAGTCTGTTAATGTGTTTGATATACTTTCATAACACTTGCGGAAAGTGAAGAATCTTTCTAATTTCTACATATAGAAGAGTAATATCCTACTGACTTACTGATCAACAACTAGCCAAACTACTTAAGGTAGAAAATTGAAGTTTGGACAGTACATAGAATTTGTGCCTTAAGGTATCAAGAACTACTTTGTAATCTCATAATGTAGGCGTGGAATGAGGTGTCTGTTATTCTAATAAAATGTTCGTATATCGGAATCCCTTAAGTTTAGAAAAACTAGACTTCTCATTTCAAATAATTAAACACGCGTCTCAGTATTTTTGATAATTTACTTAGAATTAAAGACAAAAGCTGGGGAGAAAAGGGTGGGAATTGTAATTATTATAATAAGACTAAAAAGTTCTATTCACAAGAGGTTGATGGAATATATTTGAAAAGCAAATTTGAAATACCTTTTCTCCGCTTCCGATGCTTATTTGAGTAAAAGTGAAATGTACAAAACTCAGCTACCCAAGTTTTATGTTGGGTAATACATTTCATACAAGCAGCCATTACTGTTTGTAAATATTTGAACTTCCATAAATTGAGAAAATGCCAGATCGACCAAATGTTAATTAGATAAAAACAATCATTTTAAATAGTTAAAACGTTTCTTCACCTCGGGTCATTTTAAGCATATAAAATGGGAAACTAAAATATTTTAGAAATCGCTCTTTTGAAGTGAAGATTCCAAAAACGCTAGGGCAAGAGATAATTTATTTTCAATAAGAAGCTAACATAAGAGGCTAGTAATAAAGTATATTTTAGTCGATCATTTTAAACTTCCCCTTCCATTTGGGATATGCATTTTAATGAAAGTAATATGATGAAAGAAACAAACATGATCCAAATGCTAACTATGAAAATCATTTTAAACGGTTCAGCTGTTTTCCTGTGATGATGAGACTCACAATGAAAAATTATACAAAGTGGTCTCTTGTTTCTTCTTTCCTTAGAGGCAGAATTTTCGAAAATGCTAAAAATACATGTTCCATTACTTCTAGTTCGAGTTGAAATGCCGAATATCAAGCTTCCAACTTAAGAGAATCCTTACATTTTTGAGTAAATGGTAGGGTGGAGTGAATTTTTTTTTCGAAATGCGAATTTGGATAGGGGGCAAAAGTTGCATCATATCATAATACTTTACCACAGAAAATTTCAGCTCTCTAAAATAATTTTTAGCCGGGGAGCAAGGGGCCTTAAGTTTGAGATTTTGTAAATAAATTTCCATTTATTATGTAACTATTTGGCAGATCTTCGCTGGAAGCAGACTGTAAGTTTTAGTGTAGATAGGGTGCAAAAGATGCATCGTGTATCAGTAGATAACAACAATAACTTTTAATTCACTAAAATTATTTTTAGCCGGGGCGCAATGGCCCTGAAATTTGTGAATAATTAGACGAAAACTGATCAACTATAAGCAATTTGCTAGTTTGCCATAAAGAAGTTTTTTTGCTATTTAGTAACAGTCTTTTTCTGGTATAATGAACTTGGTGGTTGTACTAAGTCACTAGTATAATAGTTTGGTGGGTGGAGATAAGAGGGTACAGGTGCTAAAGTCTTGTGCAACTGTTTGACAGCTTGACGATTGTTATTAGTGTGTTATACCTGTGCTCGGGGCACGTGTCTGGTTAGCGGAAGTGTTGCTACGTTAGTGATTTGATTAATTTTGCGCTTTTGTAGTTACCGATGGCTTTATTATCTACCACTGTATTACAGCCTAACATCTCGTGTTTTTGTTTTGTGCTATAAAGAAGAAAGATGGCAAAATCAACCAGGTAGAATGTTCAAGAGCACAAGAGATGTTTCGTAGTGCCAAAGGTCGCGATTGGAGAACGCTTCCAACTTACGAAGACGTTATGACATGTTATTTATTTACGCGTCAGCAGCTGAAGGGAGCGGAAGTAAAGAACCAGCAGAGAATTTGGTTTACACGAAGGTATCAGAAAAAGTGGAAGACATTTGGTAACGTGTTTCAATTCCTGCTATTTCGCCCGGCTGTGTATCAATAGTGATCAACAGTTACTACAGAACACTGAAAATATTTTTAAAATTGGCAGTAAGAGGGAGCATGAAAGAAGAAATAAATTACAAGAATTAAAGAAGCAGGGCAATAAACCATTTGATATAGCAGCTTGCAAGTGTATAGATTTCACGGTGTGTCGTTGCACAGGACACTCAAAATGCCTGAATCGGAGAGAGTGTTTTATCAGACCAAAGGATAACTTAAAAAAATGGTAATCGGTGGTATTGATGTTACTTGGACAAAGAAAAGAGAAGAAACGAAAGCCAAAAAGCAACTAGCGGTCAAACTTTCAACCAAAACAGTACCAGTTACATTATCGAATCTTTACACTCCTCGTCATCTTTGGAAATAAGAAACAAAGGCAAAAGAACACGCTCAAGCTGGAGGAGATCCTGATTTTAGTTGGAAGTATCCTTTAAAGACAAGAAAGCAATCACAAATTAGATGCACGGAAATGACAAAATTCCTCTCGACATTAGCAAATGTGAAGGAGAAAACCGGCATGACTGGAAGAAAAATTGTAGTTATTGTTACTGAAGTTTTGGAAGATTTTAATATTGTGAGTCCAGAGCAGCTGCAAAACATAATTGATAGAAGAAAAATACAAAGAGAGATTGCGAAAAATCGTAAAAGTGTAACAACTAAAGTGATTGTTAATAAAGAGAAACCTTGTACCATCTATTTTGATGTGAAGAAAGACCAAACACTCGTAATGTCCGGCTCCGGAAGACATAGAGATATGAAGAGGAAAGATCATTATTGTGTCCTTGAAGAACGGGGTAATAAATTTCTCAGCCATGCTTCTTTGACCGTTTCAGCATTAGCAAAGAATACTGCTAATTCCATCTGCCTGGAATTACAAGAAAATAATGTGGACCTATGAGATATGGTAGCTATCGGCTGTGATAGTACTAATACTAATGTTGGGTCAAAAGGATGATGATTAGAGTACTCAAAAACCATTTAGAGAGACCCTTGCAGTGATGCATACGTTTATTGCACATCATTGAACTACTACTTCATCATTTACTGAAAGAAATCGATGATGTGACTACTGGTACATTGTCTGGTCCTATTGGTAGATCATTGGTGAATTGTGAGACGAATCCAGTGTGCAGCTTCGGAAAGATTTCTTCAGAACTCCCTACATACCTAAACGTGCGTCATCTCAGTTTTGATCAAAGATATTTGTATGAAATATGTCAATCTGTTAGAGGAGGCTGTGATAAAAACCCAGCAGATAAGAATCCTAGGAAATTTGTGCATACTCGCTGGTTAACAATGGCTTGTAGACTTTCGCGTCTATATATATCAACGCCAAATTCTTCAGAGGAGCTCTAAACTCTCGTTAAATTCGTAGTAAAAGTATATGTACCAGTGTGGTTCAGCATAAAACTGAAACGTCTTGCCAAATACGGAGCTAAACGTTTGTTCTTGACCATAAGACTTTCGAGATGTTTGCAAGAACTATACAAGTTTTTTGTCAATAAAATAATTTCCAGAAATGCATTCTATGCGAATTCTGAAAATATTCTTATTGCCGTGATTGGTGACTAGCCTCAGATCAGCTACGCGAATCCTTGCTACCGATAAAATCCTCCAACCCAGAAAACAATGTAAACGTGAAGCTCGTTCCTTCCAAGTGCCAGTGTTAAACTTCGAGGCAAGTAATTACACAGAAATGATAAACTAAAATGGGTGTAGCAACAGAACCGACAATACTGACTCATATCACAGATGACAAATTGCGAGAATTTGTTCTTGAGAAAGTACAAATATTGATATCCCTGAGTTTCCATGTTATAAGCAAGCAGTGGAAAGATTAGTGAAAATACTTAGTGAAGGTTCTTCGTCAGTATGTGAGCCAGGAGAGATTTCTTTATTCGTTTTAAATTTGACTTAAGAAAATACATGACTACTTTTTAGATAAAGTTCGCAGTATTTTGCTTGAAGACGTGAATGAAATTTATGAAACATTCAATCTAATACTGGTGGGTAAGTGAGATGGAACTCGACCGTAGCCACCTCCATGTGGTGAGTTCTGGGTTGATGTAGCCTGTAACATAGAATATGAACTTCGATAGCTTTAGAAATCTACCTGGACACGACAACAAATCATAATACCTTCAAATTACAGTCTCCTTCAAGCGAAGAGCTGCCTAATAATTATACAAATAAACAATAAACGTGTATTTATTTACAAAACGTATCAAACTAAAGGCCCATTGCACTCCTGCTAAAGAATATTTTAGAGAATTGAAATTTTGCATGGTAAAGTACTACGATATGATGCAACTTTTGCCCCGTATCCAAAATCGAATTTCGAAAAAAAATTGGCGTCTTTTCACTCCACTCTAGTAAATGGTAAACAAAAAATTAATATTACTGAAATTACCCACTTTATGTGCATTTTCTTTTAAACATTAAAGACGAACTAACTAACTACCGCCGTGGTCTATGGAACCCGCAAGTTCAATACCGTATTCACAAAAGCTCTCCATTGACTTCTGTTCTTAGCTAACTAGGTCCAGTTTCTATTTTCCACTCCAATTTTTGCGAGATGCATCGTAATATTATCCTCCAATTTGCATCTAGGTCTTCCTAATGTACGTTTGTGATAGGATTTCCAGTAATGACTTTGAAAACGTTCTTTACCTTCTTCCATTCTGGCCAGATGACCTTCGCACCTGATATTCCTAGATTTTATAACTCTAACAATGTTTGGTGCCATTTCATGAACTTTTGCGTTTCATCCACTTTTATTTCACCTGTACCATAATAACGGATGTCTGGTAATTTTCCGACATGCGTTCGATTTGCAGCAGTGTTAATAAATTTGGAAAATTACCGCCAGTAATTTGCAGCAGTGTTAATAAATTTGGAAAATTACCGCCAGTAATTTGCAGCAGTGTTAATAAATTTGGAAAATTACCGCCAGTAAATGAAACGCCTTGGATAATTTACTTTGTACCATCTACAATGTTACAAAGGTGTATAACTATATTTAAAACACATGAATTTGACTCATAATGTATTGCAATTAATTGATCCAGGTTTTTCCTGGGCACATTTTATTAAGTATACTCTTAACCAAACAGATTACTTCTAATCAGTTTCTTAATTTCGAAAGGGGCAATAAGAGTTCAAAGTCGCTTATACGGGAGTGATTCATCAGTTAATGCAACTTCCGGGTCCCATGATGTTTGTCGCAATGCAAATGAATTTTATTTAAAATTTTTGTGTACTAATCTACACTTAATTCGATTTTAGCACAGGATACTTTCTATACTAAACACACTGACCTTTCACGATAACGTTCTTTAATTGGTGAAAGGGTAAATCTATTTTCCATTTTCTATCAACATTATTGCTTTTTTGGCTTGCGGAGTTACATGGTTGCCTTCCAAATTCACACTATTTTGCTCCTGGCCGGAGGTCACCGTGGGGAGGGGGATACCGAGACATGTAAAAATAATCAAAAATGATCGATATTAGTGTCAAATCCATAGTTTTCGTGGTCGCTGAGATCAATGGTGATATTTCCATCAGCGATGACTTGCAAATTCAGCTACAATTGTATGCTGGCCGGGGGTCGGCAGGGAAAGATACCAAGACATGCAAAAAATAGCTCAAAATGACCGATATTAGTATCAAATCCATAGTTTTCGCTGTCGCTGAAATCAATGGTGAAACTCCGATCGCATTAACTTCCAAATTCACGCTATTCGACTCCTGGCCGGGATCACCGGGGGGATGTGGGGTGTGAGATACCGAGACATATAAAACTGATCCAAAATGCGTAAAATCCATAGTTTTCGTGATCACTGAAATCAATGGAGACACTTACTTTAGCGATGACTTGCAAATTTAGTTAGAATTGCATGCGGGTCGGGAGTCAGTGGGAGGGGGGATACCGAGACATGGAAAAAATAGCCCAAAATGACCGATATTAATATCAAATCCATAGTTTTCGCTGTTGCTGAGATCAATGGTGATACTCCGACAGGCATTGACTTCCAAATATAGCCCCCATGCGAAGCATGGGTATATTCAACTAGTTTTCAATAAGTATATGTACTGCTGTATCGCTATTATTACTAGGTATTGTATATATTACCTTATAATTCTTATGATATACTAATTACAAGTTATTATTTCTTAATTCGACATGGGTATATAGTGATTACTATCTTGATTGTTAAAGCAATGTATGATCTTAATATCGTATATCAGGTTGACGTTTTCATGGACTAATGTGAAAGTTTATTCCACAGAACTTCAGTTTTAGGCGTGGGAAAAAAAAACGAGAGCCCATTAAATTGCTAATTTTGGTAGAAACCTCCTACCGTATTTCACTATTTCGTTAATACTTTAACCTCCCATTTTTTAATATCTTCGAGTTTACTACCTTTCTTATGTCAAAGTGATATCTAGACTTTATTCTTGATGAAGCTGTATGGCTTTTTGTTATTATAGTATTATTCTCTAAAATCCAGTACGTCATAAATAAGTTAAGGTATGCTGTATGCCATTACTTACTATAATCTGTCTTCTAATAGATTAATATAGAGTATAGGAAATTTATTTACGATTGTAAGTAATATCTCCGTATGAGTTGTTGACGGATATATAATATAAACGTAATACACAAGATAAGGCAGCGAATTGGTCATTGTGGAAGCCCATCCTTATTCATAAGTTTCTGGATTGTAAGAATGCATTCTTAAATATACCGTTCGTTCGATTTTTTTTATTTTTAGAAAATAGCATTTGTAAGGCAATAAAGTGTCATATTCTTTAATAGGAATCTAATATCAATCACAGAGCTGCCTGTCACGTCTCTTAGGAAAAGAATTCGAACGGATTAGTGCCGATGGGGTACCGCAAAGTAGGGTGTACTGTGCTCGAGGATCAATGCAATGGAGTTCATGAGCACTCCAACAAACATGGAAGAGTATATTCGCTTCTTAGGGTCGTGAATCGTGAGTGGACGATGAAGAAAATCTACCAAGGAAGAATTTGTGTATAGGGTAGTGAGATCCCAGTACGAAACCCAATGTAAAACCAAGTTCGTATGCGGGAAAATGAAGAAGACCGGGAATGCCATATATGGACCCCAGTCAAAGACCACATTGTTGTTTGTAGTAGGGTATAACACTAATATATTTTGGAGGATTTGAATATGTCAAATAATCAAACAAAAAGGGCTCGTAATGCTGAAGATGTGTTTGTAAAATATCAAGGCGCTAGCAGAATATGACAGGTGAGTAAGAATATCGCTTTTCCCAAAATTGAATTTGTAGTGTAGCAAATATGTTGTTCGTAATATTAGAAATCAATAGTTTTTAACTTTTATAAGTAAATATAGAAAATCTCAAAAGAAGGTATTTTGGAGCGCAAAATAACGGAATGGAGCCAAGGTTGCTTCTAAATACTGCTACGGGAGTCGAGAAACGTTTCTGGTCTTGTAAAAAAGTTGTTTCTTAAAACGGAAAATTGTGGCGTCGCAGAAAACTGTAAGTGAAAATATAGAGAAACCCTCTAAATGCAAATTGTCGATTTCTACTATGACATCCCTTGATACTAGACTTAGCACATACGGGCTTGGTAATTCTAAGGGTAAGGTGTTTCAATTATTTTGGTAACCATATAATATGTGAGTGTATCATTTTATATATAAGCCTTTCATTATTAACATTTTGAACAGCAGTACCACTATATGTGCAGTAAATTTCCCTCAAGTTTATAATACTTTATATCTCTCTACCATATGTTTTCCGTGGTACAACCACAACAACTTGGAAATATATGTTCAATTAATAATTGTATGCATGTTCATATGGAGATATACATGACACTTCATAAACATGACAGAATTATACAGCAGCTTGTAATGGTTTTGTATTTGTGTAGATGAACCATGTTAATGGGTGTTACAACAGAGAAACAAACTGTGTTCTAGCTCCCGCATCGAAAACACAATGGAGGTTCTCTTCATGTCTCTTGTAAAATAGAAGAGAGAGAGAGAGAGAGAAAAAAAACTATACATGGCTCTCAGAAGGGAAGTGTGAATAGTTTATGAGAACGTAGCGAGCAACTCCAATAGACAAAGTTGATTGTAATCAGCACTTTGTTTTAGGTTCAGTAGCAGCGTCTTTTCGCACGGTGATTTCCCAACTGACTGCAAAATCTAGTGCATCTGCAAAATATTGCTTCCTCCTTCTTTTGCTATCTTGGCTTGAAGAGAAGAAGCTCTTTCTTTAGCTCATTCCTCCACCAACCTAATTATGGAAGGAAACTCACATTGGCGGGAGCATGAGATCTGTTGCTTTACTCCCTCATCACTTGGTGTATGAGAACGGCTTCTCGTCTGCGGCGCACGGCTGAGATTTTCTTCAGCTTCAACTTTTACTGGAGTTAATCAAGCTACTATGATGACAAGTCAGTAAACATATAAGACAGGGAAGGTAAATGAAATTATATGAAGCAAGATCTTTGATACGTTTAATTGAATGAAGGAGGAACAAAATGAACGAAGACAAAAAAATTACACTTTAACAAGTAGTTCTCTTCGTTTTGATTTGTTGATTTGAGTAGAAGTATTTAATAAAGCTAAATTTACAATATACAGGCACTTTCAGCAGTATTATGAAGTTAAACAAATACACATACTAATTCAATAAATTCATACGTATTTCAAACGTCTTCGGTCTTTTATCAATCTACATATTTTCCGTATGTTCAGTCTTCAAATTATGAAAATACACGTTCGACTAGAAAATGAATAATACAAAGGAAATGTTAGTGTAACAATATCATATCTGATTCTGAAGAAATTGAGAACAAAAAATCTTAGAAGAAAGAATTGAAAATAAAGAATACTTCTGTACAGGGGAGAGACGATAAAATTACATACTAGTAGTACTACTATTTATAATAATAATAATAATAATAATAATAATAATAATAATAATAATAATAATAATAAAATAATAATAATAATGAGCCTGCGAAGGGATGACACCATGACTGAATTAAAATATATGAATAGCGTTAATGCTTTAGAAATTTGCAGCAACTTTCATTTAATGATGGCTCAGTGGTAGAGCACTTACCTCCTAGGGGTTCGATCCCCGGTCGAGTAAGTCTTTGGTGGACAACATCGTGTACATGGGTTTTCTTTGGGTTCTCGTATTTCCTCCCATATTTTTATTCCACCAATTCTTCCATCATCATTCAATTGTCTAACAGGCATAAAATCATGGGGCGTTAAACTAAAAATTTCATTTTCAATGATAAATTATTTCTCTTTGTGATAAACTATAGTAGTACTGGCTTGTATAGGGATGAACTTTCCTCTACTGAAAATAGAAAGATATTCTACATCCCTCCCCGAAATTTAGCCGAAAAGAAAGTGTGGTCGAACGCATTCCGACAGAAAATTAACCATAACCAGCGCACCCCTCCCAAGAAATGTTGATGATTGGTCCAAAAGTACACTTCCGAATCAAATTAGTACCCCTCGCCCAAATTAAGGATCCCATGGGGCAGGAACACATATGACGTGATTAAAATTGCACTCTATTGTAATGTGACTGAAGCTAATTGGTAAAGGGTAAATGATATTTTATTAATCTTGATATTAATGTTTTGTAAATTTTCATATTTTAAATGGAAATAAAAACTCAATTCCCAATCTGGTGCTGTTAGGTCGTTCACATGTGTAGAGCAATTAAGGAAATCTCGTAACAACTCAAAACTATGTCTGGATAAAAAAAACATTCTTTTAATAAGAAATGTAACTTACGTTATGCAGCAATGTGTCAAGTCAATAACAAACACTTCCTACTTCGAGTCATGAGGAAATTCTTGAAAATGTAATTGTAAGCGGAAGAAATGATACTACCAAAAACTAGGAAGAAAAGGTAGGTGGACAAAAAGAGTAGTGAACTCGAGAGAGTTTTGAAGTGACCATCACAGAGGAAGGTTCGACCTCTTAATTCTTCTCTGATCAAAATCTTGGTGAGTACATTCTGGTTAGAAATTGATAACACACTTCTATTATTAGACTTCATTACAAATTTCATTGGCATCAAAATCTAACTTCTAATTTAATATGATAGTTATTATTGATTTTGTCATAAGGCCACAGCACCAGTTTTGGGTAATTATCTGATCTGATATCTCTAGTTTTATTTATGCAATCAAAACTATCCATCTCAACAAATTAATCGCTCTACCTAAAATTAAATGGTTGTTTCGTTATGAGAACGCATAAATTACCTCCATGCTAACATGGTTATTATTACATGAGCTATGTGTGGATATAAATTGTGTATGTCGACGTCCGGATTTCGATCCAACAAATTGGCTTACATTACTATTGCCTAACCTTTAAAAACTTTAGTCAAAGATGACCTTTAAAAATGACCTAATTAAGATTACACCTTACTGTAGGGATCTATACAGAAAATTCTCCCTTTGACCCTCTCTCCAAATTTTAGAAGGATTATAATTAATTATTTTTTATAATTTGTATGTAATGATTTATGGACTTAAATTTTAGATTTATAGCAGCAATCTCAACTGTATCCCTGTTCTAAGTTTTGGAAAGAGGTGTACGACCACTGTAAAATTTGGTCACTTTTAGTTCAGCATGGCATATAAGTTTAAGTATAAAGATTTTGTTTTGTATCAACTTTGAATATATATCTCTATCCAAATTTGGGGGTCTACAAGAGCACACTTTAAGTTTTAATTCATAATGGTGCATAAGTTTACATATATGCATAAATTTCGAATCAATTTCGGATATACTCTTATCTAAATTTTGGTACAGATAAACGAGTTTTATTTCAATATTGAACTAAGGTAGCTCTGGAATTTTGGCAGGGCCTCTAAATTATGAGAAAGATGAACATTTAATTTTTAGCACTGAATAATAATGATACGTGGTATGAACATGTAGTAAATTGACCACACGAAAAAAGGTATAGTACCAGGGGTGCATCCACTTGGGGATCCACCGGATCCGCCCGCCTCCTAAAAACTTGGTAAGTCGATATATATTTTTACACTTTTTTTAATAAAACTATACTCGTTTAGCAAAGAAATGATTGTTTATCCTAAAGATTTTGATCTTACAGTACATTTGTATTCTTTCTTTCTTTAAAAAACAATCTAGTTTTACTATTTTTTCTGAGAATATAGGTGGCAAAAAATCAAGAAATAACGCTAAACTATGAAACTAAGCATAAACCAATACATAGTCATTTAGGGGTGTAGAACTCAAGATTTTTTTTCTATTGGAGCAGGCCTTTCACACATTAAAAGTAAACCAGAAGTTTATTTCCACATTATTAAAGCTTCAACAGGATAATATACATACATATTACACACGTACGTAAATACATATATTATTATTATATTTATGAACCTGAGTCTTGACAGCGTATGAAGTTAAAATCACAGCTTCTGGGAAATATACGAATTAGTTAGTTATAAGAAATCGGAAACTGTTCATGGAAGTCCATTCGTTTGACTGTGTTTGTATCTTCTGTATTCTTAGCCCATTACCCATATTGTAAAGTAGTAGCTTCCTGTTGCTATGTTTTTTTTTTTAAAAAATATGTTTCTTGACTGACGTGAGATAATTTTGTGACAGATCTGGCAAGTGTTTTGAAGGTAACGTGCAACATTCACTTTTGTGCAAAACTATGTTCTCAACAACAAAAAAACTCATATTTGCCTTATTATGTATATTGTACAGTATATGTAAATTCAGATATACTTCAAAGCTTTTCTGTTAAGATTATTTTCTTTTTACATCAATTTCATTTATATGTGAAACATGATAAGGGACATAAAACCGAGTGTCCCCTATTGCTTTCTTAGATTTAGGGCCTGTTGAGAAGGGACAGAGCCTTGTGGGTGTTCCATGCAATTCCAAGAACTGGGGATCTCTTCTTCTGAAACAGTCTATAACTGTAGTACATTGCAGTGCTCTTCAATTTTGTATTTTCTTAAGTGTCACTGTTATTTTCACATTTCAATTTAATCATAATTGGTATTTCAATAAATTCAATATATCTTCAGTTCATACTATTAATAAGCAAACTAGTAGGTTAATTCGAGAAACAGAAAGTGTGAACGTTATTTTTTCCAGAATACCTGTAGCTATCTAAAGTTACTTTTGTGCTTGGACTTGATTCTTCTCTCACGGTCAACACTTTGTTTACAGGTTGGGGGTTGGCATCAGGTAGGTAACCGCTTGTTAAAGCATTTGCCAAATCAAACATGGATCCAGAGATAAATGTGGTGAGAAAAGGCCAGGGTATACCCCAGAAGCGAGGCCGTGAGAATTGAGCAAGGGATACGCCTTAATATTGGACGGAAGAGGCTAAAGAAGCGAATCCAAAAACAAGAGAAAGTCCGAATAGGAACGTGGAACGTCAGAACCTTGACAAGTAGGAGCTATGAGTTATCGGAGACTCTGGAAAGAAGTAGAGTGAGGATAACATGCATCCAAGAGACTAAATGGAAAGTTTCAAGATTAAAGAAAATAGGAAATAGATTCAAGCTTATGTAGTGGGAACGACAAAAGAAAAATGTCGTTGGAATTATCTTGGATAGGAATATGAAGGGGAAATTGGTGGACGTGAAAAGAGTAAACGACAGAATTATTATAGTTAAGTTTGCTAGAAGAAGGAGAAGCCTGAATGTAATTATCGCCTATGCCCCGCAGGTTGGTAGATGGAACCAAGCTTGTTCTGGAGGGTAGACGTCACAAATGAGCATGGGTATGTAGGACAATCAATGTCAGATTATGAAAGAATACATGGATGATATGGATTAGAAATCAGAAATGAGGAAGGAGAGAATATACAAGTGACAGAATCATACGATCTGGCTATCTTGAATAACTTCTATAAGAAGAAAGAAGAGCACCTTATTACATATAAGAGTTGCGCCTCAAGGTCTCAGATCGACTTCATTGGATGGAACAGACAAACCCTCTAGGATGGAAAGGACTGGAAAGCAGTACCAGTGAGAGTCTAATGGAGCAGCACCGCCTTGTAGTAGCCGATGTCTTCATCAAACAAAAAGTTGCAAGAAGATGACAAAATGTTACTGTTCGTACGAAGTGGTGGAAATTAGATACAAGAAATGCTTAAAAGATTCGAAAGGAAATAATCGCTAACCAAGTATTGCAAATAAAGAAAGAAGAGTTGCAGATGGAAGAAGAATGGACAATCAGTAGTACTCAGGGAAACGGCAAGAAAAGTTGTGTGAGAAACAAAAGGAAGAGGCCTCATTAATAAGGAAACATGGTGGTAGAATAAAGAAGTTCAGGCAGCTGTTAAGAAGAAGAGGGAACGACAAAAAAAATAGCATAACTCAGGCAATCTGATGGATTACAAAGAAGCGAAGAATAACGCCAAGAAGACCGTTAGTGTAGTTAAATGGTAAGGCTTATGATGAGTTGTACAACAAGTTGGAAAATAAACTAGGAGAAAATATTATATACAATCTTTCGAAGGTAAGAGAAAGAGAGAGAGATTTCGCATGTTCCCTATATCAAGGATGAAAATAAGGAGAATCTAACAAGTAAGGAGAAGATAAAGAAGAAGTGGAAGGAGTATTTCCAGGAACTTCTTAATGTAGAAAATCCGAGGGAAACGTGCGAAAATCTATCCACGAATCCGAGACTGGTTAATGAATTCATTCAATCTGAAATTTAGTCTCGAGGGCACTACGATCCATGCAATCTTTAAATTTTACGTCCCACAGTTATGCCGGCTAGGCTAAAGGAGACGATGATGATGAGAAATAAAGGACATGGTGAAATGAAGAAAGTGGGACGAAACGGGAGGACCTCGAGAAAACCCAAGCACATGGTGTTTGTCTACCACAAAGCTCACTTGGCGAGAACTAGGATCGAACCGAGGACCCAATGTACCAGAGGTGAACGCTCTACAACTGAGCCACCGCGGCCCGCATTATGTTCCTGAATGCTATCTTCAGGAACACTTGTCTAGGTATCCCTGAAAGAGTGTAAACAATTTTTTTGCTATCTTTTCATAGTATATGTACGGTGAATATGCTAATAACATATGATATGGGATGTTTCGTCAGTAGGTTTGTATTAGATAAAATAATATTGCAGAAGAAAGAATTAGGGTTACTCTGTCACAATCTTATTCTGTAAGGAAGGAATGCAAAGAGTATAACAATTGAAATATAACTTACTGTATAGGCATAACTCAATATCATACTTGGTGGGCAGTCAAATTACTTAGTGGTAAGTAATAAGCAATACTCAGTAATAAGTAGAAATGTAGTGGGTGTGCGCCTCGACCAAAAGTTATCTTGACGCAAGAGGATAGCTTAAAATACTTACTTTATTCCAGCAATTAGCCTTAATAAGTTAAATATTAAATTAATACTAGCAAACCCGCACGTCTTGCGCAAGCGCAGTACTTTGTTGTAGTCTGAATGATTGAATATGATACAAAATTAAAAATTATCCCTCTCTCCACCTCATGTTGCGGCGCACGGCATGATAAAAATTATCACATTCCCGAATGTCATGTATGTTGAAAATTTGATCGTGATCGGTTGAGTGGTTCAAGAGTTAAGTTCTATTTAGTTCTATATATAGTAATCTCCCCTTCCCTCCCCTAGGTTTTATCGTGAAAGTGAAAATATTTAAAAAAAAAAAAAACTTTCCAGGCTCGAACAACTTCTATGTTCAAAATTTGATCGAGATCAGTCAGGTGGTTCAAGAGTTTTAAGTTTTATTTATTTTTATATATCTCTCCCCTCCCATCCTCCTGCTCCATGTTTTACCCTCAAAGGGATATGACAGAAATCACCCCAGGTCCGAATCTCATCTATGCTGATAATTTGTTATTAACTCACAAACATCGGTACTTTTATTTTTATATTTATTGATTTTTGTATATCTCACCGTTGTCCCCATCCCCTACGTTATTCCGTCCAAGTGAAATGGTAAAATCTATCCCAGGCATGAATGTCAGCTACGTTGAAAATTTGATCGAGATTGGTCCTTTGGTTCAAGAGTTAAGTTTTATTTATTTTTGTACAATTCTCGTCACCCCTTCCCCTAAGCTCTACCGTCAAAGTGCTTAAAAGCCAGAACTGCATCTACGTCCAAAATTTCGTCGAGATGGGTCGGGTGGTTCACGAGATTAAAAGTCATAAACACAGCCTCTTTCAATTTGTATCTGAAGTGTTTTGTTCACAGATACCGCTATTAATCTATAGACTGTATGTATGAATCATACGAAGGTGACAAATAGATGTAACAAACCAACACCAACTACATTTGAGCTCCTTCGTAGCTAAGTAGTTAGTGTACGCGCCTTTGGCGTGGGAGACTTGGGTTCGACTTCCGACAGGAGCAAACGTGGTTTGGATTCCACGTTAATCAATAGGTCCCGTCTCATAGCCTCGCTGCTGAAAGGGACGTTAAAATCAAAATCAACTAAACCGACTACATTTTTAAAATACCCTTTTTAGTTTAACGTCCCACCTTATACCCTTTATTTAAGATCGAAACTATCAGTGCTAACTGAACGAGTTGTTTGGGATGTGGGTCTAACTAGATAATTAACTTAGAAGCTTGCCTTAATCAGACTTTAACTGAATTTAATCCCTAGTGATAAGCAATTCTTATGATTACTAACTTTTGCATTTACATTACTTTCTAAATATACATTGAACTGGCATAGAGATCACATTTTGAAATATGGTCTCGTTAAAGACCATTGTCATATTCTTACAAAATGGACTAGTATTTTGAAGTATTTGGTCCATCTTGCGTTATGATATCTTGATTTTGATTAATGTTACTCATAATATCAGATAATTTCTCTGGGTTTTTCTTCAGTCATCTAGGGTGGACGTATGTACATTAACATTTGATTTTTTTTTAAAAAAAAGCGTCAAGTTATTTATTAAAACATGTTTTTGGATAGTGTATAAATAACCCAAAATCATCTGTTTCGTGCACATGATGTATGTACGTATGTGTTATGTTAGAGAAAGACGTAAATTCGGAGATGTTTAACGGTGATGAGAAAGCACAAGACCATGTCTCGTGGGCTTGAAATGTCACATAATTTCGTCGGGAGACGCCCTGTTTCGTTGCCATTCGTTTTGTCAAGCTCTCACCAGCAGCTGGCGGAGGGTCATAAGGAAAACCCTCCTTCAATCAGATATACAGCACATTACCAGGTCTCACAGCGCCCGGGGTCCTTTGTTTTTCTCTAAGACGAGTGTCATAACAAGAAGCAAGAATTCTTGTGCCTTGTTGTTTGCATTAATAAATTATAACGATATTACGGTGTAGTGTGCTTCTATTCTGGAGTTGTGTCCTCAGAGAGCTGCCTTCTCTACCATCTCAATTGCCGAGGAAATTGTCAAGATGTCGCCTCCAGAAACTACTTAGGCTATTGTTCACTTGGATGCCAAGTTCTTGCATTACTTATAACCTTTAAACGCAAGGATGGACAACAAAATAAATGTTCTAATTCTAGCTTGAAAAAATGGTTTATTATAAAATATATTGTCTTTAATTACAACATATTTAGTTAAATAAGTAAGTGATATTACCACAACATGAATCAATAGTTAAAACATTTGATGAAATAATACAACATTTTTAGTTGTGCTGCTATCTTGCATCGATTTGCTTAATATTAAGAGTGCACCGATTTTGTTGACATATGTTGAATTACTTTCACAAATCGTTTTTAATAAAAAAAGCATTATATAAATGAAATTTGTTGTAACTATCAAAATAAATCATAACAGAATGTTTGTAGCTGACTTTTTTTTTTAAAAAAAAATAACTAATTAATTAAATTATAATTAATAATAAATTACGGTTTCAAAAACAATATTTTACTCATCAACCTAACAGAAAAAATGAACTTACATTAAAACATTTATCATACCTCCTTCTTTCAAGTGAAATATTTTGCAATGTTATATCCTGTCTAGTTGTTTTAATGAAAAACTCTGAATGTGAATATGCACATTCAAAATATTCCGTAAGTGATATTAAGTTTTCGTAGTAGTGATATTAACATCTTTAAATTTATTTTTTATCACAAAATAAATTCATAGCGAATGATAATGTGTCAGAGTATAAAGCAAAACTTAGGAAATCGCTTAGTAATATTTGCTCTCGGTTTGATTGTCCATAAATCAAGAAAATCATTAATTTATTCCCCAATTTGGAAAAGTTTAGTTGTGCTATTTGTACAACGTCGACGACCACTCGTCAACACAACGTATATGGAGTTGAATAACTACCTTTTATTGTGTCAGCGGCTTAGTGGTAGAGCATTCACATCTGGTGCGTGGGGTCCTTGGTTCGATCATAGCTATCGCCAAATTGACTTTGTGGTGGACAAACGCCGTGTTCGTATTTTTCTCGGGGTTCTCCTGTTTCCTCCCACTTCACTCATTTGACCATTTCATTCATTTTCATCATCACCATCTCCTTTAACCTAGCCGGCATATGCCTGGGACGTAAAACTGGAAGATTCCTTTTTGCACAACTACTTTCTCCAAATTTAAATATTTTACTCCAGAAATTAGTGCTAATTAGTGGTGTATTACCAGAATTAGTGTTCGAGTCGTTGCGGAGTTAGGGCACAGCAAATGTGGCTTACCAACTTCACAGAAACCCAACAGCTATCCCAATTAAAAAAAAAAGGTTTCGTACCAGGAATTAATGGTAATTAGTAACCAATTCCCCAAATTAGTACTGACCTCGTTGAAAAGTTGGGACTTACAAAAGGGGCTAGGTCAACGTCACACTAGCCCAACCAATTTCTCCACATCAGAAACTAGTGCTAATTAGTACGCGATTTTCAGAATTAGCCCTAGTCAAGTTAAGAAGCTCGGATACAGCAAAAGGGACTGGGCCAACTTTACACTGATACAACCAGTTGTTTCGAATCGAAAAGTGTTCTAGTTAGAAATTAATCCGAATAAGCGATAATTAGTGCTAATTTAGTGCTAATTACTGCCCATTACTAGAATTAGTACTGGTTTCGTTAAGAAGTCAGGGATCAATAAATGTAGCTGGACCAACTTCATACAGACTCAAGGAGGTTTTCCTTAAAGAAAAACACAGCTTTCTTACAAGTCTGGCTAGAATATTTATTTAAAAAAAAAATAAAGTATAAAAGTAACGGTTTCGGAAGTATAGCACTTCCTTCCTCAGACTACACTCTACAACTGAAATCAGAAATAAAATTATATACAATAAAGAAAAGAGATCATTAGTTCTTTCCACCAATCAACATCAACAAACGCATCATGAACATAATAAGAAATCAGATAAGTAACTATCAAATAAACAGCTATGGAATGTAACTATAACGTTCTTTTGGCAGAAATTCATGTATCTGCATTCTTCAATTCCGTCTGTGGAGCATTTCCTCGTATCATCGAACGAAAATTGCCAAAATTGCATTGCGAAAATTGCAGGACTCTATTTTCTCCCATTATAGCTCTCAAAGATTGCGATGTTCTGACGAAATGTTTCACTATGCTCTATTAAAAGCACCTTAATTCAAGGAAAATACGCCAACGTCGGAATGAGGAATATGTAGACTATCATAATTGCATTTTATAATTGTTTTTGATCTTTATTTCCATTGGTCCTTTTGTGTTGCATGATTAGGCATTTGTAGATATTAATAATATTTTGGAATAAACTGGGAATTTCAGCATTAAAATTGCCGAAATATATAGTAATTATTTTAATTATTTCTCAAGTCATAATGCAGGAATGGTAATTATTTCCCAAGCCATCCACTATTCAGCAACCAACTTATCAAATAATTTACCCTTTAGAAAAGAATATATATGACCAATTAATATATTCTCATCAAAAATCAAATATTTGATTGAAACATGTTCTGTACACTAACCAAATACACGAAATTAGATGTTGAATTGTCTGAATTAGTATTCTAATGATTCATTCTAAGAATGTTTATCTTTTCAAGTGACAGCGATTAATAATTTGACATTAAATATCTCTGACTTCACTTGATGCTGACCAGAAGCGCGCCACATTTTGGGTTAGCCGTAATAATAATTATTGTGGTAATGATAATTACTACTTCAACATTTTCTTTTTACAAATTAAGAAAGGTTTAAAGATTGCTTAATCAGTTTAGCGTGCATATGCAGTAGCTTCCAAGCTTAAGCGTGACTAACACAAATAATATTGACAAGAATACCAGAGAATACCACAGAATAATACTGAGTAATACCCGAGAAGACAAGTATTTCAACGAATAGGAAAATAACGACTCATTAGTTACAAAAAACACACAAGGCGTTATTAAAACGACTTTCCCATTCTTCGCGATTTCTTTTTCTGGCTCTAAGAAACTCTATAAAATAGTTCATGTTTTAAGTAGAAACAGTCAGTTTTTGAATTGTAACACATAGTTTTCTAGACACCAGCTCTAAAACATTAAACGTGATTCTAGATCGCATATTATTATTCAACATACCAAATATTTTTATTTTTATTTTTATATTGTTAATATATATCATTCTAAACCATAAATCGTGCGGAACTAGATATACAGACGAAAATAACGGAAATCAAACCAGAATCGCACAAATCTATTACTTATTTCCAAATGATGTTTATGAAAATATAAATTCCACTTCACTCGGGTACTTAATGTCACTTAAAGCTTTTGATATTAATTTCTTAATGTTTAATGTAATCTTAAAATTATTGCGTACAATTGTACCGTTATTTATGTAAACCACTAAATAATAATTAATCATATCACTAAGTGGCAGTTGGAGAACTAATAAGTGCCGAGGCAAGAGTATAAAAGTCAACATTTTAAGTTCTTTAACCTGAGAACCTTTTATTTAATAATTATAGGCAAAGTCAATCCTATTGATTCTATATTTCATTACCCTTCCCTAATGTTGACAGCGACTGGAAATGTATATTAAACGCTATGTAATCTGAGAGCAAACTGTCATCTGAGCTGGAAAAATCGTGAAACATGATTACCATAGCACAAACGACGTCAGTCAGTTTTCTAATGCTATCAATGCTGACGCAGTCATCGATGAAAGGAAAACACTCTTAATTATATGGATGGATGACCACCAATAACTTTCATACCAAGAACCTAACCACAAGAAGACAAGGAAAGCAATGGACTTACCGTTCTCCAGCAGCCCGTATCACATGATAAGTTGTCATATACACATATATAAAGACATTCCCATCATGGACAATCTTAACAAACTATTTATTAACGGCAACTAAAAATGGATATTTATGAACACAAATATAAAGCGCAAATTTATTTATTAGGTATAGATTTAGGTACAAAATATCGCCGCTATATACACTGAGCAACATATACGAAACACATTGAGCAGTGATTTTCACAACATTTTGATTTGTGACGCATATCCTAAACTGCCATTGTTGACATTAGCGTATGATGCTCTACTGATCTTTCCATACAATTAAAGTGCTACTTTTTCAGTACTTTATACAGTAGACGTTCTTTTCGAGACAATATTGCATAGCTAGTCGGAAATGCTTATTCAACAAGGACAAGCAAAAAACTTGAATAGTCTTTGCGTTTTCTCTTCTTCTCTCTCAACATGCTGTGCTATCTTGTTGCAATTTCCAGCTATGTTCTAAGTGATTTATGTGAACTGAAAAAATAAAATGAGAACGATGAGAACATTGGACTATGAACTGAAAACTATAATTACACTGTACTATGAAATATAGTATTTATTTACAAATGAAAAACACATCTATTATTATTTTGAAAATGTTTATTAATTTGGCCCCATACTGGTGAAAACATATACAGGCATTCAGGCACTCGGAAGTATGAACATACCTTATTTGTTTCTACAGGTTTTATTCACTTCGTATCAACTTCATTTCTCGAATGGGTAATGTTGAAATTAAGGTGTAAAATATAATGCAATAAAAATACTTAGCATATTTTTGTAGCATATTAGAAGTTAAAAAGTTGTTCTGAGGAGAATAACTAGAATAAAGAGTTTTGTTGTAATATCAACATTCGACTTGAGCACAAAATTCTATACCTATTGATATATAGTCCTTTTAATGTTTTCAAGAATGCATTGGTCACTTCGTTATCCACTATCAGGCACGTAAGAGGTGAATGTCTTACTAGAAAAAATAATTCATATATAATGATAGCTACAAGGCCAGATGAGTTGAAAATCTCAGTTTGTTAACTACACCGTGGTGATTAAAGTTTTCCCATGTAAGTACCTTCTTAATTCACGTCGTCTTTATAGTCGTGCCGCCTGTGTAATCGTGTGTTCTTCAATCACGTAGCACTACCATCTAAAGCGGAAGAGGTCTACTGATGCCTCTTCGTTGCCTACTGATGACTTCATTACGTGCTTGAAACCACTCGGCTGTTGCCACTTCAATGCAATAAGCAAAAGATGCACAGCTGGGGATGTTCAGGTGTGTATGCTGAAATGCAACACAGCGTTCACTCCATGTGCTTCCCTGTCAGGGAGGGTAAACAAGTGTGTTATGCCAGGTCGGAAGAATATGGCTGAATAATAATAATAATAATAATAATAATAATAATAATAATAATAATAATAATAATAATAATAATAATAATAATAATAATAAAAATAATATTTCTACCCGGTACAGGTTGTTCTCCTAAATTTCATTTATGTAACTTGAGTCGTCTAATAAGAAAGTTAAATGATTTTCATTTAATATTGAAAGTGAACTAGTTGGTGTTTATGATGAATAGCATAGATGAATGTAGTTCATCTATTTATTAATAATTTACTAAAGCATGACTCATTCAACTATGCCTTAAATTCCTTTCCTGAGATTCACGACTTCCCATAATTTAAATCACTTTGCCGTGAATTATATGCAACTTCCATTCTACCTGAGATATTAGTCCACCCACATGAATACTATGCTTCGTGGGTTGCCTATACATGACACGTACTGCTTGATTTAAACCCCGAACGAGAAATTATACGTCATATGGTCACATGCATAACACATATACATACCTTACATGCTTATTGCACCATGCGAAACTTATTTTTACAAGAAAAAGGATTCCAATTTACTGGAAGTGCTGAAAATGTTCACTATGACGGTCAATCCACGAGTCAGTACGATTCATAATGTTGAATTCGATCTTCCGCAGCAGTCATTACTGTATGTTGTTTAAACGCACTGTCTCTGAAAAAAAAAAAGTGTAGTGTACCACGAAATTTAGCATATTGTGCTTCGATTTTCAGAGAATGTAGTGACTGTTAGATCATATTATGTAGATTTTCCAAACGCAACTTTCTGCAACACAAGCGCTTTTTGTCTAAGAAAAAAGAGCATGGAACAACTACTCTATCACGAGTGAAATATCTAAATATCAGCTAATACTGAATTCGAATCGACTGTTCTTATTCTTGAGGTTTTTGGTACGATGTTGATATAGTATCTATGTAAAACGTATAATTTATTAACGTTGCAAGCTTATGGACAGCACAAGGATAATCAAGTGTGAAGAGACATATTTTTAAAGTTGTTCTATTGAAGAACGATTAATTTTATTGATTTCATCCACCATATCGTTGGTCAAATCAATTGAACAACTCAACTGATTACAATGGGTTACACGTCTACTTTTATAGTGGTTAACGAGCGATCAACGTTTTGTTTCCAGTGGGAAAACCCTGAAATTTGAATGCATCTCGGTGATTCGGATTCCAACTTAATCTGTATGCCTGTGTGTCATATATGCTCGGTACAGAAAAGATACGCTAAATCATAACAAATCAACAAACTTTTGTACTCTTGAAAAGGACAACATGGCATATACACTATATTGATACCTTCAAGTGTAGATAAAAAGTTTCGTAATAAGGTAACTGGAGGTATAGATGCCAGTGCAGCTAAATACGCCAAGAGTTCAGTACTGGGGAGTTTTCGAAGTAATCCGCTAAAATGCGTCTCCAATATGTCACGGTCTTGGGAAGTTTGATTTGACGAATACTCCGGGAGACAGTGCTGAGACCGCCACGCCATGCAGTGTTGTTTCGGAAAGGTTCCTTGGAAGGCCATTATTATTTCAATAGAGCTAAGAATCAGTTATTAATACCGTGCTAACTGAAAACATCGCCGATTGTTTACAGCAATGTATGCTTTATTTCGTGTCCGTCTAGGAACACTTTATTTTGTAAGTGTAATTTCAGTATTTGTGATTCCACGGCTACTAAATCAATACCAAGCATGGTGCAGTGAAATATGCCAGGGCTTGTGCAGGACTGACTGCAGAAGACAAAGATGTGTTCATTTGTCCCTCATGTTCCATGTAATATCGGTGTAATCTTTTTAAGTTACAATAAAGTGACACTGTTTGTTTGTCTTCTTAGGGACTGAAACCTTTTAGTTTGGAACTTTATTTCATCTTTGGAGTTTATCGTTTTTACATTTTATATTTTTATCTCCATCTTGAACTTTGATTATTCTGTTTTATGCTTCAGTCATGTTAAGTAGTAATATTTGAGTTCGTATAATACAGGCAATGTAAGCAGTTTCAAGATTTATTACAGGTTTCTAGTAGTATCCTAGAGTTGGCGTAATTACCTGCACGTTTTGATAAACACGCCACTTCGTAACACTTTTTTCTTTTACCTTGGGTACAAAATAGAAGTGAGTCGCATCATTGCCACATTAGTTTTTCTACACGCGTAAAAGGCTACTCTACAAAACTCATGTCTTGTTCTTTGTGTTTCATGAAAATTAAGGGCATAAAAAAGACAACACCCTTAACATGGATATTTACCTGTTCCTACTTTATTTGTCATAAAATTGTGATTCGAAGTAACAGTGAAAACAAAAGGTTTGAATTGGTAGATATGAGCGGAGAAGGAACCTGTTCTGACAAGTAAACCTTAAGTTTGGGTGAATCGAGTTGCTGACTGAGACACATATGAGAAAGTAGTAATAAATGTGGTCAGTATTTCAGTGAAGTTGTAGGTGCGAAGCTCCAGGGGTTTAGGAGATACAGCTACCAGAACATCACATGGAAGTACAGAATAGTCTTCATACAGTTGGAGGTAAAAGCTCTGTAAGACCTCTTGTAACGGCGAAAGGTGAATAACAAATACATGGGTACATATTAGGACTAGGGAGAAGTCATATAGTAAGGGTATACCTGACGGCGGCCATCTTGAAATCCGCCATTTTGAATTAAGGTTAAGTTTGTAAAATAAGAATAGGGTCATGTGATACATGATTTAAGGCGCAAATTTAATCAGAAGAACAACGGTGACGTTAATTTTGATTTATGCGCAATTGGTAAAACGTTACAGGGAAATTAAATATTGTTGCAGCATATGTATTAGTCCTTTACCCCACCTTGTAAATTTTGTGTTAATGATAATAATTAAATAAAAATCAGGTGGATAAATATTAGGTCTATGGTAAGAGTTGCCTTGATGGCGGCCATGTTCTGTACTTCCATGTGATGTTCTGGTAGCTTTATCTCCTAAACCCCTGGAGCTTCGCAACTACAACTTCACTGAAATACTGACCACATTTATTACTACTTTCTCATATGTGTCTCAGTCAGCAACTCGATTCACCCAAACGTAAGGTTTACTTGTGAGTACGCTGATTTTCTGTTAAATATTGTTGCCCACGAAACAAAATTTTCGCTAATTTTGAGGCAGACTGTACAGTCAATACCTCCAGTATGAGCAACTCAGTATTACAAAACGTCATTACTTTCGGTTTAACGGTGCAGTTTTAACACTAACACGTATATATTGTTTTTAATAGGTGAATTGTTCAAGATTTAGAAAACTTAAGGACTGGATAGTACGTCACGAAGAAGTATCTTACATATTCACCAATCAGAAAATAAAGCTAAACATAACTCTATGTAACTTATGTAATGTTATTTCTTTCCACTTTTAGTCTTTCTACAACGTTTTGTTCCCGTTTGGAAATTCATCGCTTACGCGCCGCACTATTATGTTCAACAAAAGGGCCAAAAATAGGTTAGCTATTAAAGAAAAAGTATAAACATTTGAATACACATTAAAGATTAATAAGTATAGTTAATAATCTTTTCATTTTGGAATATAATTTCAATTATTGTGTAATTTTCACGCGATAGAAAGTTTGTAATAGTTTAGATTGAGCAATGAGAACGTTATAAAGAATCTTATAGCAAAATCTATCAAGTCGCTCCTCCTTTCTGCCGTATTCCGGAAACCTATTCATTCTTCTCTAGTTTTTCTCCCTTATAAACCTTTACATTCCATGTGTAGTAATGGAATAGCTCCCCAACCCTTTGTACTGGTGTCAGCGATGTGTACTGCTGTTTTCGTAACTTAAGGACTATTCTATGATGTAACTTTGATGAATAATGTATAGTGAGCGATCTTTGTGTGTGTGTGTTTTATTATTTTATATTTCAACTTACACTAGAACGACTGAACGATTAACATAGGTCTACGTATTAAACTATACCTCAGCACTATAGCGCCATGTCTAAGTTTACCAGGGGGGGGACAAGATTGTTTATAGATATAAGAGTTTCACGCTTTTTAATACAATATTAAAATACAATTTATTAAGAAAGATGTATTAAGAAACGTGTGTTACTCAAACTCAGGGAGGCAATTGCCCCTGCCCTTCTCTAATGACGTCCTTATATCATGCATTTACTACTGTAAGCACAATATCGCCTTATTTTGCAGCAAATCTGTATTATACGAGCCACGAGTATTCGAGGTTAGCTCAGGTCACATTAGCTCGAATCGAGGTTCTACTGTAGCAAAAATTCCCGGATTATGTCATAGTTTTAGCAACACTTCTTTTTCTACTTAATTTCGTATTTTTTCTATTTCCCTTCAAATAGAGACTCTCAAGTAGAATTAAGACTGTGTATAAAAACAGCATGAAGTTTCTAGTATACAAAGACTATGGAAAATGTGTAGAATTTAAATATATATTGGAAGCTCTGTCACGAAAATAAAAATAAAATACATTAATTTTCCATTATTCTAATTTTTTCTCTTTATCCCTCTGTAACTTTAAAACAAAAACCAATATAGCTTTTTCATAAGTAAGTTTGAGCATACGAACTAAACGAAAGGAGGAAAGTTATATGCGAAACATTAACTTTCAAAGACATTCTCGCAATTTAAACGATACATAAAATCTACCTATCTCGGCCACGTTACAAAATACTGGGGATCCATTAATTGAAGAAGCCTGTAGTATGTAGAAAAATGCACCAAGAGAAGGAATTATAAATATAGATATTTTTATCGACTATCCTTGGGGAATCAGGCGAAAGTACACGTACAGAATTGAAAGAATTCAAGATTTATAGGATACTACCTCAAATAAATAGAAGAAATTAAGTTTCTAACTTAACGTTTCACGATTATATCATTTATGTTACAGAAAGCGACTGATTAATGAAGGTGAATGATTATAAAGTAACTGTTGGAATGAGAATGTAGGAAACATGAGATATCATAGAAAGCTCACGCAGGCGATGTCTCAAATCGACTAGTTTCAAACGTGAGACTATTTGATCCAGACGTGAGCGCTTTTCCAGTCATCCACTTTGCCATTTCAAATAAGTATATGAATAACAGGGAAAATGAAGTTCGTAGAAATTTCACAACACGAATTAAGTACGGAAAACCAGGAATAAAACTGTCGTGATTAATAACATAGGAACAGTAGCACAAGTTCCCGTTCTTCGCTCGGGGTTAATGATAATTAAGGATTATTACAATTAACAGTTAACGATTAACTGTTAACAATTAACGATTATTACGTTTAAACCCTTACTTGTGTGACTGTTCGTGGCACATTCCTTGCATTATCAAAAGAGATTGGAGGTCAATTCTTATGTCAAATATCAAGAAATGCAGAAATATATGTTTAAATACTTTAAATGAAAAATCAGTAAGAAACTTCAAGCCTCTAATCTTGGAGAATTATGAGGTTTAGTCATCCTAATATAATAATTGCAACTTTCACTATTTTCCTCATATGTCTCTTTCTTTGTCACAGAAAAAAACTGAAACACTCATATTTTAAATGAAAATTTCAAAGGTAAAGGTACATGTTTCTTAACTTACGATCATCTTCTTAACTCTTGTGTTTGTTCGGGTTCATCCCCTTTCAACTCAACCTTGGGTACGGAAATGGAAGAACATATTTAGATTTTGATTATTGATTTCAGTATATTTCAAACATCATTTCTCGGTTCTAGGCCTGTGCGATATATCGATATCGATATTAATACATATCAACATTCGATACCACAAATATATAAACATTGATACATCCACAGTCTAAATTTTTGATATAGATTTTCGGGGGGAGCGAAGTATAGAGAGCCCCTAAGACTTGTGAAGGATGAAGAAATAAAACTTAATTTTTACAATAATGTCTTCTAATGACAATTCCTTTAGGACCACATGTTGCAATGTAAATAAATCTACTTGCAAATTTGCAATATTATATACTACATTTTCTTAGCCACCAAAACTTTTCTTTTTCCGAAAAAAACAAAAACAAAAACGCACCTGTCTAAAGCAAGTGCTTCGAACTTTGACCTAGAGTCTATCATACGAAAATATTTTTGTTCCTCTCTCTCGGAGATTTCCATCCCATTTGGCCTTTGGGATCCCTTGTTGACCAAAAGTGCACACATGAGCGCTATATGCAGGCATACTCTTAGGCAGAGATTTGAAAAGGAAACGAGTTTTTAATAATAATAATAATAATAATAATAATAATAATAATAATAATAATAATAATAATAATAATAATAATAATAAGATACGTGTTTTATAAAAGGGACATGCCAACACTCAAAGGAGATTGTCTTGTGCCACATTGAGAATGTTATCAGAGGAAGTCGGAAATTGATTACAGCACTTAGGATTTAGTGATATTATAAATTCAATGAACTAGATAAGGTTCACTGATAATATATACAACTCAACTATTTGTTCAGATAAATATAATTTTTATATTTAATATCAATCTGGAAAAAATGTTACTATAGGAAGCTTTTATTAGTATTTTAGTAAAGAAGAATGGGAGGGATACATAGATAATTCAAATTTCTAATTCACTACCACGCCAACGAGCCTGTTTTCCGGGTTGCCTACTATTGAAGGAATGGGGGAATTGCAGGGCGAATGCATTTTTAAAGTCGTGTATATATAAAAATAAGGATAACTTACTGATGGGGAAAAGTAAAACATTGGATTCTCTGAAACTGTTCTAAGTTGGATTTGTTCTAATTATAATCGTCATACTTCAGTCAATTCGAGAAGATTCTTTTAGACATCGTGATTGATGTAAGCTTAAAATATATAAAACGATAATCATGCCTGTTGTTATGTATGGTTGCGAAACATGGTCGCTTACTCTGAGGGAAGAACATAGACTGAAAGTATTTGAGAACAGGATCCTGAGAAGAATATTCGGACCCAAGAGGAACGAGAATGGGGAATGGCGAAAGCTTCATAACGAGGAACTACATAGTTTATACGGTTTACCCAACATTGTTAGGGTCGTCAAGTTTAGGAGGCTTAGGTGGGCAGGTCATGTAGCTAGAATGGAAGAAAGTAGAAACGCTTTCAAAGTCTTGACTGGTAGACCCATAGGAAAACGACCATTAGGAAGACCTAGGCGCAGATGGGAGGACAATATTAAGATGGATTTCGCAGAGATAGGAATACAAAGTAGAAACTGGATCCAATTAGCTAAGGATAGAAGTCAGTGGAGAGCTTTTGTGAACGCTGCACTGAACCTCCGGGTTCCATAGGCCATAGAGTTAGTTAGTTAGTTAGATTGATGTAATCAAGAACCCTATTGCACCTTTACTTCCCTTGATTTTCGAAGGTTTTCATTTTTGAAATGGCTGAATGAATCTCCCCTCCGCAGTGAAATGAAGATATAAGAATAAAATTTCCAGCACACCTGGGATCTAACCCGTTACTCATTGCTGGGTAGACGTATTCATGACTACGATACTGCACCTCATTTAAAGATGTAAAGTGTGGTTTTCTCAAATTTAAAAATTATTCACTGGCTTGAATCATTGCAATAACTAAAATAAGAATTATTTTGGCTTCACCAAGCATTTCCCCGCAAACTCTCTTTTGGTTCCCCCATTCTCCTTCACCTAACAAGCTTGTAGTTTTCACTGCGCTTGAACGACAAAATGTATTCAATTAAAGATATTTTTAATGGAAATTTTACTCAATATCAGAATTAACCATTGAAATTTTCCTTTCATTATTCTCACTGATACAAGTATAATTTCTTGCGGTAACTGCACCAGCACACTAGTATAAGCTTTCTTACACTTGTTAAGTCACAAGACGATAATACAGGGTAGATATACAGATATATGGTTGTAACGATCTGAAAATCGATCGTTTCAAATCTTGTTTGTTTTGTTTCACATTGTGATTATTGATTGTTTTATTTTATTCTAAATACTTGTTTATTTAATTTTAAGCTTAATGTTATTAATTTTAATACGTTACTATTAATTTACAAAACAAAGTTTATTAAAATGAGTCGATAAATTATAGTTTTCTGGGATACTAAATGAATCACTGGGCGGAAAGTGCTTTAAATTCTGTATATATGCATTTGTATCTTTTTCTAAATTATTGATCGATTGAAAAAGATACACTGAATGTCTACGAAACCAGTGAAAGTTAATAAATGTAAGAAACGAATTAATTTGACGTTTTTTAAACAATTTGAGGTGTTGTCTAAGTTTAATACCATATTGTATTGACAATCATATTCTTTTGTGCTGCAAATTGATATATATGGTAAGATGTGTTCAAGAAATATCAATCAATATAATATGAATTGCTAAGAGCCTAACCCCGCCTACTTCCTTATCCCAGATGATTCCCAATGTAAAATTATTAAGTTTGATTTGTAGGCAATAATTATTTTATTAAATAATATGAATTTTACGGAATTTAGAAAGCTAATATTACAGCCTATGTACTAACACGAGATGGATGTTACGGATGTTTTATATGTATTCTTAGCCATTGTGTATAAAGCTTCGCAGTCATGTGGAAATACGTCGTTGCCTCGAAATAATATATGTACTGGCTGTAGGAAGTAAAAGGGTGCTAAGAAACTGGTGTATTCTATAATCCGGATCGTTTGAAAACAGACAGCTGTAACATAGCTCTTGTGTCCTGATATTTGAAATAAACATTAAAATTTTGGAACCGAGATTTGGAATCTGTATGACTATGGTTATGATTGTTAAAGGCTGTGAATCTACTTCCACGCATGATATCCGGACCTGCTCGACTGGTTATAATTGAAAAGGAAGTCCGAAATACAAATTGTATAAAACTTAAGGTTTTCTTATGGCAACGAATGGTTGGTACTACAGAAAGAAAATGGGAAGTACTAGTGAGTGTTTTAGAAAATAAATGTTTACAGCTACATAGAAAATGGCGACCGTGTTACAGGATTTTGAAGACAGATGTCGTTTCTCGTAGCAGATCCAGAGTCAGAAGATAACGACAATGATCTGAAAAGATATCAGCGTTGAGGATAGTGGATACCAGAGAAAATGAAATTTTTTAGAAGACTTTGGGACTTCGGAAGTAGGCTGAACATTATTGAATAATATGGTAAGGAAGAATAAAGGTGATAAAACTGCTAAAAGCAGAGACAATTTAATTCATCTGTGTTGTGACGGTGTGGAAGTAACTGGACAGGATACTGATAACAGTATAGTGTGTAATACTTGCCGCAATTATTTTCATCTGTCCTGTGAAAAGGTAGAATCAACCAAGTTAGAAGAATTATTAAACACTTGGTGTTTTAATCGATGTACCAGTAAAAATGGTCAGTCAATAGTAGAGGTTGATGAAGCATCTGAAGAAGAAGAAGAAGTTGCTGAAAGTAGTAATGCAGGATCTGAATCAATTTTGACAAAACTGTGGCAGGAGATGACGCGTATGAATAAAAATTTTGTGGATGAGATGACTCGTATGAATAACAATTTGGACAAGAAATTCGAGGATCAGAATAAGAATTTTGAACTTCATTGGCAGAAGTTAGAAGAGCGGATGAATAAAAAAATGATTGAGATTGAACAGGAACTTATTAACTGCAGACAAGAGTTGAAGGATGATTTGAGAACTGAGATACCAACTGTCGACATCCGATTGAACCAACCGAGTGAAGCAGTGAGTGGACAAAAGGATCAATCTTGTGACGGTCTGACGAACACTGCCTAATGGACAACACATGTAATTGTAGATATGACAGTATATGATGAAAGTACGGATGTTAAAACTGTATCATGTAAGTACGAAAACATCAAATGGACTAGTCGGAAGACCTTATAAGAAGGTAAAGCAATACAAAGAGCAAAGCACAATACAACAATTGGAGAAAAGAAGTAATATGATAATATGTAAGAATAGGAGCTGGAGAAAAAGTAAAAAGAAAATAAAGGAAAACGAGAGAAGAAGCAGTAAAAGAAGAAAGACACTGACAGAAATCATAATCAGAAATCGGAAGCGTAGAAAAAGGAAAAGAAGAAAACTCAGAAATCAAAAGAAGTTCAAAGAAGAGACAAGGAAGTACAAGTGGATAAAAGGGAAAAATCTAGATGAAAGAAGACAGTGGAAACATCGGAAGAGGAAAGTAAAGAAGTCACAAGAAAACAGTATCAGAAAATATAGCAGAAAGAAATCTAAGCAATTAAAAGGAAGACAATATACGGGGAAGAAACGAAATAAATTGAAAGGTAACGTAAGATATCAAAAAAATTAAAAGAGCTTGTATAAAGTGAATTCTATGTTATTAATGTTACTGTTTTCAAATTGTTGTTTAGTTTGTAATTTCTTTTAGTTTATTCAGTCTTGAGAGACCAAAAAAGGGATAAATGTAAGATAACTATGAATAACAGAACGTGAAAATTTTATGTTGGTCTATAAAGATCATAAAATTTTTCCGGTGAAGCCGGGGAATTGTAACGATCTGAAAATCGATCGTTTCAAATCTTGTTTGTTTTGTTTCACATTGTGATTATTGATTGTTTTATTTTATTCTAAATACTTGTTTATTTAATTTTAAGCTTAATGTTATTAATTTTAATACGTTACTATTAATTTACAAAACAAAGTTTATTAAAATGAGTCGATAAATTATAGTTTTCTGGGATACTAAATGAATCACTGGGCGGAAAGTGCTTTAAATTCTGTATATATGCATTTTTATCTTTTTCTAAATTATTGATCGATTGAAAAAGATACACTGAATGTCTACGAAACCAGTGAAAGTTAATAAATGTAAGAAACGAATTAATTTGACGTTTTTTAAACAATTTGAGGCGTTGTCTAAGTTTAATACCATATTGTATTGACAATCATATTCTTTTGTGCTGCAAATTGATATATATGGTAAGATGTGTTCAAGAAATATCAATCAATATAATATGAATTGCTAAGAGCCTAACCCCGCCTACTTCCTTATCCCAGATGATTCCCAATGTAAAATTATTAAGTTTGATTTGTAGGCAATAATTATTTTATTAAATAATATGAATTTTACGGAATTTAGAAAGCTAATATTACAGCCTATGTACTAACACGAGATGGATGTTACGGATGTTTTATATGTATTCTTAGCCATTGTGTATAAAGCTTCGCAGTCATGTGGAAATACGTCGTTGCCTCGAAATAATATATGTACTGGCTGTAGGAAGTAAAAGGGTGCTAAGAAACTGGTGTATTCTATAATCCGGATCGTTTGAAAACAGACAGCTGTAACATAGCTCTTGTATCCTGATATTTGAAATAAACATTAAATTTTTGGAACCGAGATTTGGAATCTGTATGACTATGGTTATGATTGTTAAAGGCTGTGAATCTACTTCCACGCATGATATCCGGACCTGCTCGACTGGTTATAATTGAAAAGGAAGTCCGAAATACAAATTGTATAAAACTTAAGGTTTTCTTATGGCAACGAATGGTTGGTACTATAGAAAGAAAATGGGAAGTACTAGTGAGTGTTTTAGAAAACAAAATTTTTACAGCTACATGGTTTCATTAAGTTTTCTATTACTTTCTATGTTAACTAAGAACTATAATTTATTTAAAGTCTTTCTATGCACTTAGAAATTGCATATCTAAAAATTTTCCAAACTTTTTCTTTTGTAGGGTATTTTCCACACCTTTTTTGATTAAGACATATTGCTAGTACTTAAGTATAAAGTGGTTTCCTGCTTCACAGTAAGATTTGTTTATAGTCAGAGACGTCTGAGGCAGACCAGTGTCCACGGGGATCTAGGCGGACGACCCCCACCTGCCCCCCTAAAATTTCCACGGTAGGCTTACAATTGGACTGACAAACTATAATATGGTTGGATCGGACCGCCATAAATTCTACCGGCCTCCTCCCTACATTTTTGGGCCGGCTACCGGCCTAGTCTGAGGTTATAGTGAAAAATTGAAGTTACCGTTCTTGTAATGTTTAAAAGCAATTTTCAAACAAGTGACATTTTATTTTACGTCACAGTAACAGATATAAAACAGTTTCTAAGTGCGTGAAATATTGGATAATGGAATGATCATTCTTCTTCTTCTTCTTCTTCTTCTTATTATTATTATTATTATTTAATAATAATAATAATAATAATAATAATAATAATAATAAACAATAAAATTACAATAACAGTTACCTAAATAATAAAATTTGACAACAAAACTTAATTGAGCAGATGAGACTTGAACTCGGGCCTTGAGTGGAGCTTCTGTATCAATCTCCGACCAAGTAAGTTTGTGGTGTACTCGAGGTTTTCTCGGGGTACTCCAGTTTCTTCCAATCTTCTAATTTCGCCAATTCTTCCATCATCATCCGTCGTCCTTAGCCTAAATCCATAAACGTGAGACTTAAACTGAAAAATTTCATTTAATTTAATTTCATATCCGGATCTGCTACCGCAGTGGTACCACGATACTAAGAGTTCTTCATGTAACATTGACAAATTAAGCTACAAGTTACATAGAATATACGCTTGCTGAGTATATTTAAATTTAAAATAGCTTCAAATCTAACTAATTATCTTACACGTCTTAATGCAATTTAAGGAATTGTAAAATAACATCTGCCATCTTCTAAAATAACATCTGCCAGTAAAATAATGCGTTATACACACACAAATAACAAATTAGAATGTTTGCGACATATGGCACTAATAGGACAACACGCTCCGAACAATATACATTAATGAAGTGGATGCATTTTCTCGTGCTGTGTGAATGCTCCACAGTTCCTGCTTGGAAAGTTATGCGTACTTTGGGTTGCATCTATCCGGGCGTTTGGGATACTAGCAAAAGTACTGGACCCAACCTAATGGAGTTCTACCATTCAGGGAAAGATACTGTTGCTGTTGACCGTACAAATTGTTATAGAAAAAATATGAGCGCACAGGGCATGTTGAAATAAACACAGTTCTGTAATGACTAAAAAAACAATATAATCGAATATTTACTTTCCAAAAATAAATAATCATCATTAGTTATTTTCAAACATAGTACATTGATTTCCAGAAAATAAGATCTAGCATATTCTTTAGATTGGTCGGAATATAAGCTATATTCCTATAAATTATGACTCACTAATTCAAGGTATGATACTGAGTACTTTATGCTATCAGTTAAAACCTCTTGACGTTTAAGACGTGCTCTGTTTCTTACAACACCCAATGAAACTTACGAGAACTTTTCTAATACTCGATGCTCGCGAGAAATAATATTTGCAATCTAGAACGTCTTTGGTAAGAGAATTTTAGTGTATATTTAGGAAAAAATCGTTTCTAAATAATTAGGGGAAGAAGCATGATTCTAGGTAGAATGGTTCATTATTTTGTTGTAAGATTGGTTCTTCATATACAAATCAATCCAGACCGCTGTTTATTCTTTCACCTTCTCGGTTTAAAGCGTTTACTTCGTTCTACCGTCCGAGTCTCACGGAAGAAATGTTTCACGCTATACTTGTACATGTTATACTTCCGAAAGTAAAGGAAATCTGGCTATGTCGCTATTACACGCCATTGGCTTCCGCCAAACGTGCTTTTGACCAGGGCCCTTTTGACACAGCGCCCTTTTGACTCAGGTCCTGATGCGGAACCGTTTTGACTCGAGCCATTTTGTCGCGTGGCCCTTATGATTCGGACCCTTTTGACGCGGCCCGTTTTAACTCTTACCCTCTTGACTCGGGCCCTTTCGCCGCCGAGCCCTTTTGAAGCGGGGTCGTTTTAGACTCGGGCATTTCTGTCCTACTCCTTTTGTGTGTGCCTTTCTGACATAGAACCTTATATATATATATATATATATATATATATATATTCACCAGATGAAATGCATGGGGCAGGGGGCTGGTACGAGTAAATACATGATCAACCATCCAGTAGAATTAGTTACGCCACTGGTCATATCTCTTTCTTTCTCCTAATTTCTACTCCTCATCTCAGGCATTTTAGCCGTAGAATTGTATTTACCGGGCACTTTTCCTCGGGCCTTTTTGTCTCGGGCCTTTTTGTCGCGGGCCCCTTTCGACTCGGATCCTTTTGACGAGGGGTCGTTTCGATTCGTGCCCTTTTAAGGCGGGATTCTTTTTGACCCGGGTTTTTGGAAGCGCTGCCTTTTGACTCGGGCTCTTTCCTCGCGACGACCATTTGACCCGGGCCCTTTAGACGCGGGGTCTTTTTGACTCGGACCCTTTTGTTTCGGAACCCCTTTTGACGTCGGGCACTTTCGATTCGAGCACTTTGGTAGCGGAGCCTTTTTTGAGATTGCTTTTAAGACGCGGGCCGTTTTGAAGCGGCCCCTTTTGTCGCGGGCCTTTTTTGACCTGGATCGCTTTGACTCGGGCACTTTTGTTGCATGCTCTCTTTTGATCTTGCTCTTTTGACACGGGGCTATTTTGGACTCGGCCCCTTTTGTCGCAGGGACTTTTGACCGGGGCCATTTTGAGTCGGACCTTTCTATGCTCGTCCTTTTGTCAGGCCTTTCTGACATGGAACCATATATAACACTGCCGCTGAAAGGCATGCGACACGGGGCAGGTATAAGTAAATCGATGATTCAGGGTGCAGTAAAATTAGTTACGCCACTGGTTATATCTCTTTCCTTCTCTTCTCTCTACAGTATGGACCGCGGTGGCTCAGTGGTAGAGGGTTCACCTCTGGTGCTAGGGGTCCCGGGTGCGATCCCAGCCCCCACCAAGTGAACTTTGTGGTGGACAAACACTGTGTGCGTGGGTTTTCTCGGGGCTCTCCCGTTTCCTCTCTGTTTCTTCATTCCATCATTTTCATTCATTACTCATCATCACTGTCTCCTTTAGCCTAACTGGCATAACTGTGGGACGTAAAACTCAGAGATTTCTCTCTACATCATGTCTGGAGACGAACGTTCTGACTAATACGCTACAGCGGTGATTAATTTAAAAAGACGATATACGCTGTCAATGATAAATGCTATGACTTTTAACTTAATATATATATATGGCAATAAATCGAAAAACTCTATATCGGTCTTTATCCCCCCCGTTGGAAAAATTATCCGGGCGTTAGTGATTATCATGTTGCTTAGTTACTGTATTATATTGTGCTGTACATGGAATCAATACTTCTGTATTTTATTTAATAATAACAACCTTATTTATTACGGCCCTTGCTTTACGAGAGCGAAACATATTCACGTTCAGCGTAATCAGTTTCCATTCTCAAATAAGGACAGTGAAGAGAATGAAATAATTCACGAACACACGAACATATTTAGGACTTAGGAAAATGTCCTTCCCACATGTCGTCGTAAATTCCTGAAGAGTGAAAAGCGCTATTAGCAGTTGTTAGCAGTTAACATATAAGACAATAAATTGAAAAACTAAGAATGCGAATCTTTACAGAAATTATAGTGCACTGATGCTTCAAATCTGTGTCTTTACTCCTTATACCTACGTTATTTCCCTAGCCAAATAAAGTCTTCAAAATCAATCACAATTTCTTATGCAACCATCCCTTTCTTGAAGTACTGCGTGGTTACATACCAGTCACGGCGATGTAAAGGCACTTTTGGCTATGAGAATACAAACAGATTTATATAGTGGTTACATTCTTTCTTTCTTCTTCTTCTATAAAATGTCAAAAATGCTTGAACACTGCTGCTCTGATTACGAACTAAATATATAAAATACAAGGTTATCGTTGTATCTTGCTCCTGAACCAAAGGGGATCCTTAAATTATATATATGATTTAAGGAAAAATTCTGGATAATACATTAGTTTATATGATATATATATAGTATAGTCCCATTACTTTTCGAACTTCCCATATTTTACAAATTCATTAACATCATTCATTTTACATATTTATTTTAATATTTCGTTCTATTATATTCTTCTTCGTTCTATTATAGGAAACATTATTCGGTTAAAGGGAAGCAAACTAGGCTCCATCTTTTTCCGCATGATCCTTTTAGTATGTGACGAGTCAAACACGATGGTACTAAAATAATAGAAATTGCACCGGGGGTACATGTGTAAGTCTGGTAATTTTGTAGTTCGACACGTAAAATCAAGTGGAGGGAGCAGACTGGTCTCATCTTTTTTCGCTTGATTCTTGTAGTATGTGAGGAATCAAGCACGAGGGTACAAACATGTCGGAAATTGCACTGAGGAAACATGGATAATTTGAGTAATTTTGTACTTCGGTGAGAACATTCAAGTGGAGGGAGCAGACTGGGCCCCTTGTCTTATCGGTTGATGCTTGTAGTATGTGACGAGTCAAACACAATGGTACCAAAATTTCGAAAATTATACCAGAGGAGCATAGGTAATTAGGGTAATTTTATAGTTCGGTACGTAAAATCAAAAAGAGAGCAGCTTGGACCCCATCTTTTTTCGATTGATTTTTATAGTATATGCCTCGTCGAACTTGATGATACCACACTCGCCAATGGAGCGGGTTTAATTATATTGTGTGTGTTTCTAGGGCACTAGCGAAAAAACTGTATTGAAGAAATAGGAACGGAGAAACAATACGTCACTCTCCACTATTGATAGACATGGATGCTGCACCAAACATACCACACTTGGTGCAGACATCACCACTTGGTTGAATCTTTCCCTAGTCCATTAAAAGGATTTCAATGCAAAAAAGAAACTTTAGAACGCACAACAAGAAAGAGTAATTATATTTTATGTTGCGTTTTGTCTATATATTCCTGTCTTTCTGACATCTTTGTAGGTAAATATATTATTTAATAAAGCTATGTAAAGAAAAAGGAAGCAACACATGGTCTTGTGTAAATATTTAGGAACCAAACTATAAGAAGGGAACTTTATTTTATTTATAGAGAAATCAAACAAAACAAAGTGAGATGGAAGAAGAAAGAGTAGAAAACTTTAACCAATTTCTCTTAAGGTCAAGCAAGATGCTGAAAAACAGGAGTGAAGCAAAGCTTCAAAAAATGTTTGCATTCACGTTTGAGTTTCATGTTCTCAATTACTTTGTAGGTACAGAAGACGTTCTTGTGTCACTTTAGCGTCTTTACTTCTCATTTGCAAATAAAACCAAACTTCGAGTAACTGAGTTGCTATCGTAAATGTTATATGGCAATTTTTAGACTCTATATGACAGTCCATTTTAAAGTATGGGACATGGTAGTTCAATGGGATAGCATTCACCTCTAGTGTAATGAATTCCTGGTTCTATGTCAGGTCGTATGATTTTATGCTGGCAATGTCGTGAACGTCATTTTCTCTGGGTTTCAAGCTTTCCCTTTATTCTTATTCCACTAACTCTCTCATACTCATGCACTTTCATTAACCTGTGAAATAACATTTATTCGGCTTTAATTAAAGTCTATGTCAGTATATAAAAATCCTTCATGTTATATTTTATAGTTACATTATATGAATCCTCATTTAATTACCTTCTTGCTTTATTGTTGTTTAGACATTCATAAATATATTTACCTACAGATACATTTATAGATATATTCACCCATATTTGGAATACAGTGTTTTTTTTTTTTTTTTACCGCTAGTAAAATTTCTAATTTCTCAAGAAAGATATTGCCCAGATGAATCGATAATTTATGAAACGATGTGACCCCATTTTCAACGACCTTTCGTTACTGAATTCTCTATGTCTGTCTGTGTGTGTTATTTGCGATTTTTTCAATTCTGAGCCCTCCACCCGATAGAGTATCATGAGATATCTGAAAGAAGTCATGGAATTTTTCCGTCACTCTTACCGTTCCCGAGATATTGGCCAAAAAGTTTCGGATTTCGGGAGGTTTAAGAAGCCACATCTCGGGATGCGTAAATCATAGAGATATGATATTGGTGTTGATCAATACTTAAGAGGTTAGTGAATATTTTGGTACCAAATAGTAACCGATGGGCACTGGTTAATATTTGGTTCCAAAATGTTTACCATCTTCATAGGTATTTATCAATACCGATATCAATACCTCAGATATAAATCCCAAGAGATGATATTTTGCGAATTTTTCAAGTTTGAGTCCTCCGTTTTGAGCATGTGTCTTCATAAAACAACAGATTGTAGAACGTTTTAATACAACTCTTATACAAAATATGTTAAAAGAATTTAGTCGGAAATGATTAAGAATCTCGGAATAGCAACAAAGAAGAAACTATTAATCTTCTTAATGAAATGTACATCTTGGGAAAAATATCAAGAAACTTCGAGAAAAGCATATTGGTACCTATCCCGAAGAGGAAAGGCGCACGGAAATGCGACGAACACAGAACATTAAGTTTGCTTTCCCATACATCAAAAATACTGTGCAAATTATAGCACAACGAATAGAGAGGAAGATCGAAAAATCAGAGACCAATTTGGATTCAGAAGGAAAAGAGGAACAAGGGAAGCAATACTGAGTTTACGGTTGATCATGAGCACAGCACATGATGATTAAACAAATAGCATATGAGAATAAACAAACCAATTGTGATAGCATTTGTAGATATAGAGAAAGCTTTTGAGAACCTAGATTGGAATATCATGTTCAGAGCGTTGAAGAATCTGAAAGTAGATTACAGAGACAGAAGAATAACATACCAACCTTATAGGAACCAAACAGTTGTTATAGAAAGAGATCAGAAGGAAGAAAGAATAAGTAAACGAGTGAGGCAGGGATATGGACTTTTACCTATCCTGTTCAACGTCTATATAGAAGAGGCTATGAAAGAATTCTTGGATAAAAACGAGAAAGGCGTAAAAGTAAATGGTCAGGTTTTCAGTACAATAAGGTTTGCTGATAACATAGCAATAATAGCGGAGAACGAGGAGGACATGCAGGAAGCACTTTCAAACTTGAACGACCAACTGGCAAAAACATGCCAAATGAACATAAATAAGAAGAAAACTAAAGTGATAAAGTGCAGAAGAGAAAGACAGGAAGGGGCAAACGTATGGCTAGATGCAGAGAAAATGGAAGACGTTAAGACGTTCCCCTATTAAGGAAGTATAAAATCCTCGGACGGAAGAAGTGAAAAAGACGTAAGTTCCAGAATAGCACAGACTAAACAAGCATTCAATAGGAAAATAGGACTATTAACATCAGGAAATGTGTCGCTGGACGTTCGTAAAAGATTTATGAAGACAGTAGTATAGAGCGTAGCGCTGTACGGATCAGAGACGTAGACATTGAGAAAAGATGAAATATCCAAGCTGGAAGCATTTGAAATGTGGTGTTGGCGCAGAATGCTGCGCATATCATGAACCGAAAGGAAAAGAAATGAAGACGTAGTAAAGGAAGCTAATGAAGGACAACAGATCATAAAGATAATAGGAAAAAGAACAAACAGCATGCTTGGCTATCTTATTCGACACTCCGATTGGATCACTATGCTGATAGAGGGAAAGGCAGATAGAAATCCAGAAAGAGGAAGACCAAGGATAGAATATCTAGATGTAGTTACGAAGAAGAGGCCTTATCAGTGTATAAAACAGCTCTCCCAAGCGAGAGAAAAGTTTTAAAATTTCCATATTGCCTACCAACCTATGGCTGAGGTGAAAGAGAAGAAGAAGATTCTATACTTCTTTCTTAGCTAAAAATACTCTTTCTCCAGAAACACCTTAACTAAATCTCTAAAATAATCTACATGTGCTTCTTATAGGAGCAAGGTTTCCAGCCATCTTAGATATTTCATTTATAAATTTATATGACCTTGTGGTCACCTACCACCTAAGTGACACAGCATGTACACAAAAGCATAGACCAAATTCACCTTCAACCAATTTATAACTTAACGCTATAGCATGAACTTTTATTCGTAAACCTGACATCTATGTAGAAAATCATCTCTTTTGGAATCGAAATGGATACCCCCTCACCTAAATAGTTAATATCATCCTTTCAGACTTTATTTTAAATTCATTTATTCACAGGTTTATATTTGATTATTTTGAATTGTAAGAGAAAAGTAAAATGAGACATATAAGTACAATTCAGTTTCTAGTTGAAAAGAGACACTGAAACCTTATACCTTTATATTGAAAAATAGGATTTTTGAAATATTCGGTTTAGAGGAAGACGAAAAGGACATGTTTATTTAAAATTGGTTCGAAAATACAAATAAATTAATTATCAGGACACCAGTATGGAACATCATTTGAACTTTATAATGTAGCAAATGTTATGATGATAGTGAATGACGCTAATTTGTAAGTAAAAGTAGTGTGTATGTTTAATTTGCTCTCGGAATTTGAACACGCACTACCTCAACTAATTAAAGAAATGTATTCAGTTTTACATCTCATTTGTAGTCTAGGCACAAAGTAAGTAATAATGTATAGCTCACATATGTACAAATTAAAAGCAATATTTCTTCGTTTGTGATGCTTTCAAGATGTGAAGAATATATTATTTATTAAAGACAGTCAAAATTATCAGCAATATTATGAAAATCATAGCAGAAATGCAATTGAGCTTCTACACACCTCACGGTTTCACAAGTACCCCCACTTCAACATGACAATTGCCTCTAACTCCTACACTTAATGTCATTAACACTGATCTGGCGGCAGATATTGATTTGCAGGTGATATTCGAGAAAATTATGGGTTATTGACAACAGTGTTTAGCATTATATTAAGATACTGGGATGCCGTGGTATCACAAGACATTACGACACTGAAAGGTTCATGCACTATTTCAGTGCAGGTTCTTTAGTCAGTGTTGAATATAAGTCGGCAGACAGAAATAATAATGTGTAGTTATGGAATGTAAGCGAGGCTTTTTCCTCACTTACATGGCGGTCGACGTTTCTGATAAGTATTCTTCATGAAGTCTTGTCCGGAATTCTTGTCCTGTTAGATTTTACTTTCTGAAGTCACTCTTAACCATAGCCATTGATTTCCTTCTTGGTCTCCCTCTACCTCGAAAATGTTGCCATGTCGACAAACAGCAAAGCAACAATAATCCACAACACAAACATAAAAACATAATTAGATTATATTCAACCAATGAGTATGAACTTCCCTTTGCCTTCTGTGATTATCTAAATAGATAGCATAGTATAGATTACAATAAAGTAATATAGATTACTTAATTAATAAGATTACAAAAAAGTTTGTATTATACGTATATCTTTGTGTATTTACATATTGTCTCTTTGTTGTCTAATTATTAATGTTAATGGTATAAGTTCTAGAAGCAAAGAATATTCTTTTTATTTATTTCCACTTATTTTACATATCGAAGCAAAGGCTTTAAGAAGTCTTATCTATCACCTAAACATGATATACAATTGAAGTCAATTTTAAAGTAAGAAAAATTAGAAAGTAAAAAAATATTATATATGGTGTAAAGTAACAGACGTCCACTCACTCACATACACGTACGCATACAAATATTATAGCGTTATACTATGATACGTATAGTAGAAAAATATATACATTGTGTAAACAATGTACCTAGATATACTCGAAGTCGATCTCTCTCTCTCTCTCTCTCTCTCTCTCTCTCTCTCTCTCTCGTTTTTTTATATAAACAGGAAGTTATTAAAAACTATACTTTCTTTTCCTCCTATTTGGCATACCTTAATTTAAGAGGAAGGAGAGATCTTGAACTCCTACGTAACCATATAGTTATCATAAACATATTCGGTTTGGAAGACCAGAGTTTGATTCCCGGTGGGAGTTTATATGGTTTAATCTCATGTTAAGTTGTACAGCCGCGTTTTCATATAGTTTCGATATTGAGTATGTTAAACTCCAAATCAAGTAATATTTCAGTGGGCAGTATGATTTTACTGAAAACTAAAATTGAGATTTCAGATGGGAGTTTCATTACCATTTTTTCGGATAAAATACAATATCCGAAATAATATAGATACATCTCCTGGTCGTAAGTTTTTCTTTTTCTTTTTCTTTTTTTTAAAAAAAAGGAGTATGGTATTTTAACGAAACATTAATAGTTTAGCATGTCGTACAGGTTTGTCATTTTTGGATGTGATTATAATTGTCAAGATGATGTCAAAATGCTGCATGTGCTACTAGTTATTGTTCAGAATTAAGTATAGATATTTGATAGAAGTACTCATGTTAGAGAATATTCAACATTTGTATTTAATATAAGAAAGATTGCTTTGCTCATTATGGAGAAGAAAATGATCAGTGTCACTTTTGTGAAACTGAATTATGAGCGGGAATAGGTTGGGATCTGAACAAGGAACATTATGTAGGTAGATTAATTTCGGAAATATACCTGCAGATGGCGGGATAGCTTCTTTTGTACGGATCATTACATTGCTTTGCTCAAGAATGTTGATCTTTCTCTTCCAGTTTACTCGAAAGTTAGAAAATATGTCGTAGTATTATCATCCACCACGCGGCTTATCTAAATCTTGACTAAGTCGTTCTTATAGTACTGACAGGATATATACAACACATGTTTTGTATGAAATGCGTATGAATTTCTGTTCGAACAGTAGTGTCATCTTAGATTTTTCCAGTCAGGTCATGATTATCCAGAGACATAAGAGGGGAGTTTTATTAGGATATATTAGTATATAATTTATTAACACTAAATTACCCAGCGCTGGAAAATTTGTCCTTTTAAGTTTTCTTTTGTTGACTATATCATTATTTTTGAATCCAGGATGGATTCCTTTGCTGGCTTTTCATTATTTTAACCAATCAATAGTCCTACAGAAAATTATGTTGCTATTCCTAAAGAATTCCTAGAAAAATAACAGTTTACCTCAAACGCCCAATAATGGACAATTTGTCCACTACGACTTAGTATTGTACTAGGTAGCTTTTCACTCCACTTTTTACATTTTCGTCGTTTGTTATGAAAGAATAACATTATCATATATTATTATTATTATTATTATTATTATTATTATTATTATTATTATTATTATTATTATTATTATTATTATTATTATTATTATTATTATTATTATTACATATTTTACAAGTATTGAACTACTAGCATCAATTACCCACTTCGCTGGGTTAAATTAAGAAAAATAGTAATGTTTCCTTAGTCAGTCACTTTTTATTATTACTAAGCGCTCCTTGATATTGGTCAGTTTCGATGATTTTTATATATCCCCTTCAATAATTTGCGGGGCTGAATTTGAATTTAAAAGTCTTCAGAAGTTCATCTCAGCGACCTCAAAAACTATAGAGTCGACTCTAATATCAGTCAAATTTGAACATTTGTAAAAAATGTCTTTCCCTCTCTAACTTACATTGTCAAAGTAATATAAAAAAAAAACATCCCATGTTCGAACTTCATCTAGGTTGAAAATTTGATCGAGTTCGGTCCTGTGGTTCTCAAGAGTTATTACGTTTTATTTATTTTCAAATATCTCCACCTCCTTCCCTCCCCTAAGTTTTACCATCAAAGTGAAATGATAGAAACATCTCTGGCCAGAACCTAATCTACGTTAAAATTTGATCGAGATTGATCGTTTAGTTCAAGAGTTATTAAGTTTTACTTATTTTTCAATTCCTTTCTCCCCCTCCCTTAAGCTCAATGGTCAAAGTGAATAGATAAATATCATCCCTGGCCCGAACCTCATCTATATGGAAAATTTGATCGAGATCGGTCAAGTGGTTCAAGAGCGAAGTCACAAAGACAGTCACTTTTATTTTTATTTATTTTTTTTTTTTACATATATGTCCCCCTCCCTACGTTGCACCATCAAATTTAAATGATAAAAATTATCCAAAGCCCGAATGTCATCTATGTTGAAAATTTGATCGAGATCGGTTGGGTGGTTCAACTAGAGATGCAAGGGCTGGGAAAAAAACCGGCTTTTTTTGAAAAAAAACTCGGTTTTTTCTGCTTCGCTTTTTTGCTTGGGAAATTTTGGGCTTTTTTCAAAATTCTGCTTAAAATTGATAAAGCAGACTTTGTTTCGCTTCTCTATAACACAAAAAGTCATTTAATAAGTGATTGATGCTGATAATAATATAAAACATCGAAAATAAACCATGAATTTTGAAAAGATATTTCAAACAATTTTACTTCAATATATATTTATATTATGAATTCCAAAGGATTAACCAATGTATATAATAAGAATTTTTTAACCTCCTATATATAAAAGTAAGCAGGGATGGCAAAGTAAGCAGGGTTGTTTTTGAAGATATTACAGAAAAACTCTAAAATTAGCGGTAGTTTGTTTTCGCTGTAGTGACATTCGAACCACTACTTGGTTTACGCATGGTGGGAGACCTGGGTTCGATTCCCGGCGGGAGCTCATGTGATTCGGATTCCACGTTAATCAATAGGTCCACGTCTCATATAGCCTCGCTGCTAAACGGGACGCTAATCTAAAATCACCTCACCTCACCTCACCTTGGTTTACGCATGCAAGAAGCGTTGTGGTTCGACCGAGAATTGAACATGGGACACCTTGATTAAAAGCTGAAAAGAAAATAAAACTAATGCAGATGATTTGATATGTGGAAACGTCACCATAAAGTTCACATGATTCGCATTTTTCGTTCTTTTTATTTTATTTTATTATTGTTATTATTATTTTTTGTTTAAACCAGTTATTAAAAAAACAGCTGGTGTAAACCAGCCAACCCTAAAAGAAAACACTTCTTTAAAAAAATACACAAATAACTAACACAATTGTATATAGTATTTTTACTTCAAAATATTCCATGCCCTCTTTTTGAAACAAAATAAAATTAAAATAAAACAAGAGAAATACTTAGGTTTATATGATACACTTAAAGGCTGCACATCTAGAGCTTTTGGTTCTGTATATTCTTGAAATTCTACAGTTAAGTTTTATATAACCACCATCACGGTTTACCCAATCCTCAAGTTTTCTGCATTTTTAACACAAGGGATCCAACATACCATTACGGAATCCCCCCCCCAAAAAAAAAGGACAACGGAGTATATCTGAGTTAGGTTAGCTTTTGCGCTCCTATCGGGAAGTCCGGGATTCAACCCAGCATTCGACCATTCTGACAAAGCTTTTCTTCACTCCATCTGTGAATGTAGGAATAGTGCGTGTACTGTGAGTTGGCCGACTTCCTTACCAGCAGTGACGGTTTTGCGAAGGTTAGGGGGTCGGTCTTTCGGACTGAAGCCTGTTCCCCAAAGTTACGGAATGTCTAAAACAAACGAAATATCTATTAGTTATGCCTTTACTCATAAACTTTAATCTCCCGTCAAATAAAAATTACGAATGTTTAGAAACACTAAACATTAGTAAGAAAAATCCCTCCCAAAATACTTTTCTAAATCCGCCACTGATTCTCAGTATAAAATGATCTTCAAGGTTGTATCTGGAAGATTATTACTAAACATATAAACGAAACGAAATATTAGTTTTGCCTGTACTCATAAACTTCAAGCACCTCCCAAATAAAATTAGAACATTTTAGAAAACGAAACAATCAGAGAAACGCCTCCCAAAGTACTTTTCTAAATCCGCTACTGATTATTTGTGTAAATTGATATTCAAGATTGTATCCAGAAAATTATTGCTAAATCATTGCACAGCTACGGTATAACAGAAATGTGGAAGTATGGTTTGACGGATACATTGAAAAACGTACACTTTGACGAATATATAGAAAAACATAAGTTTAACTTTTGCGCTAGAAGCTAGAGTACTAAGCTCTTAGAAATGAACACGGATGACAAACTAAAATGGTCTAGAGAAGAAAAATAGATGTCGATAACTCAAAAGTTAAAATAAAGTTAAATAGCCTCTAAAATTGTCCTCAAATACTACATTCTTCATCTTAAACTTTAATTCGTAAAACATGTGCTCCCTCCATCTTGATGGTGAATTTCAGAGCGAAATATGGCATTTAGGTCATGGAATTCTTGTCTAACTATAGAACATACTATAAGAAAGCTATTTATATAGAAAAATCATGAAAATGAAAAAAGCCAAAATTTCCAAAATTCTCGTTTTTTTTTCAAAAAAGCCTTCTTTTATGTGAAAAAAACCATCGATTCAAAAAAGCCGGCTTTTTTGCATCTCTAGGTTCAACAGTTAAGTTTTATTTATGTTTATATATAAATCTCCCATTCCCTTCCCCCCAAGGTTCTACCGTCAAAGTGAAAATTTACAAAAAAATAATCTCCGGGCCTGAACCTCATCTATGTCGAAAATTTGTTTGAGATCGGTCGAGTGGCTCAAGAGTTATCAAGTTTTATATATATATATATATATGCCCCCTCTCCCTCCCCACCCCTAAGTTCTATCGCCAAAGTGATATGATAAAAACCACCCCAGGTTCGAACCACACCCATGTTGAAAATTTGATTAAGATCGGTCGGGTGGTTTAATCGTGATGAAGTCACAAAGACAGACACTTTTGTTTTTATTCTTTTTACACACACACACACACACACACACACACACACACTGATGAAGTCACAAAGACCGTCCCTAATATTTTTACTTTTTTTTACATTTATCTACCCCCTCCCCCTTCCCTTCGTTGCATTATAAAAGTGAGATAAAAAAAACATTCCAGATCCAAACCTTATCTATGTTGAAAGTTTGATCGAGATCGGTAGGGTGGCTCAAGAGTTATTAAGTTATATTCATTTTCATATATTTCCCTTTTTACCCTTCCACTCCCCTAAAATCTACTATCAAAATGAGATGATAGAAAACTTTCCAGGCTCGAACTTTATATATATGTGTTGAAAATTTGATTGAGATCGATCGGGTGGCTCAAGAGTTATTAATTCACGAACATAGTCACTTTTATTTTTATATTTATTGATTTTTGTATATCTTTCCCTCCTCCCTCTCACCTACGTTGTTCCGCCAAAGTGAAATGATCAAATTTATCCCAGTCTTGAACCTCATCTACGTTGAAAATTTGATCAAGATCGGTTGGGTACTTCAAGAGTTATTATGTTTTATTTATTTTTTCTATTTCCCCTCCTCCCCCTAAACCCTAACTTCTACCATCAAAGTGAATAGCTAAAAACGCTCCCAGGCCAGAACCGCATCTACATTAAAACTTTGATCAAGATCGATCGGGCGGTTGAAAAGATTAAGAGTCACAAACATAGTCACTTTCAATTTTATAATAATAGCTATTGCTCGTATTACTTATTATTTTGTTATATTTATGAACTTTAGAGATAAATAAGCAACATAATACTATATTAATGGGATAAGTGCAAACAACGTAATCGCAAATGTAAAATCTCGAACAGGAGAAGCATTTCATGTGTTGAAGAATGAAGTGAATCAAAATAAGTGAACTTGAAACATTTATTGCAATAGTGTATGCACATTTCACATGATGTGTGTCACCGTAAGAATATATTAATTCACTAAATCTAAAATTTGGGACATAGAGATACAATTTTCTAAGAAACAATAGTTTGTAATTGCTTTATTCAAATGATTATACTTATCGTGATTGACACAGCAACGGCAAACAACTAGCATTTACAGAATGACAGGTTTTGCATTATGTACTGCGATCTGAGGGAAATTCATTGAAAACTGTCGAGTATTTTTCATAACAGAACCGCACATAATAATCCACTTCCGAGTAAGATCCTTTGACCATTTACATAGTTAGTTGCCTCAAAACTAATCAATTATTGATTGTAGCTACTCAACCAACCTTGAGTGTATAGAGATACAAGCTTTAATTCAGAAATTAGTAAAAGAGGATCGTGTTGATTACATGAAGTAAAGCAAGAAAAATGCACCTCACACACCATCATAGGATAGGTTGCTTCAAAGCACAAACTATATCAGATTGTAAAACAATATAAAAAGAACAAAGTAATAAATAAATATACAGAATTTTATAGCGTGTAGAAATTTATCAACCTCGAAATGAAAGGAAACCTTGTATCACATTTATAGAATTTAGTTAAATAAGTACGAGCTTTGAAGAAGTATATCTAACACTGAAGCCCTAGATCCCCTTATTTCCCTGGTTACAACGCTGCTTGTGACAAAGACAATAGACACCTTTTAAACAAATTAAAATCTCTCCTCAATTTTTTACATAAAGATGAAAGCATAAATAGTTAAACAGGACAAACTGTCCAACCGTGGACGTTCAAAAGTGATGAAAATTCTGGTCATTCTAGTGTTAGAAAGCATGTGATTTTTCAACTCACGAGGTGCAATTACCCCTCCTGCTATTTTGTTTTAAAAATGTGGACATAACACGATGTAATCTGAAGAAAAGTTGCTAAACCGCATCTTAAATTAAATTCGGGTTTTAAACATTGCATAGCATATCAAAATCTTGAAAGATGTTCGGTATAGTGGTATGAACGTAAATATTTGAATTATATTCCCAATCGGTTGTCAAAAATTACTATTATGAACACTATTCAAGTCAGCCCATGATAACTAGAGATAACTTACAATTTTTCAAAAATAGCTTCAAAGCCGAGTGGGAGGAATGATCTTCTGAACCAGTATCAAATGTTGAAATGATTTAAAGTTAAAATTTTAAATTTACAACGTAATAGCTTAGATTGCATAAAGGTGGAGACATGAAATATTGTCCTCAACTGTTTCACTCGACGGTTCTAACGGTTGACCATGCGTTATAATATTAAACTTACTTATGTTCAGAAAATTCGCATGATATTCGCAGGCTGAATAATTGATTTGCCTAAGGCATTTATGTTCCAAACCACGAAGATCTCAAAATCTGACTTAGGTTCGAGTACTGTTAGAGGCATGTATAATGGAGTTTGTCCTTCCGCCATGCAGTACCATAATTTATTTTTCATTATCGTCATAACCCATAGCAATGAGAAGTGAACACAAAATCTAACATAGTGTTGCAACGAAGATAGTTCAGGAGCGACTTAAAGCGGCAAAGCAGCTTGTATTTTACTTGAGTCCTTAAGTAAATTTAAATACACATTTAGCAGTATTCTATCTTTTTCTACCACAGTAAAAATTAATTTTCTTTTTAACCATATACTACGAACGCAACGCAGCATTTGGTAAAATATTGGAATAGAGAAAGCAGTCTGACTTTTGACGAAATACCCTATACTTAATTCAGTGTTGTTGGGATCTATTGAAACGGAATTTCTTGAAATTATATCATTCACAGTGGCGTATTTAGGGGGGGGCTTCCGGGCTTAATCCCCCCCCCGAAATCTTACTTACTATAGTAAAGTATATGAAATATCTTGCAGAATTTTCACATTTTCAAGCAAAGCCCTCCCCGAAAGTTAGCAAAGCCCCCCGAAAGAAAATCGTAAATACGCCACTGATCATTCATGTATGTCAGGTTTTAATAATGTGTGATATGGAGATATTTATTTTTGCCGAAAAATCTAGGCCCTATATTTTCTAGTTACTGGGCCAATATTTTCTAAATTATGATTACAAAATCATTCCGAAAACTTACTCACAAACTGTAGCCATTCAGGAATGATCTACTACATGAAGCACAAACTGGAGTTTCTTTGTCAATGAAATGTTACATCTGCTAATAGACTTTTGGGACATAGTTGGCTGCTTTTGTATCACTGCTGATGCACTTGGCTTACTAAACTTACTTACATCGGTTAGGGTTTCGATGACACTAGACACTCATATATACTCATTGTTTTGCAACTGATAAACTTACCTAAAAAGTTCATTCAGTAATTGCATATCATGTTTTTAAATGAAGCTTCCAAACTCCAAGTTAATGTTTTTCAACACTAGATTTCACAATTCAGAATTCTATTTGCCAAGCAGATTCATTATCTATGATATTGTTCTGTATTTACATGCTCTCTTTAATTACTAAATTGGATCGTAATCTTAATTTAATTCCACTAAATAACAATAAACTTAACTTTACGATCTCATGTGGCTGATATTACTGTGAAGAAGAGCTTATTATGGAATTTATGATATATTTCCCTTCACGAAATAGTGAAATTGTTCTGCTATTAAAAGGGGGAGATATTACCTCTTAACTATAGGCATTCATTTCGTATTACATTTGAAAGAATGTTTTTGTGATGGAAGTTATTTACAAAGAAATATCGTTCTTTCTTCTCATGAGATGGTACACACCACGGATAAGAGATAAAGATACAAACGTCTATTTAATACATATGCTGAATTCTTTATATCATTGAGTTTAAATGTTTAAATGAATATGTAGAATCCTACAATGCACTGCATAATATGACCTTATTATACTCACTTAGTAGCACATATTGAACTACTAGAATACGGCGTATGTGTTAGAGTGTGTGTTATTGTTGGATTCAAGAGGATGTAGATATAACGTTATAATTTCTTCATATAGTGCAGTCAAAAGTAAGGAACAAATTAGTAACAAGCTAAAAATTGGTACAGATGTTGGGAATGATGTTCTAAACAACATACTAAAAGTCCTTTGAAATCCCACATGATCTTAGCCGCCACATTAGAAAATGGCCGCTGGAAGTGGCAACGGAACAATACCCAGATAAAAATAGCAATATCTTCGCTATGGTTGAACATAAAGAGATAAACTTAGTGTCGTTTTATAGAACATAGATAACACAATATATTTAACATCTCATATTACGTATTCTTTAATAACCAGTGAAAAGAGAGAGATAACCCACATTAGGCAATTACAATCACATGTAGCCAATGTCATTAATTTTACACTGATAGACAATAAAGTGCTCCCAAAAATAGAAATCCAACGGGATTAGGTCGGGAGACCTTGCTTTCCACTCAACTGGCCCATGCCGACCTATCCAGCAACCCGAGAAAGTGTTCATTGAGCCATCAATTACAGTACACCATAATGCGGCGGTGCCCCATCTTGTTTCCAATATTGATAAAATCACCCTTCCTCGTTCAACAAAAGTAGCATAACAGTGTTGTCAAGCATATCTCCATATTGTGCAGCATCCAAGGTCCCATGAATGAAAACAGGTCCAGTGGGTCCCATCAATGAAAACAGGTCCAACAAGTTTTTCGCCTTACTTTCCACACCACACTATTACCTTACCTGAAACTTGCATCTGTGATGTAACTATCTAATTAAGATTTGTAATAGCCCAGTACCGAACATTTTTTCAGTACCAAGAAATCCTACAGTGATGTTTTTTTTTTTTAAATCTTCAACGGATTTGAAGATGTGAATGGATTTAGGATATATTAGGTTATCATTTAATCATTAGGTTATCATTTAAATTTTGATATCTATGGAACGTTGTACATAGGGAACATACTGTCTCTTTACTTTTTTCATGTAAATAGGACAGGATACTAACATGAGAGGAAGGAATCGAAATTATTCTTTTGACATGAGGACACAGTTCAACAATAATAACAACCGTCTTCAGAAGCGACATCCTAATCGCGACCCTGTGACAGACAGTGCTGTACAAAAACTAATCGGCAAATTCAGGGAAACGGGAAATGTTGATGATTTACCTCAATTAGGACGACAATGAAATACAACTGATCCAGACACATCAGCAGCTATGTTGAATGTATTGGTGAAAAGTCCGACGAAGAGTGTACGACGTCTATCAAGTGAGCATAATGTTAGTGTCAAAAGTGTTAAAAGAATATTAAAAAATGAAAAGTGGTACTTTTAAAAATTACAGTTGAAACAAAAACTGTCAGAGGATAATTCTGATAGACCAATGGAGTTTTGTGAGGAGGCGTTGCCCCAGATAGCTCGCGACACAGTTTTTTCTCATAACATTGTTTTTAGTGATGAGGCAAATTTCTATGTAACAGCTGAGATTAAAACAAAAATGTCCGTTACTGGCCTAATACAAATATTAATTTGATAGATGCATCAAAGATGCTAGGTGCAGGTAAGGTAACGGTGGTGTGGAATATGGAGCGAAAAACTTATTATACCTGTTCACATTCATGGGACATTGTATGCTGCACAATATGGAGATATGATTGTAAACACTGTTACGCTACTTTTGTTGAACGAGAATGGGTGATTTCATATTATGGTCGTAATGTAGTCGATGGCTCAATGAACACTTTCCCGGTTGATGGATAGGTCGGCATGGACCAGTCGAGTGGAGAGCAAGGTCCCCCGACCTAACCCCGATGGATTTCTATGTTTGAGAGCAGTTTAAAGCTATTGTCTACCAGTGTAAAATTAATGACATTGGCTACCTGAAAAGGAGAAGCATTACGACCTGTGAACAAATATCACAAAACTATGCTTCGCAGAGTGCACAAGCACTGGGTCGCACGGTTAAGGATATGCATAGAAAAGAACGGTGGGCATGTTGAATATGTCATGTGATTGTATTTGTCGTATGTGTGTTAGCTCTCTCTTTTCCTGTTTATTAAAGATACGTAATGTAGCATGTTAAAAAGCTTTGTAACACTAATATATAACTCATTTAATATTAGTAAAGAAAATTTGAACTTTCTAAGTGAATCTACTATAAAGGCAGCTCTGAGAAATTCCTCTTCGCAAACAGAATAAAATGTATATTTATATGTGCGCCTTTGCGACGCAGAAAATCCTTTCGCTTCTTCAAATATGGTTATGGAATGTAACCCAAAGAGTAAATTTCCTCAATCAATCTTAACTACAGTGCTTCATGGCTATTTTTAACTATTACGTTACCCATTGAATTGCGTTGGTGGTTGGGAACACCCGGGGGTAAGTGACTGGCAACAGTGAATTCAGTCGGTGATGCACGACGGTAGAAGAAGTAGAGGATGTAGTTCGTTGTTAAAATTGTTCGGGCTTTAAAGAATGAGATTCCTAAACAGTCAACTTAAATAACTCGAAAACAATGAAATGGAAAATTGGAAACTCATCAAATATAATGGTGCTCGCCTAAAGTGATGTGTCTTCTTACCTAAGAAAATAGGATGGACATAAACTACTTAATCACGAAGTACAAAGGATAAAGGGTTTTACCCTATATGAACAATACGCAAACGTGACAACCGCGCCCGCGTAGGAAGGGCCTCTAATAAACGTAAATTCATACGATTGTAGAAAATAATTGTAACGAAAGTGTAACATAATTTAGAGGATATATACATAAATACCTAATTATGCATGATTTCTTTGTGTTTTAGTGAATTTTCAAAAGCATAAAAATGGAATTTTTCAAATGCATGTGATCAAGAAGTCAGTATAAACGTATAATTTAATGTGTAGTGTTAAATTTATAGATACAACTTAATATTGTGCCGTTACGCAGGGTTACACGATCACGTTCTATTTCCCGAACTCTGGGTCTAGCAGGTCGGAAGTGACGATTGTGGCAGGTGAGCTTTGTGGGTGCCTCTAGGTACATCTGTGCGCGGGTCCGGTATGCAATAAAAGATGGTACTATTGCATGTGGACTTGGATGGGGTGTAGCTAGGGGCACTGCAAAGCAAATGATAGTGCAAAGTGCATTAGTGTTCTTTTGTTGGCTAATGAAATGGTATTTTTCCTAACAACTAAAGCCAAAATAAGAACCGGTACGGAAGCGCTATACAATCACTAATCCACCAGCCTGCATTTTAATATTGAAAGTAGCGGAATAAACCACAGGCCGCTATAGCTTGTCTTTTACTTTATCTTTATCCTTGAATTCTAAACTTCGCACAGCATATTTCACAGCATTTTACACATAATGTATCCTGAATCTATTCATAGCTTCAAAACCGTTGCAGGGTTTGGAAAAATAACCTTCGAACGAGGAAGTTGTTTAATATGCTACACAACATATTGCCATTTAAAATAAACAAGTTGATTCCAAGATGGCGACCACCAAGATAGCGAACGACAACCTTAAACAGTCATAATGTTTCGACGCTCTCACCAACATTGATCGCAATTGACTTCGGATTGACTGCATTTATAGTTTCTCAAATATTTAGCTCTCTCCAGATTTTATATTTTATATTTTATTTATAGATTATATATATATATATATATATATATATATATATATATATATATATATATATATATATATATATATATATATATATATATATATATATATATATATATATATATATATATATATATATATATATTACCTTTCAATTGTAGGGGGGCACGGTAGCTCAGTGGTAGAGCGTTCACCTCTGGTGCTTGGGGTCCCGGGTTCGATCCCAGCCTCCGCCAAGTGAACTTTGTGGTGGACAAACACCGTGCTCGTGGGTTTTCTTGGGGCTCTCCCGTTTCCTCCCACTTTCTTCATTCCACCATTTCACTCATCTCTCATTATCACCGTCTCCTTTAGCCTAACCGGCATAACCGTGGGACGTAAAACTTAGAGATTTCATTTCATTTCATTTTCACCTTTCAATTGCTTTGGACATTTGGACATTTTCCAATATGAAGAATGAAGAAGTAGTGGGATTTTAGCATGTTATTGAAATAATCTTTACCAACATCTATGTCAAATTTTGACCTGTCAATAATTAATAAATTCAAGAAAATTTTAAATCAGTTTGTCGGTAGTTTTCGGAATTTTAGAATTTAGAGTTAAATATTGCCAAAAGTATGCTTTTTATGAAAAATTGTTTCGCTACAGAAATATTGTGTTATCTATGTTTTATAAAACGACACTAAGTTTATCTCTGTATGTTCAACCAAAGCAAAGATATTGCTATTTTAATCTGGGTATTGTTCCTTTGCCACTTCCAGCGGCCATTTTCTAATATGACGCCGAAGGTCACGTGGGATTTCAGGGGACTTTTAGTATGTTGCTTAGAACAGCATTCCCAACACCTGTACTAATTTTCAGCTTGTTACTAATTTGTTCCTTTCTTCATTAAAATTTGAGCTTTATTTACTGCACTAATTTGGACGCATTGAAAGAAACATATACTGTAGGTTTTAGAACCAAAGTTTTGAGAGGATATTTTGTACAGAAGATTTGGAAAAAGCTAGTGAAATTAAAGTTACACAATATGGAATTTCACGATAGGTATTCGTAACCTAATAACCTATGGACAGAAAAATCGAGACGTACAACATGAGGGGAATATACACATTGCTTACTGAGTACATACATTACTAGTCCAGAACCGAGTGAGATAGAAGTTTAGCTAAGAACAAGAAATTTACAGAATAATATAAATTAAAATCTTAGGGAGTTCAAAACTATTATGTCAATTCAGTTGGATTGGTTAGCACAAAATAAAATGGCGAGTTCTTTGGGGAGAGGGTTACTAACCTTTGCATTTCACATCTCATAGAGTAAATAATTTAATCACAAGGTTGTAGTAAGTTTTATGAATTAAATCTTAGTCTCTCTTCCTTTGTATAGTTCTTTGCAGTTTATCAAATGAAACAACTTATTTCCATTCTCATCTCATGTTCCTCCAGGAGAGCTTCGTTTCTTACTCCACAATTCCATGGTTATGGTGCTAAACATCATAGACATTCTGTTGTTTTTGCCGGAAATATGATGATATCAATCCCAATTACTTACCGGTGTTATCAACTTCATTACTACTCATGACAAAAATGTACTTAGTAATTCCATGCTGATAATTTCAAAATTTACTGTACATTATGGTTTTCCATTCTAGACTTGTGGAGATGATTTCTTTAGGGCTTCTAAAAAGGCATTACGTAGAAAGAACGAAAGCGTTTTTAGCTAGGACTAGCTGACAGCCAAAACAAAGTGATTGCAATCTTTATTTGTCAGTAGTGATTCGTTTATGAAATGTTTCAGAACATACATATACTCTTTCATACTTCAAGTTTATTCATCACACTGAGAACAGTGCGTTTGAAGGCATTTTATACTTGAGTTGTGTTCTTTATCTTATGCACCTGATACTTCCTATCAGTTCGTTCTTTTAGTGAAATGTATTGCATTTATGTCCTTATGTCATCCAGTTCTGAATTAATAACAGAAATCTCTTTTGTTACTTAAAATATTTAAAGCGTACAATGTTTGAGTGTTAGAACTAATATTTTGTTGTAAATTATCTCTCCACAATAACATAAAATTTGTCATAAGATGAAGTAAATTTACCATTCTCGGAATCGGGAGAAATATTGAAGTAACATGACAAACCTTTCTCTACTGATCAGAGTTTTATGTTTCAGATAATAAATTTCGTGATGTCTTATATTTGAGATAAGATATTTTAATATATTAAAGCTTCCAAAGTATACTGTTCAATGGAACATCACTGCCAAAGCTATATACGCAATTGCAAAAGTATTTCATGTTTGCTACTGCTGGAGTTAAATGTAGATGCTAAAATAACTTTTGTAAGTAGTACATATTTTTGAGATCATCTATTCAACATATGTATTTCGTTGAAACATTTTACGTATATGTACGTGAACAAAATAGACAAGAGAGGCTATATTTCATCGTTCCAAAATAACGGTATAAAATAAATAGCTAACCTTTGACTTAGTAGTATAAAACTTGATACATTTCTTATAAGAGTTTATTTGGCAATACTGATTGGCTAAAGGCCAACAGCAATCGTCTTCAAACATAAATAAAATTGTGTTGTTGAAGTTCGTAGAAAAGATCTTCAGGAAGATATATTTTTCGATTGTCAATATTTATCCATTATTGTACTTGTTATGTGTAGTACTGCGGAAAATTTAACAACTATTGATTTTAAAATTGCACTTATTTAAAAATAAAGAAAAAAAATTAAATCCAACATTGAATATTCTTCTATGTATATCTAATACTAAAACAGCATTCCAAAACATAGAATAAAATAAACTGAGAAGAGAGTCCGGAAAATGCAAATAGATATTGCAAGTGAATTTTCTTGTTCTGTCAGTGATTTGGAATTCCTTAAAATAACGAAACAAAACGAAGAGTAAAACTTAGAATAAATAGACAGAAATGGTTGATAAAAAATAGATAAAAATGAAGAAAAAGAAAAGGAAAGCTTTGCCAATAAATGAAAATATAAACGACTGCTTTTCCTGCAACTCGATCCGGATCTGCTATGAATAATACATTTCCCAAGAGTCGCACTTGGTTACTTCAAAGTAAACAAAAAAATTGTGATGAAAGAAAAAAAGACGAAATGAAATAAAAAAAGAATATCGTTTCTTCTGTTATCTCATTGGTGAAAAGATCTCTCTCTCTCTCTCTCTTTGTGTGTGTGTGTTTTTATATTGATGTTACTACCTCAAAAGAAATATCTTCAGTTATCTCCCGTATTAAGAATTATTTCAGGTGCAAAGCTCCAAATGATTTACAACACAATGAAACTATATTAGTAATAGCCAATGAATCGTAGTAAAGCGGTCCGAATGTTGTTTTGAGAGGAAATATTCAAATGACCAGTTTCACCAAGATCCGTTATCTTATCTGTCGCAAATTATTTCTTTTTTAAAAATATTAGCCAATTATTATTGTGCTAACATTCATGATTTGCGTAATTGTACATCAAGATTATGATAACGTTACCCGATCGACTAATTGTCATTAAAATAATTTAACATAACCGTGCATTAGGTTTTCTGGTAATTTTGACAAAACTACTAATTGTCATTAATGTCATCAAGTATTCTTTTAACTTTAAAATAAATTTAGGTATTAATATATCATTAAGGTATTAGGTGTAACTATGGATGAGGTATGCTGTTTACGTTAACCGAACCACTAGTTGTCATTAACATATTAGATGTAACCATGCATCAAGTATTCTTTTAACATTAATCGAGCTTCAAATTCCCGTTACGAAGTAATATGTAACCTTGCATCAAGAATTCTGTTAACTTTAACCGAATACCGAATACTTGATCATCATTAAGATATTAGACTTAAAAATGCATCAACCTATATACGTATAATTGCAAGGCGAAGAATTGAATTTAACTAAATCACACATCATTATCACTTCTTGTTGGGTGAACATTGGTAAAAAGGAATGTCTGCAAAAAAGGAAGATTTACTTACTACCAATCCTGGGAGACTCTACTAGCTAATTGCAACAAGCGTATCAAGGACTCTAAGTATAAATATACTAAATTGAGTTTCAGATTTTTTACGATAAACACAGCAGAGCAACTACAGTACATTTAAAGAGGAAAGCATTGAACCAACGAAAAATGAAGAATTGGAAATAAAAAGTGGTTAATAAGATTTCTAGATCCACAAACCGATACCACACTGTACCCTAGACTATGGGAAAGTGCGCACAAATTTTTAATTGCATTTCTGTCTTTCTATTTGGCGAGTTTGTGTTCAATACTGTCTCAAACTTACTTATAAAAAAGAAACAAATCCATAGAGGAAAGGATTTAAGACGGTTTTAAGGAAATTTTAACCTGATATTATATTAAACTTTAGAAAATTCACAAGGTTCATCATTCACAGTAATTAGTTATGTTTGCTTTGAATTGTTATCTTGCAAGTTTGATTGTGTTTTAATTATTACAATATGGTCTTCACTAATAGTATACAATCTCTTATTATGTACTTCCAATTTTCCAATTTTCTTCCAATGCTGCACGGGTTTTGGGTAAAATTGCATAATGTTACTCGAACATACATTTTATAATCTTTACATATGGAACCACTTGGATGCAAAGTGGTAAAAGTCCAAAAATGAAATTTTCCAGGAGAGAAATTTGAAGTTGGAAACCTAATGAAAAATTCATATTTCTTTTATGTCCGGAAGCACAACCATAATTATGTAATTTATGGTCTAATAATTCACTGTTTACAAGAATCTTTTAAAACGTTAACCATGTATAAAAGTGAATGATGGCATTAGTCCACTTTCCAATTTTTAAAGACTTAGGCCACGTGACATCCAAACAGCTGAAACAGTTCTCAGTAATAATAATAATAACAAAAGTTTGCAAACTTTGGACAGTACTGATTAGCTAATTAGACATTTACTATTGAGGATGGAAACATTGTCTTACTACATCAATGTTAAGGTTTAGCGGTTCATTTGTTTAAAATGATTGCACTGCCATCTATCTTTTGTGATATTTGAGCAACTGTGCTTTTCGTATTACAAAGAGCACTGAGATAAGACACGATAAGAGTGTTAAGTTTGGTTTCTGTGAAAATGGCGTAAATTTGAAGTGGGGTGCCTTTTGATTTATGGATCAGTGGTTCGGAGCGCTCCTATATGTTAGGCAGGGATGCAAATAACCATTCGTTCGGGGCGAGTGCTTCATCCGTGCGGTCGAGTGTTTAATATCATACCGAAAGTAAGTAAATGATTTCTATTGTGATAGTGGCTTTTTTTCTTGGGGTAGTAAAATTTTGTTGCTTATTTGCATATCTGTTCTAAGGTATACGGAAGTATAAAAGCAGTTTGTAATTGTAAGGTGACCATTTGAATAAACTCAACACGAATTGTAACAAATTTAATCTTTATTTATTTATTTTTATCTTTTTGGCCGACCTCACTTCAATTCCGGTGAGTGGTATTTCATTGATCACTATATCTACCTATTGTTATATTTTGTATGTATTTAGTATTTAAATTCCTTTTGATTCTAAACACTAATAATTGGCTAAAAATTTCAATTTTTATAACCTGTAAATTTACGTTTTGCTATTTGGAAAGTAACATGGGGAATAATGGAAACGTCCGTATCACGATATAAAAGTGGGAAAGGTTCCCTAACAGTACAAGATGTGCTAGACGTGTGCCGTTTAGGTCTCCCAGCTACTTTTTAGGTACCCAACACTTGGCACATATAGTATTCATGTAATACGTATGTACTTCAACTACCCAAAATTTTAGGTACTTGTTACACTTAATTAATATTTGCGACTATGTAGCACAAATGTAGCATTTATATACCTGCCTCAGTTTCACACTGTGAAAGTCATTTGATTTTTATGTCGTCACTTGAAACATTTATCTTTGCTCATGCGCAGTAACATGCAAAAGTTTCTCGTGCATTCTGTGCCACTCCCTGTTCCTGTTTCAAATGATAAGCGATAATATGTATCTGCGTGTTATTGTGAAGTAAAAATAATAAGCCTGTTACTATAAAGTGGTTGATGCCTATGGAAATAGAGTTCTTGCCTAAGACAAGATTGGTAGTGTAGGAGAAATTTTATTTGGGGACGTTGAAGACACTGAGAATTGACTTTGCGCCCGTTGTTTCTCTGTTTTATTTTTACAATGTCAACTTAAACTAGTCTTACACTCAGTTACGCAATTTCTACATCCATCTTAAACACCCGAACCCCTTTCCTTACATAAGCAGTACTCTTGGTGAAATTGATAATTTTGAGTACGTTCTTATTCTTTATCCCTAACATACGTAAATAATTAACTGATCACATATATATATGAAAGGTTTATCTTAATTTGTACCCATCAGTTATGTTATCTCTTTCTTCTAAATTCATCTCCCAAACTTGATGCATTTGTTGCTTCTTATTTCTAAGCGATTGTGTGCTAGAAGCTACAAATACATCAAATTTGGGAGATGAATTTAGAAAAAAGAGATGACATAACTGATGAATAAAAATTAAGATCAATCAGTTATTATCAATTTCACCAAGGGTACTGCTTATTTAAAGGGGTACGATATGGGTACGATATACAGGTTTACATTTGAAATAGTATATACTAAACAGCAGAGATAATGCTCTGTACGTGACTGGAATGTACCTAAAGTGCTGTGGATGATATTTGTTTCTGCCAAGAACATACCTATGATAATTGGTACGTTCTCCGGGTATATGTCAGCATGTGCTTAGGGGTGGATATGGAATGTGACTATCACTTGCCATCCATGTGATTTCTCTCTTATAGATACATAAGGCACATCTGGGTACATTCCCATGTACCTGAGGGAACATGATGGGCATATGCCTGCTATATAATTGTGCTGTTAGGGTTAAAGGTATTTGTTACTTATATTGCTTGTTAGTACATATATATTTCGTTATTTATATTTCATGTTTTCTTATATAAAATAAATTGTTCCTGTTTAGAAATGTGTTCAATATTTCCTTGAAACTGATTGTTGTCCATTATTCCGCATCAAAGGAAAGAAATCGAATCTAGCCCATGGGCTACCTTTAATCGAAATCGAGATAGCAATAGCAGTTTCCGAGATAAAGCACGCATTGAACTTTATTTATTTATTTTTTTTTTTTAATATTTTAACTGCATGAACAGTAATACATTACTAGTCGTTACTTAAATTGAAAATATCAAACACCTCTATTGAGGGATGTGAAAAGACTTTTCTTACAAAGTGGGCGGTGGTTCCAAAAGTTTTGAGAATTTACGTGCTAATGTAATTTTAATACGCCTACTGTTATTCTATTTTCATTTCATATTGATTAGATTGCATATAAAAAAGCTTGGATGCTTGGATGCTTTAACAATGTGACAACTAATTTGTTTAACTTCTTACAAGTTTAGAGAGCTTTCAAGGGAAAACTGAAGTGATTTGAGCATTAATATTTGTGCAATCACATGTTTAGACAGATAATAACCTAATTGTATTATTTCGTACAGTTATGGTTAGTTACTACACCCACTATGATCATAAACGAGCACGAGAGTCAATTCTATTCGATTCCTTATAGTACTCGATTCTCTGTTACTCAGTTTCGCTGGAATCGATTCCGTACTCGGTTTGATTATGCCCACTTCCTCTGGAATCTATTCTGAATTGTTTCATTATGCTTATTCACTGGCTCACTTTTCTGCAACTCTTACACTATAACTCCTTGGAAAGTAACCCTAACGTAAGCGAAAATATTACGAATGAGGCTTGAATGAATTCGTTAAAGTAGCTTACGCTCTCTTTTCGTTCCGGTGTGAGCGGTGTGAAGAGCCAGTAAAGCTGCCAATGAGAAAGCAGTAAATCCGAAACAAGAAGAATCGATCCCAGCAGAAGAATGAAGTGCAGAAAGCAAATTTTGATATGTATATATGCATGTAACGGGCTTGCTTTTCTTTAGCGCAGAATGGTTCTTTATTAATATTGGATAGCCAGACCTAATTTTATTCGAATCCTTTGAGTCAGAGGAAATCTCATATCGAGGAAAGAATTATTTCAGAGCTGAATGAAGGAAGGATGTAATTAGTTCCTTTCTAAATAAACGGGTGCAAATGACAGCATCCGTGTCCTGTTGCTCTAGTTGGAAAAGCGTGTACCAGGCCCGATTCTTGGTGGACAGCATTCACCGTATTAAGATGGTTCGGTTTAATGTTTTGTTTTCAGGCATACTTCCAGAGAGTTTTGCTCCACTACAGCTAAAGTAACTTAAATTGTGATTACATACATATTCTTGTGCAGGGCACGCCCTTCATCTCATAATATTCCTATGCGGTCCCATCGCATTTTGATTTTACTCCAGGACAAAATTTTCTGGGAGTAAGTCTAGTTCATATTCCACCTTGGACAACAAGTCCACGTCTTATATGGCCTCACCGCTAACAAGGAACGGCTATTCTTTTTTTTTTTAAAAAAAAAAAACAGCTCTCTCGTGGCTAAGCGGTTAGCGTACACGCCTTTGGCGTGGAGACCTGGGTTCGATTCCAGGTGAGAGCTCATATAGTTCAGATTCCACATTAAGCTGTAGGACCCCGTATCATATAGCCTCAATGCTGAAAGGGGCCCTAGACTGATAATCAAATCAAACTTAAACAAATCAAGATAACAACTGATTATAAAAAATAACGCAAGAGAAACCATGATTTTTCGTATTTCATTGTTCAATGAACAGTTTTTCTTTGCACTTATGATTCAAGCTAATATTTAGATATAACTTAAATAACTGGTAACCTAGATCCATGAGCGGAATTAGGAATTGTCTGTTGGGAAGGCAGATCTTTTCGTCAGTCTCTGACATGTGAAATACTTCCTAGCCGAGTGTGGAGTTAATAAGAATAACTTTGTATTTTGTCAAAAAATTTTCCTATGCCAGCGTGTTAGATAGCTTCCCAGAAAATGGAACTTTCAATACAGGATAGTGAAAAGTAGTACTGCGAATATATTTGAAAACTACTTTATGCATAAACGGACAAAGAGGGCTGGGGAGAAATTTCGTAGCGCAATGTGAGCTTTTCCCTGAGCCACGAAGCCACCCGCTTAAATTTACACTGTGTAAGATAATTTGAAAGTTATTTAAATTAAGTACTGACCTACGACTAGAAAGGAAGAAATAACGGTATGATCATGTATTAGGCTAACTAAAAACTGACTCGCCGTGTTCTCCTTGGACTAAACGAGGGCTGCAGAAAAGAAAAGAAATTTCTAATTTACCTCCCATACCTAATGAAAGGAAATGGTTATGAAAGAACTGGTGAAATGAGAATGTTGGAGAAAAGGGGAAAACTTTGAGATAGTGCATGAAAAAGTTGTATCCACCACAAATTCACATGGTTTAGTATCGAACCAGAAACCCATAACACCAGAGGTGAGCTCTGTATCACTGTGCCATGTTGCCCGTAAGTTTTGATTGATTAGTTGTGGTTTAAAATCTAATTTTTAGCACCGAGGCTAACCAGGTGGGAAAAATTATTATTATTATTATTATTATTATTATTATTATTATTATTATTATTATTATTATTATTATTATTATTATTATTGTAGTTTAATACCACACGTTTATACCTTTTCCACTAAACAGGTGTTTGATGAAAGACAATGATTGTAAAATTTTCAGACTCCTCACCGGGAATTGAACCCCGGACCACGTGCACTTCAGACGAGACCTAGTGCTAAATGCCGAGCCATAAATAGCATTTTTATTCTGGAACAAATACCTGCGCAGGGAATTAAACTGGAGAGTACGCTTACAGAAAGCTCGCGCCACGAAGGGATACTATACTTCTGTAAATGTTATGCTTGCTTTTTTATGACTTCCTGTAAAAGTAGCACAAGGTAGAGCCCAGCTATTCCTTTTCTATTAACTACAATTATTAATTTATATTATAAAATTGACAGTGACTATGTTTGTGATTCTTAGTCTCTTGAACCACTCGGCAAATCTCGATCAAAATTTTCAACATAGATGAGGTTTGTGCCTGGGATGTCTTTTATCATTTCACTTTGACGCAGCAATTTAGGGAAATGGTAGGAGGGGGAGATATTCTAAAATCAACATAGAGGGTCTTTGTAAAGTCTCCTGACATAGGGTAACTGCTATTATCATAGCTACAACAAAATGTAAGAGGGGAAACCCTCTCCAAATATGACGTTTTCAATCTAAAGTTAAGGATTTAAAAAAAAAAATCGGACGAGCTGTTTGTTCTGTACACTCTTTATGCACCCAATGTTAAATGAAAATGAAACGTTGCCATTTACCTGGATCCACAACGTAAGAGAATGAAGTTACTGTCTGTTATGCTAACGTATCGATGGCCAGTCCCCATTTCAAACATGTCCCCATTCACCATACTCTTAAAAAATTTGTCCACCTCCCGTCCCGTACTCCCCTTTCCCAGACCCAGGCAAACGGCGACGTTGCATTTTCATTTAACATTGGGCGCAGACAGTAAAGAGTGTACAGCCCAAACAGCTAGTCCGATTTTTTAAAAAATCCTTCTCTTTAGATTGAAATCATAATATTTGGAGACGGTTTCATCTGTTACATTTTATCGTAAGTCTGATAATAACAGAGTTACCCTATGTGGAGGGACATTTGAGACACCCTGTATATAATAATGAATGTGACTATGTTTGTGAGCTAATAACTCTTGAATCACCTAACCGATCTCAAACAAATTTTCAACATAGATGAGGTTAGAGCCTGGAAAGTCTTTTATTATTTAACTTTGACGGTGTAACGTAGGGGAGGGGGACGAGGATATATAAATATATATATATGTATATAAAAAGTGAAAATAACTGTCTTTGTGACTTCATCACTCGTGAATAGTGTTGTAAAGACATGGGAAAAACGGAAATTTTTGGGTAAAAAAAGTTTTTTACCGTTTTTTCTCGAGCTTGAAAAGAAACGGAAAAATTGAAATTCGCGAATATTTTATTACAATATGCATTTAAAATGAAAACTATTTTAAATGTACTAGTTTACAGTTAAATTCATTGAGTAGTTATGTTTCTTGTATTAGAATAGGGAAATTTTGTGGCAACAAATATATTAAAGTTAGCACGGTGATAGAATGGAGTTATGGCTACAAAAAATCCTAAAATATAATCCTGGTTAGATTAAGTAATACAGACGCATTTGAATTATCTTAAGTATTCTTATAAAGTTGCTGTTTTATGGTAGGGAAGTGTTAAATAACAGGACCAGAATCATGTTTGTTAATACCATTATGTTAAAATCAAATATATATTTTAAGGAGATACGTATTGTCCTTGTGCTGCGTAAAATTGCTGTCAATTTTGAACCCATTAGAAAATATCTTTTGTTCGGAAATATTGGCAAAACCCGAAAAATATAATTTAAAAACTATTTCTTCGCTTGATACTAATCTTATTTGCTGTAACGTGTCTGCGGCATGTATGTATACAACGTATTTCGCTAGCAGGGAAAAGACTTAAAGCAACAGCGTTTAATTTTACTTTATAGTTGTCTGATTTCTGATAAAATTCCCTCTTTATTATTTATAATTATATTTTTCGAACAACTCAGAGAGATGATCTTATTTACATATACACACATACACCGCACAAGTGCGTAAATTTGAGCAGCGACAAATATATTAAAGAATTTAACATGTGAAATTTCCGTTCGTTATTATTAAAGACTCGTAAAATACCCGTTCTTCGCAGGGGAAGAATACTTTTCATTTTGAACATAAAGGGCACCAAAACTGTCACCAATGAACTTAGGGCCCCAAAAACTATGAATTCGATACTAATATCAGTCATTTTCAATTACTTTTACTTGTCACTTTCCCTCTTTAGGAGTAACTAATGGGGGATAAATTTGGACTTAAACGCCATCATGGGTGTCACTCTTTATCTCAACCACCCCGAAAACTATTGATTCCACACTAATATCGGACATTTTTGATTATTTTTATCATTTTTGATCATTTTGATATATCCACCCCTTTTCCCTCCTCCAAGTTGCAGCGCTGAATTTGAATTTAAACAGCATCTCAAGTGTTATTATTCATCTCAGGAACCACGAAAGCTACAAATCTGATACTAATATCGGTCATTTTTGATCATTTTATGTATCTTCCCTTCCCTTCCTCCAAGTTGCAGTGCTGAATTTGAATTTAAACTTCATCGAAAATGTCACTGTTCATCTCAGCAACTCCAAAAACTATGAGTTCGACAGTAAGATCTGTAATTTTCAATATATATTCATACTTCCTTCCTGCAAGTTGCACTTTCAAAGTGAAATGGTAAAATCCATCCCAGGCTCAAACCTCATCTATGTTGAAAATTTTTATCGTGATCAGTCTGGTGGTTCAAGAGTTGTTAAGTTACAAATATAGTAACTTTCATTTTAATATATGTAGATAATTTGTCGCACTAGAAAACAGGTATTTGTTTACATACAAAATTTTGTTATAAAGTTTATATTAAAGTCTGTATTTGAATATTAAATAATAGTAATTATATGTCTTACAAGGTACATTCGCGAAGTGTCACCTCGGGATTCGTGTAAAATTGATTTAAATGAAAAATTCTCCGCACCCCAATATGTATTGTACTAATTTTAGCGGCCCATACGGTAATATGCATATTTATGGGCCTTCATATACGGTAAATCCGGAATTCAATCATACATTACTACAACGCTCGGACAAAATTGCTTTCAGTTTCTTTAGATGTAACTGAACATGAATGTGGACATATACAAAACAAATTGGATCAAGCACTGCTTCTCTGACACATGCTATCCACCCCGACCGCCATCTTGTATCCGCCATATTGGATTCAACTTTTATTTTTTTCAAATGGGAATAGGTGCAATTGATACATCAAATTCATGTACAATTTTCTCGGAAAGTCATTGGTGTAGTCAGTTTTACCATAGCTTGTACCGTTTAAAAGGTATTGCATGTTAAATGTCAGGGACTTAACGAATATTGAACCAAATAGAAAGTTGTGCAGGGCCTCGTGTGTATAGGTAATCTTGTATGTAATTTATCGTCGACGAAATATTCTCTGAACGTAGTAACGCACATACATACAAACACACAGACGTCAATACGGAAATCGTAGGTCTTTACCCAAATCTGGATTTGCATTAGGAATTTTGAACCTAATACAATACTTCCTTGTTATAGTATAACATGGAAGTAATAACAATCAGTCTTAAAAATGTAATAAGATTATGACACCAATTTTGTAAAGAGTTTGTTTATACCTACAGTATCTTTTTAGTTAGAAATTGTTTTGATTTGTCAACATCAAAAACCTAAGCGTAACTGATATTAATCTGCAATGTCTATTCACAAAGTGCATTAAGAACTCAGTTTCATTCAATAGCCCTATTTGTTGCAACAGAAACGCTTCATGATGGTAGATGTGTATGCAATTGTAAAAGTACTGTAATTAACGCACAACCAGGAGTAAACGACTAAAAGGCACATAAAGGAAATAAGTGCAGACTATTAATTTTCAAGAATAATTACAAAAAATTTATTTTCGAATGCTTCTTTTTTAAATACGTACAATATTGAAATTTCTCAATTTACATTGTTCATGAGTTAGAAAAAAAGAAGGTTCCATTACTAGTAAAACTAACATAATACAAAGATTTTTGTTATTTATTTTTCAATTTTTTCCGGAAAGAAACTGAAAACAAACATTTTTTACCAGCCGGTTCAAAATTTCCGGAAATTTTACAACACTACTTGTGAACCACCCGACCGATCTCGATCAAAGTCTCAACACAGATGAAGTCCAGACCTGGCAAGATTTTTATCGTATCACTTTGACGGTGCAACTTAGGAAAGGGGAGGGCGAAGATATTTAAAAATGATCGAAAATGACCACTATTAGTGTCAAATATAGTTTTCGGAATCGCTAAAAAGAAGAGGGACACTTTCGGTGCTGATTAAATCCAAACTCATCGAAATAATAAATCCATTATATATATATGTATATATATATCTATATGTATATATATCTATATGTATATATATATATATATAGATATATATATATATATACAGGATTTTCATAAAGTCTGGACGGATTTAATTCGCTTATAATTTACATAAAAATGCTCATATTGAAATCAAATAAAGTGCAAACGGTAGCGGAAGGATTACATTTTTACCTGTAATCTGCACCAGCTCAGTTCATTCACCGCCACACCTCCAACTGGGCGCCATTTACGTCCACACATTCGCGTAGGCGGCGCTGGAATCCACTCACTGTTGCAGGCGATGTTGGCGGCCTCCCACTTCGAGGACGGTCCAGGACGCTTCCTGTCTCCAAGAACTTAGCATGCCACTTTCGGATTGCACTCTCAGTCGGTGCCGGCTTTTTGAACTCTTTGGTGAACTTTCGACACACCAGAATTGGTGATTTTAGCTCTGCGTACTACAGAACACATTGCGCTTTCTCTTTCACCGACGCCATCTTTGATACAGTAAAAAAAATAGTCTTCTCAGAGGAATTTTTCATTTATTTATTTCTTTAAAAGACACACACACCAATACAGCTTACAACTTATTTTTAACAGTCGACATTGAAACAACAATGGATGGAATTTGGTAAGAAACTGACCCTTGCCCTCCCTCTCCCTCTTTCAACGTGTTCAGAGTTGCCGCTTATCTAACAGTGTTGCCAACTAGAAGTTTAATCCTTCCGCTACCGTTTGCACTTTATTTGATTTCATTATGAGCATTTTTATGAAAATTATAAGCAAATTAAATCCGTCCAGACTTTATGAAAACCCTGTATATATATATATATATATATATATATATATATATATATATATATATATATATATATATAGATCTATATATATATATATATATATATATATATTGTAATGTTTTGGTAAAGTCAAATGATAGACCGGGTGTCTTTTCCACTTCACCAAGTTTTATTACAACATATAATAAATACAAGTGTCTCTAATTCAATGTCTCTTCCGCAATGACCAAGTGAAGGAATACTAAATGTTTTGCCGGGTGCCCCTTCCACTCATGGCAGTTTCCAGAACACTTTGGCAGATTGTAGGTTAGACTTGGATTATAAGTTTAAGATGGATCCCTAGCCCAGTGCGACATAGGGTAAGAAAGAGGTGCTCCTAGTCCACAGCGACATAGAAAGGTAAAAGTTAGGCGGTCAGTTGGTCGACTGATGCTAGGTCCCTCGGTGGTCCTCCTTTTATTTGTCCTCCTTGGGTCCTTCCGTAAGGTCCGTCTGCTTTCGGTGTTCCTCGGTGTCTTCCGTGTCGGCCTGTTGTCTGTTAGGTTGTTTGTAATCATTAGCACGTGATGAGCTGACACGTGCTTCTGTTGTGATGTGGGGATCCTTGCAATATAATCCATAATACATATAAATGATCGAAAATGCCAAGTGTCCAATTCATAATTTTCGGGATTACCCAGGCAAACAGTTGCACTTCTGATGTCTTTAAATCCAAATTCAACCTTGCAACTTGGATGGAGGATGGGAAGGTATGTAAAAATGATTACAAATGACCAATATTAGTGCCGAATCCATAGTTTTCGGTGTGGCTGAGATGTACAATGACACTTCCGATGCCTTATAAATCCAATTCAGCCACGTAGCATGGGAAAGGAGGAGGAGGGGGAAATATAAAAATGATCGAAAATAACCGATATCAGAGAGCGTTTTAGTAATAGTAAAAGGTGGCTGACTAACGACACATACAACTATGTTTTCTTAATTTAACCTAACGAAGCAGGTAATTGATGTTGGTAAATATATATTGAAAGATACCCTGAAGCAAGTACAATTCAGAAAGTGACTATCTTGCGTATTGGTGCCGTTGACAGTATTAATAGTATTTCTTTGTTCAACTTTGACTAGCCATTATTAATGAACAAAATAGGCTGATATCACACCTGGTTTTCCGTCCTTTCATTCCGAGTGCGATCGGCACTGATTCTGCTTGTACTCATTTTTCATAAACTAAGTGTTCAAGGGCATCTAACTGTAGAATCGATTCTCCTTGTACTCAGAATCACCTTCCCACTTCTGAGCTCAGGATTTCGATTCCTCACGCGATGTACAGATTGACTGGAATCGATTCCGTATTCATTTGAGTAGCGTTCACTTCCAAAGCTTAATCAGTGGTGGGTGAACGTCTGATACAGGAAATTGCTCTCTCGTTTATGTTTCGTCTTTAACAAATAGAAAACAAAGTATATACGTACAACATTACAATGCCAATTGCTTAGCAAAATTACAATTACTTTCCGTGCAATATAAATTGTTTATCACTAATGCATTTTTGGATGAAAAGAGCACGGAGAAGAGGGTGTTATTAGAAATGGAGAAAACCGATTTCTATCCGAATACAGAATCAATTCTCTTGCTGCAGAATCGAATACGGACTCGACACTCAAAACTAATCGATTCTGCTTATCTCTATTTGCTCATGGATTCAAGGCAAAAATGATATTAAATATTTTTTTTTAGCTCCCACCTATTGTGATGCGTCGCTCTTTCATGATACAACTGGCTGAAGGACCGGATAGAATGACTAGTATATCTTATATAACAATAGTAACTTAAATATTAAAAGAATATCATTTTTTGAAAAAGTGCTAAAACGAAAAAAACTATCCTTTGATACTTAAATTTTAAACTCGAAAAATAAAAATTTCTCAACAATAACACTATTTCAGAGTATTCTCTACTTACCATCGTCAATTGCTCTTTTAATACAAACGTTTTACGTTTTTACGGTTTTAGGAGGTTTCGTTTTTATTCAGCATTTCCTGGTAGAGCGTCTAAATGTATTCTTAAGTAATTTTCAACAGTTCTTCTCTCAGTAACTAGATGGCAACATTGTAATTTAGATAAATAAAAAAAGCCAAGAAGTCTATAAATAATCCAGTGAGACAAGCAGCTATAGAGAATAAATCAAAAGGATATTTACTTCTCAAGTTTAATTTACTTGCCATTTGAAAAACATAAAAGTGTATTTTCTCTTCTATGCTGTTAGAATGTTATTTGAAATTAATCTTATGAAAAATTGATGATTTTCTTTGTGTGAAAAATGTAGGAAAGTAATTTATTTGAGAAAGGAATATAGGAAATAAATCCATCTACTTTATTTCAAATTCGGGCTATTTTTCATGTTTTCGTAGGCAATTGTGGCATCAATATCTTTACTTTAATTTTAAAATAGATGAGAATAAAAGACATTTTTCACAATAAAACTTTTTCTTTAGAACTGTGAATGGAGCGTTCGTAAAACATAGTCAATTCAAGTATGCATGTTATTTCATTTAACCCAACTACATGTTAGTCTCAGTTAAATAAAGTAAATTTACACTTAAAATGCTTTGTTAGCAATAAAATTCTACTATCACTTTAGTGTGATATTTCAACATGAAAATCACCTCTTTAATATTGTACCATAGTCACCTAGTAATTGATATTGACATTGTATTAGTTTTATTTATTTATTTTAATTTATTTCTTTATTTTTACTCTAAACAAAGCTTTAAGCGGTATATTTTGACATTTACCAAGTAAGGAATACGTATTATTTCACGTAACCCTTCACAAGAATAGTGTTTCGAGTGTCTGAATTTTCGAACAACATTTATATGACTGAAAGTACATAGGTGATTCAGAAAGTAATGCCTGTAAGCCCACTACTTGGCCAATAGTACTGCAAACATTCTGAACTGTTTATCATTAATGCACAGACGTTTAACACATTCGAGTCTCAGCACGTCACATAGCCATGATGTTTCTCCTTTCCTCAGTGGACGGATCACGTATCCCCAACGTGCTGAAATTTTCGTTAATTTGAAAATTGGATGGCTATCCGTAGACGATTTCCGACTTCTCAGATATACTTTGTGATACTTATAGTACTTGTAAAAAAAAAAAAAAAAGTACAGGTGGCAGTGCATCCGGGTAGACCGATAACAATTAACATAAGTTTCGTGCGTGTTTAGTAGCATTCTACCTTCTACTGCAGCCATTAATTTCGCGTCTTTATATGCATTTTTTACTCAAAATTGGAGATTTATCCGAAGAAGAAATATGGAATATACTTGTTGAGTTTGCTGTTGATTCGGGATCTGAAATTGATGATTCAAATATTGCCACAGATTATGTTGGCGACGCTGCTATATCAGGGAACTTCAGCTTTTTATGGCTTGTAATGACTGACGAACAAGGATGACTGTAACATAAGCATTTATGTGACTGGGTGCGGGTCTCTCTTTGCAATATTTTCTTAGGTACAACAATCGTATTTATTTATTTACATTCTTATACATTCTCTTGCAATGGTAGCACGACAGAAGATAATGCAAAAACGGTGAACGGGAAAAGGACGAATTCAGGCGAAAAATAGAAGTAATCGGTCTTGCACTATTTTTTATTTTATACTTTTCTGCCATTTCAAAGTATATAATGTTTGTATTGATGGTTCGTAACATTTCAAGGACTGTAATACGCCAAGAAAAGCACATATGTGGATACTTTTAATCAATCATATTGGTTGTCGGACTTTATTATAATGGAAAAATATACATTTATAAAAAATATAAAAAGGTACCTAAAAATGAGAAAACAGGTTGATAATGTATTTTGTAGTACTATGTTCACATTTCAAGAAAATAAATATTTCATTGCTCTAACGTTTTTACACTATTTTTGTAATCGAATATCACAAAACCCGTAGACTTGAGGGAGAAACATCGCAGGAATGGGCGACGACTCTAATGTGTTAAGCTATATAGAATGTCACTTGTTTTGTCTTCCTATCTCTTCTCGTTTCAGAGTAATGCAGCAATCCATGGCATCCAGTGGTGAGATCCAGTTGAAACAGCTTGCTGTCATTGAATTTCTGACTGCGGAAGATTGGCCATTCAGGAATATTCACCACCGGCGACGATTCCTGGATACACCATTACGACCCTGAAACGAAGCGTCAGTGAATGGAATACCGCCAAACGCCCTCTTCTTCGCAAAAATATTGCAAGGTTATCCCATCTACTGGCAAAGTGTTGTTGACGTTCTTCCTTATCCTGCGTATAGTCCAGATCTTGCGCCCTTAGAAGTTTGGCTCTTCCCTAAACTTAAGAGGTTTGGGTACAAAACCTCGCGGACCAAAACCTCGCCTGGCTAAAACATCGCCTGCCGAAACCTCGCGGCCCAAAATCTCGCCGGGCCAAAACCTCGCCTTGCCAAAATCTCGTCTTCCAAAACCTCGCGCCCCAAAATATCGCCATGCCCAATATCTCGCCTGACCAAAACCACGTTGTAATGATCTCGCGACAAAGAATCTCGCCTAGTCTAAATTAAGCGAGACTTAGTGTCGCCTGGGAAGAAATGTCATCAGGATAAAACCTTTTCACGACCATTTCTTCAATGTAGAATGTTCTATATATTACTATATGTATATAGTTAGTAATAACACATAATTACATTAAAATAATGACAAGAAAAATTCTAATGCATGCTTTGAAAATCTATATATATAAAAATTAAATGAGCATGTTTGTTACATTATACCTCTTGAGCCATCCTACCGATTTGAATCAAATTTTCAACATAGATGAGGTTCGAGCCTAGAATGTCTTTTGTAATTTCACTTTGTCGGCAGAACAAAAGGGAGGGGGAGTGGTATATATATATATATATATATATATATACAGAGCCGTAGCTAGAAATTTCGGCGCTCGGGGCGAAATAAAATTCGCGCCCCTACTCTCACCACATCAAGCTCTTCCTTCCTTTTTTTCTTTTTACTTATAAAAAAAGCAGCAGATATTGTTATACTACACTGAATTTTTATTAAGCTGCAGGCGAGATTTTGGACCACGAGGTTTTGGCTACGCGATGTTTTGGGTGGCGAGATTTTGGGCGGCGAGGTTTTGGCAACCCGAGGTTTTGGCCCGGAGATATTTTGTCCCGCGAGGTTTTGAGCGGCGAGGTTTTGGCCCGGCGAGATTTTGTCCCGCTAGGTTTTGGGCGGCGAGGTTTTGGCCACGCGAGATTTTGGGCGGCGAGGTTTTGGCAACGCAAGGTTTTGGCCCGGCGATATTTTGTCCCGCGAGGTTTTGGCCCGGCGAGATTTTGTCCCGCAAGGTTTTGGCCACGCGAGATTTTGGGCGGCGAGCTTTTGGCCACGCGAGATTTTGGGCGGCGAGGTTTTGGCCGGCAAGATTTTGGGCGGCGATGTTTCGGCCGCGAGATTTTGTCCGTATCCCAACTTAAGGATCAGCTTAAAGTCCAACGCTACAGTTGTGGCGCGGAGGTGGAAGCAACAGTGCGTATATGGTGTTCCAGCAGCCACCACAATTCTTTGCCGACAGCATTAGAAACCTTGTTTCACGTTTGCGCATGTGTTGCCCGTAAAGGGGACTATGTTGGAAAATGATGTCACCATTTGTAGCTGACATTACAACTTTTGACATTGCGCTCGCAGCGTACTGGCAATGGTGATAACGACCACATTGGTTCGACTCTACGTTTTCGGTTATAAATGTATTTTCCACGTGCAAATAGAACGTCTATCGTCTCCTGATGGGGTGTAAGAATTCGGACCATATAGGTGGGCCCACAGTCGTTACGAACCCTAAAAACTTTAGTAACGGAGTGGCCATAGAGTTTTAGTTCCTCATGGATCTCCTCATCTCTGTATGACGGATCTACTCCACGGATAACTACGGAGAGAAGTGAGGGCCGTCCTGGTGGAGGTGGTTCTTTGCGTGTTGAATCGGAAAGGCGAGTGATCTCGGCGTTTGCACCAAAAGTATCGATTGATACTTTGTTACGAATGGTGGGTAAAGATCGGGGTCTGCTGCCTTGAGAATGTAACCTTTGTGGGTATTAACTACTTCCTTGAGAACAGCGCGTGGTAGATATTTCCGTAATTGGAGTTAGACAAACTTCTCGTTGGAAAACTTGCTATCGTAATTACAAAGTAATATGGAAAAAGTTGATGAAATAAATGAAGTGGACCGTGTTGATGCTCCTATATCCATAGTGTCAGTACTGGAATCTTCGTGGTGATGTTTTTTTCTTTGAAGGTGAATCCTGAACACGTGCAGCATAGCTGTCTTTAGACTGAGATGACCGGGATCGGACGGAGATTGTTGATTCAATAGAGGCAATTGAAGTATGAGAAGCTCTTTGTGTGCGAGAGGTTATAGCGTTTATCCGCGCCTTTGACGATCCCTTCTGTGGCCTCACCTTCGTGGGGCACAAGGAGGTTCGCCAACGACAGAAGAAAGACAGGTACGTCGACCACTCGTGTGTTTGCCAGAAGTGGTGCATGAGTCCGCCATCTTAAAAAAACCGTCCGTTGGGCAACTGCCCGGATGCAAACAGGTAGCAGGACTAGTGCACGTATGATGAGATTAGATGATATGAGTGATCTCAAGATAGGACTACCCGTTTGGATAGTAGTCCAGGTAATACAGTTCCCCTATTAATGTAGTCACACTGTACACCCTTGTCTGAGATAAGTCTGATAAACAGTGTCCTGAAAAAACGCGGACAAAATTCCAGGATGAGGAGTAGGAAGGCTTTTCAAAAATTGTCACCAATCTAAGTAGTTGGCGCTTCAGAGCCGAAACCCATGGAAACGTATGCAGCACCAAGCCTATCGCCTTCCGTATGCAGTGTGCAGCACCAAGCCGTATCAGAAATAACTCGTTACTACCTGATAGAATTTGCATTGGTATTTATAGTTTAATATGAGCAAAGCTTTGCGAAAAATATTTGGTTCTTATGCCAGGTAACGAATAATGATGAATGTTTACTTTAATCGGTCACAATAATATTGTTGTAAACCTGTGAATCGTCTGACAACAGTTACATAGGCAACAGTTTTGCCATCTTCTGTTCATATGTGCTAAGACACACGAATAATAGATAAAGAAAACAGATGGAAGCACTGCTATCTGTGTAACTGTTTTCAGATGATTCGCAGGTTTACACCAATATTATTGTGACCGATTACAGAAAACATAGAATGTTATTAGTTACTTGCCACAAATGCGAAATATATTTCGCAAAGCTTTGCTCATACCAAACAATCAAAAGCAATGCAAATACTCACAGCCAATAACGAGGTATTTCTGATGGCGAAGCTCTGAAGGCGATGTGCTTGGCGTTCCGCCAAGTTATTTTGCATTAATTTCTGCTTCACGCTGAGCCAACTTGGAGGCACTTCGCTTACATCGTCAATATCTCCGAATAAGACATAACTACATAATAGCTTACAAGAAAAGACAGTGGATCAAGCGTGTAACACTCTTACCACAGAAAGTCATCCCAGCACATATTGGGGTAAGTTACATCAACTCACTGGCCAAACGTCTCGCAAGCCCTATCCTCTTATTCACAACAATCAAGCTCTAAATTCTGACATAGAGAAGGCGGATATTTTTGCTGCATTTTTATAAGATATCTTCACTCCACTTCCTAGAGGGTACACACCACAACGCCTTCAATCTTCGATCAACCGTCATGCTGATCCGACCTGTGCTTATTTACAACCATCTGACCACCATGTTCTGGAACCTAATAATCCACTTACTCAGGCCATAGAAACAGATGACATCACAGCAACTTTAGCAACCAAACGCAGTGCGGCACCTGGATTCGACTCCATTACATATGTTCTCATCAAATATGCACATCTTTGTTTCATTCTGATTCAGTCATATGTACACGTTCATCCTTCGTACTGGCTTCTTTCCGCTCGATTGGAAGTACTCCCAAAGTTCTTTTATTCCCTAAGCCAAAGAAACCACCATCTGATGTCCAGTCGTATCGCTCGATCCATTTAACTAGTTGTCTCTGCAAAATATTCAAACGTATACTCGTTCGACGGCTTCACAGACACCTCCTAATGCACGATCTTCTGCCGATCCATCAAGCTGATTTCAGACCACATTTCAGTACACTATATCAATTAATACGACTTACCACGACCATTTATAACCAATACAACAAGGGTTTCCCTTCCTGCTTAGTTAAATTTGATTTGGAAAAGGCATTCGATAAAGTCTGGCATCCTGTCTTGATATACAAATTACATAACTATCAGGTGCCCGCATCTTATATACGCTTAATCAATACCTTCTTAACCTGACGTATCGCATATATTTCTATTAACAACGCTCTATCTCACCCCATTTTCTTACACTGGCGTACCTCAAGGTTCTTCTTCGTCTCCATTGTTGCACTTTATGTTGCCGATCTCCGACTCACTCCTCAAGTTCTAGTCGCTGACGACACAGAATTTCTAACAACAGCTAGTACTATCCAGCGTATCAACAGACTTGTGCAGCCAGCTATCAATACATTTGTCCGTTGGTGTCACGTGTGGAGACTCAATATTAACTCTGCGAAAACAGGATATATCGTATTTCTACCACCTCGTAGACGATCCAGAGTGTTTCGCAATCCGAATCTATTAAACATCCACATGGACCACACACCAGTTCCACTTTCATCATCTCTTACCTACCTTGAGGTGATATTTGATACGAAACTCACATGGACTCCGCATCTAAAGAAAATTGTTACTAAAGCAAGAACAGACTAAATCTACTTTAACGCTTAGTCCTCTAGTGTCCTCCATTCTTACAAAGCCTTTATGAGGTCTACTCTAACTTATGGCCATACAGCTTGGGCCGCATCCCCCGACAAATTTTACAAACAATTATCTATAATGGAGCGACATGCTTTCAGATTGGCCTATCGAATTAAATTACCAAGCCCAACCAGGCTCCTCTATGACCTCATAGATTTTCCACAATTGCTCACCCATCTAGAACAGCTTCGTATCTGCTACATTATGAAACGTGTTGGCTTACAACACCCCATGCTTCTAGATGTAATACGCTATGACCGAGACAATGATGCACCTCCACGATACGTCGATACTCCCTTCCAGCATTATCTCACATTGTACCACTTGCAAATGGACCCTGCCGACCGAGACCCAGAAGTATTTCCCATATATCATCCACGCCATCTGTCATCTTCCATATATCCATCATATGTAGAATAATCACCTACTAACATGGGTCTCTCCTGTCTACATCAGTTCCTGAATAGCCCCAGGAACAGAAGATAACTGCATCCGTTCACTAACAGAATCTAGTGTTGTGGTGTCTAGTACAATTCATCCTCATTTTCATCGTCATTTCAAAATATTATTTGTTTGCATTGTTCTTCCTGTTACTGTTTTTCTTAATTGTTCTTAGATTTACGCACTTAGCCTTCATGTACTGAAAATTTATTATTTTCTTGCTCCATATTCTTTAAGCCTCCATGCACTTATTCTTTTTTGTTATTATTATTATTATTATTAGATTTATGTGTCATCTGTTTCATCTGTACTGTATATATACGTTATTTAATTAAAATAATGAATGAATAAAGGAAAACCCCTTAGACAACCACAATGTTTGTAGCCTCTACAATCCTAATGCAACACTTCCCCGAAGAAAGGGTGCAACCCTTTAAGCGGGTAGACGACCAAAAAATGCTTGGCGTTGAATAGATACATGAGTAACACACCAAGTGGTAGTCATCTTGTGTTGTTTCAATACCTCATTTTTGCTGCGTAGGGACAGCCTTGGCTTGGTTCAACTCACCTTGCAAGTGATAATTTATACTGTATCTCTTTAACTACTGTCTAGATCTGAGCCAAATTCGGTGAGCAACTTGTCCATTATCAAATGAATAACAATACTACATTCGGTTGCCCGTCTCGGCTCAGTTTGACTCGCCTTGTATGTGAGTTTATTTCTCAATAACTAGAAAATCTATATCTTTTCAGTTCAGAACAACCGGTGATGAACTATTTTCACAGTAGTTTTTCTAATTTGTTAATTAAGTTGTTTTGTAAGCTTGTTTTGTAAGCAAGGTTTATTTATAATCCCCCATTTTCTTTAATCTTCCTGCCCATAAAAATAAGGATAGTTTACTGAAGGGTAGAAATCAAGACTAATGATTTTCTCTAAAACGCTCTAAGAACTTCTTTAATGTTGCACACATCAATACTTCACTAATAATCCTTCATTGTAGTGTAAATCACTTCTCTGGCTACCAACTGTTAATCAAACCCGGGCCCCCGTGCATCACTTGCAGGTGCGCTAATGACAAGACCAACGGGAAAACATACGTAAGAAGAAGTCATGACAGAGGTTAAGCTATTAATCAACAAGTTTTAATTTAGCTATAAACAGCTGAATGGAAAGATAAACTAAGGGAAGAATACATGAGTATAAAACAACGCAAGATTAGTGCAGTTACGAGAAGAGGAAATTTCAGACATTTTCATCACAGGAAAATATGAACCTTCGGAAAGAGAAATGAAGTTAATATTTAGATTGTCTAATTGAAATGTTCATAAGTTACCCGCAGGGAACATTCTTCCTCTGGGGAAGAGAGAGATTCCTTTCGTTTTTCCCCTGAATTCATTCCTCTTTTATGAAAATGTGTAATCAGCATGAGAACACGGTTCAATTCAATGACAGTACATATAACTCATAGCAGAACAATTAAACAAAGAAAAAACGCGAGAGTTTAATTGAAAAAGAAGAATGTATTCTCAGAATTTTACTCCAAAAAGTCTGAGGTTTTGGCTGTTCTACAGTTTGATTTATCTTCTGGCAGAATCGTAGTTAGCACGTTCCGTTAAAGAGATGTACAATATTTCCGCGACGAGGCAAACAAGGGAATGGTCACAACTTGACGAGTTCGAGTTGGACGAAATTTCGTATAGATACGAATTAGAGGTCGTAAGTAACGTGGAAATAGTCATTCGATTCGCTTTTGCCTAATTTACGAGATATGCACGGTTATACAAAAGTAAGGTAACATAGATGCCCATCCTTTGTCGCCACCACTGCGATGTAGTCACATGTTCTTCTTGGGATACATCTTCTATTGTCATTATAGAACGGACTTTCTTCAAAACAGCAGAAGACGGAGAGCGGGGTAAGTATATATAACAGCAACAGAAAAGAATAGAACACGTCACAGTGAACGACCCAAATCGCCAGCTTAGGGTGATACCCCAAGCAAGAAAACAAGAACAAACGCTTCCAGATGCGGAATGGGGAGAGTTTGTACCCAAGGAATCGAACATATGAAGCTGAAAAAAATATCACAATAAAATCAATATGACCAAAAACAATTCAAATTATTATTACAAATAATAAGCCTGAAACGAAACAAATTAACACAGAACTTTTATATAATACATATATACATTTACATGCAAAGGTACAATCCAAAACTTATTACCTGCATTTTACACATTATTCTTATTTCCTTTTCGCTTAGGATGTAGCTGTTTTCTAATGATCCATCCAAATTATAATGTAACTGGATGAAGGTCTAATTCAAGTTGTTATATTCTTAGATGTTTTAAGCAAGTATCTATAGGTATATGTTAGTATTATTAATAATTGGATTTTTAAAATATAGTTTATTATCTCAAGATATTCCATAGTTAACTTTTTGGTGTGTTGACTATCCTGAAGAATGATTCCTAATTGCCTTAAGAAATATGTGGATAAACAGTACTCTTTTGTATCTTTTAGTTTCTTAGGCGTATTTCGAGCTTTTAAAACTTTACTTCTTTATATTTCCTTGTATTTATTTAAATATTTTATCTTTACTAAAATGAAATATACTTTGTAGTGTACTATTCTGTCAATAATAAATGCGCATTTATTTTTCTTATTTCTTCTTTAATTCAATTTCTCGACGTTTCTGTATTCTTCGCATGTATAATATACCTGGAATACGCCTAGTTCCACATTGCAATAAACCTTGTAATCCAAATCATTCTACGGATTTTAATTTTTCAAAAATGATTATCATGATCATTAATATTAGACCTACATATATCCCATATTCTCGTAAAATATTCATAACTTTCTGAAGCATCAACAGTCCAGATACTCCTAAATGTTGTAAACAGCCATCAGATATCACAAGAGCAGATAACATTGTTTCCACTAGAAATTTTGATTTTGCTTCAACAGTTTTAGTACATAAAAATGTTCATCGGAAACTGCGTGTGAGAACCCGGAGTGGGTCCACTAATTAGCACTGCATAGTTTTAACCTTCATATTTTTGATAATTATTGTATCAATCTAAAGAATACCATTTAACTTCCACTTTATTAGCTTCTCTTTTTACTTAGTAACCATTTGTTTGTTTAAAAGCAAGGATCTTATAAAATAGAGGATCTGCCCTTACAACAAAATCTTGAAGCCATACGTCACAATTTCACCATCCCTACTCTGCCCACTCCACCCAATAAGATTGCAATATTTTGAGCCAACAATCATGACGGAAGCAAAAGTAGCCAATTAGACTTGCCGATGTTCGGTTGTTTTTTGCCTTCATTAATTTAATAGGATAAAGATACATATTGGCAGATCCTCTATTTTATAACATCCTTGGTTTAAAGTATATAAGATGACTTCCTTTTCTTTTCACGAAGAAATTTAGAGGTGCAGAAATTGTACCATTTAGCCAACATATGCTTTGCATTGAAATGCAAAATAAAATAAACGACAAATTATTGAATAATTAATTGAATGAATAAGAATAACAAAATCATAAGAATATTGAATAAATAAACGATCAGCGTTTGGAATGTCATCACATAACGTGTGGGGCATTACAAAGCGTTCTGTAATACACCGGTATGAAACGGCGAAAGCTTAAAAGTCGATAGCAAGATGAATATGCGGAATCTCATGGCGATAATGAGGAATGCATTGGCGTCTCAGGAAAATCTGTCGAGAAAGGGGGTTCCACATGAAAATGAAAGGGGAAATAGTGGCCGACGTTGAGGTCCTGGAAAAAAGCTTGGTTTAAGGACAAATTTCCGTAAAATAGCATCATTTACGAGTTGCAGTAGCACAGTGAATGTCAACATTAGAACGAAAATTGTGTTCCAGCGACTGTAAAGTAACAGTAAAGTAAAAGAAATATAAACAGCACATCTCACATGTTCGCGTGCGCCATGCTGTGCCATGCTTGTCTATGTCGCTTACTGTGTATGTTATTCTGTAATCCGGCATACACGATTCAAAAATAGCAAGACCCTCTAGTACTCACGAATAGTAAGATGCACACGAGAGCCTAATCGAAGTACATTAGAAATCACTGTTGGAGATGTGCATGCCGATCACGTGATGCATAGATGAAACCCTAATCGCCGGTGACAATCATAAGTGATAACAGATGATAAACAGAGAACGAACATCCCTGGTTACAACTTCTTCTTGGACATGGAAGAATCCAGAATAAATTTCCAGTAACACAGACTGGATAATGGAAATTTTTTCTAACACACGCTTTGCTGAAGAGAGTGTGCTGGTGCGAATATGACTTTGCCTGAAATTTTGAGTGACTAGTAACAGAGTCTGGTAATTGGTTCAACATACGCAATATGTTCTAGAAACACACTCAAGATTTGTGGTGGTCCAGCAAAATATCCCACAAGATTTTGTAACGTGGGATGCCATAGGACATCATAGTTTGTCCAACGTGTAATAAACGTATGCGTACTAGGACGAACGCAACGATGAGCCCTGAGAAGGTTTGGAACGGTGTCGTTTGTTACGGATAGAATCAGCATCAACTCCAGAAAAATCACAAAATGTTTTTCTAGAATAGGTTAATTGACATAGGAAAAGCTTTGTGACGATGTGAATAAAATTATATCAGAAACTCCATACAATCTGTCTGTGTATTCAACATTGATCAGACTCGATCTGAATACGAGCTGATATCTTGTAGAACTTTAGCACAGACAGGTGAAAAACACAAATGCAGTTGTGCAATCAATCAATCTACCACGCATTCCTACACTTTTCAGATTCTTATGTCATCGGTTGGCATATTAGGGATACGATTTTACATATGTTTCCAAGAACCGAAAGGAGAGTTCGGACTAAAAATTAAACACACTCTGGACAGACACCTTTCATTTAATCTTGTTGTTGATGCTAGCAAGTCTCCAGATATCTGTAGATATTCCTTATAACCTTGCAAGTAATCCCTACGTTCCTTTGGAAATCCCTCACACACATCTTGCGGAGGTTTCAATCATACATTTTCTATCGAGCAGGTATGACTTCATGTGTCATGTTCTAAACCGCGCAAACTACGTTTCGTTGTTTTTGAACTACAGTCCTCTGAAGTTCATTTTCCCAAGCCTTCGGCACCTTGTATCGCCGAAACTATCTATCATTGACCCAAGGTGCAGAGGACTGTTTTGCTGGCTTCGGTGTCGGGTATCAGCTCCCGGAGTTTGTTCAAATTCGTACCATTCTGTAGAGTAGCAATGATATATGTAACAAACCTAAGGAGTGTTGATGGTTTGCAGTCTTTTGGAAGTGAATGCCCTGCGCTGTTACAGTTTCCTGCTGTCTTTGTGAGAAAAACACACGGAGAAGAAGGAGAGCAGGAAGGAAATTGGGTTTGGAAAGAACAATGGTGGCAGGCAAAGAAATATATTGGTAAAGCAGTCGATAGTTTTGCAGACATAGTATTTATGTATCCTTGACTACATGTAAAGTGCAAACACTCGGATTAGTCTATTCTCCTGCATTATTCCTTCACTTCCAATACCCAATATATTACTCTCAGTAAAAGTATGCTCCTATGTCACATTGTCCAGCGGATCTCTTAAATATATGAAGACAAGTAGTGTGTATATTACACCACATCAAGAAGTTTCCTTGTTTGGCGTGATGTTTTCTCAATTACTATATCATAAACCGGAAGTGGTAATACATTTCCACGGTCTTAGTTTTAGTACAGAGGGAACGATTAATCGAATCCAGGAAACCACTTTTAGCTATATGTTACCCCTTTTGCTCTAAAATGATCCAAGTTGAAACTAAAAACAGTTAATTTCTACCACTTCAGTCAGATGGATCACCTCCATAACACAATTCATAAGCTATTTTGTCTTCCGGATCGACATACAGGGTAAATACAACGCCTTTTCAAATGCTTTGATATGATAACGCGTTGAAAGCCCAACAATCATTTTTGAAAGCCCTGTGTAGCGTAATTGAAGGATCAACGAACGTGAACGAATATTTACGATTACTACTGTATAATGTAATATGCACTTCAAAATGTTCCTACAACTAAGTAATGTTTTCTGATATTTTTTAAAGTAAAATGGCTTAAAGTATCCCTTCCTTTTAAGCAATACAAGTTTGACCAATCATAAACAACACTTACAGATGTTTACTTACAATTCGATTATGGCCAGTAATTAACAGGTACACAAATATATTTATTGTCTTGGCGTTGTAAAATTAAATTGTTACATCATGTTTATTAAACTGTGAGATCATTTCCTAAATAAGGAAGGTTTGTTACAGCCAAAGTAAAATTAGTTGGTAAATGGTACTTCTTCTGCAATGTTAACAAAGAAACGGTGAATGTATTTGAGAATGTATTCGTGTACAATTTGCTTTTTAATTGTGTGTCATGGAAATTCGTGAATTTTAATGCGTGCATTAAAATGAAGCGAAAAACTCTGAAACTTTCCAGTATATCAGAGTTGCTGCTATTTTTTCCCATCTGGTTGTCTGTTATTATGGTTTTCACATAGTTATTTGAATGGATTCATTATCCAGCCAAATTTAAACCAGTTGCATGTTCAGAATGTGTGTGCACACAGGAGATTAAAATTTCAGGTGATTACTGGAAACAATTTTCCTGTAATTTAAACCACAAAATAGGCATCCGTTTTGTGTAATTGCGTCGAATGAAGTTGCAGCGTAATTTAACTCTTCTCTTTCTCTCTCTCTCTCTCTCTCTCTTTCACTCACTCTTTTAGTTTCTGTCTCTCATCTACGCTTTTAATTTATCTTTTTCCCCTCTTTGCCAGTTTGATTTAATTTTCTTGTATTTGTTTACATTGGAGCGTTTTCTAGTTCTAGAATATCTGTAACCTATTTGTTTTCCTGTCTCTTATCACACACACACATGAATGAAATGAAACGATATTTTAGTTAAGATTCCACGATTTTCCCCATTACGCTAATTGAGACATGATTTATGAAAGTGAATGATTATAATATTTGATTGTTTTCTTTTTTGTATTTTCCTACCAGGAATCGAGCCTAGACCACGCGCATCAAATACGGACGCGCCAGTGGCTTGTTTCAAAGCTAACTAAGTTATCAAACGTTTCTCTGTAACTTAATTTCCCTAATTATTACTATTTTTATTTAATTTTACTTTTTTATTAACCTTGAAGTACAAAGACACGAACACAAAAGCACCAAACCTTTAACTTTCTTTACTCTATTTTCGTAACGAACAATGCACGCTTTTATCCAAGAATAACAATGAGGTGTTTTCGAGACTCTCTGTCACCGATTAACTTCTGATAAAACCGGGAATATTAGAAACAACAACAATAGTGTTTTCTGTGAAATTGAAAGTGCAACTGGACAGATATCCAAATGAACGATAACATATCCAGTACGGCAATATATTATTATTTTTCATCTTTTTTATTTATCGTTCACTTAAAACATTTAACCAACTCATTACATTTTTCATTGAAGTTAGTTGGATATAATTATAGGAGACTATGAGAAATATTTGTTGGCCCTACTTTCAAGGAAGCAAAAGCGCATTGTGAATTCCAGCATTCCTTGAACTGAGAAGATCAGTCTAAAGATAGTTATCGTACATACATAATACCTTTAAAACAACTTCTACCAACACCTAAAATTTCTGGTTTTACAGACAACGCGTAAACCCAATACTGAGAAAACTTGTATTTCTCAGTGCCGTCCATTCATGTATTCTATTATAGCAACCTCTTTCAAGTCTCTCCCCATGTATTGAATGTTTCACAATAATACGAAAATGTATATTTTATATATAAATTGCGTCGGCAATTCAAAACCTGCTATGTGCATTTGTATAAATGTTTCAGGAGAAACAAAAACAGTATTCTCGTAACATTTTGCAGTTTAAAAAAGTGATATTATTATTATTATTATTAATATTAATATTTTGATGCTACAAGTAACATGATATCTTCTCAAACCATAATAAATTACATTTGAAAAGAAAAAATGTTAATGCTCGTAGCAGGTTTCGATAGTATCGATGTTCACATGGCAGATTTTGTGTTGTTCTCTATTACTGATCTTAATCCAGTGATTATATATTTGTCAGATTGCTTTTATGGTTTAAAATGGAATAAAGATCACATCTATTTTTATAATGTGTAAATAGAAAACCAAAAAAGGAATAACTGATATTGCAGGAGAACGTTATAATCATTTCTAAGGCAAAGTTTTATAATAACCTTTTGTGTTTTTATCTTTGATAAGGGAACACAAAGCAATTAGATTATCGTATTTAGATTTAGTAATTGGAATACTTTCATGGTAGAGCGTCTTAGGCACTGTAGTAACACAGCTCGTACTGGATCGTCTCTGAGGTAGAATTTTCCAGTCATAGGGATGACGAATCTTGTACTGGATGTTTCCAGAAGGGAATTATAGCAGGTTTCTAATGTTATTAACTGCGGGGTCTCAAGTTTTATGTCCTAATCTGAGAGAGCTGTTAAAAACTAAAGCGATAGTATCTTTATGTTGAACTTTTTACTTTCTGCTGGAGCCGTATGCATTCTTGCAATGTAATCCAAAAATCGGTAACCTAAAAAACCTCTCTAAGGAAGAATGCACATTGTCAACTTCTATGCATTCCATTGACAATGTGCATTCTTTATAGACACCTTGCTTTCTAATATTAATTGTTCAATGGTAATGTTCTTGTTTATAGCCAGATTGGAGAGCATACTCGCCAAGAATCTATTTCTGTTTCGGCAACTACCATCTGAAGTGATTATGATGTGCTTAAGTTCTCTGGAACTCATGATATGTAATTGTGAATGCATAAAGTGAATTTGTAGCTCGTTACTTCGCCATTGTCTGCATGTCACATATCTTGACATCTTTGTTGTTTAGATAATATACTGTGAAGTTGTGAACTTCCAGGGTTTGCCTGTAATAATGAGAACTAAACTCAAGCTTCGGACTGAGTAGAGCGCTCTGCAAGTCAATCTCAATCACAAGTTTCTCCTCATTCGCAGAAACTTTTGCGATACTTTTAGCATCTTTTGAGCTTCTTGCTTTCTCGCACGATGTTCGTCTTACTCTTTCTTTTCCACTTGCATAGGCTGCACAATTATCACGTTGATATTTCCGAGGAATGATTCTCTTTTTCAAGTGAAACTGAAATGAACGAATCGACGAAGGCAAACATGAATTCTCTTTGCACAAGTTGAGAAATACACGATGTACATGCGCCTCACTGAAGAATGTACTTTCGACATAAATTCTGTTTGAGGATGCACGACAATCATGACTAGGAACTTTAGGCAGTAACCCAAACCAGTCGTTTATAGTCTTTGTCTTTACAGCAGCATTATTATATCCCTATGACCATTTTCAGACAGTTTTCACCTGCGATGTAGTATTGATTCCTGAAGCTACAGCTTCTTCTTCACTGGCATCTTCCATCAACTCGTTATTTTCATCCACATCATCTGAGTGTAATTTCTCATTTCGTACCCATCGCATAAAAGAGCCTCTTTTACTCAAAATATTACTAAGCAGAAACTGGCGAAAGACAATAACTTTCAAACCAGCTGCATATTTTAGAAAGCAGTCGTGATCTCCATGTTTCTTACTTTCTCTTGGATTGCTTGGAAGACATCGAATTGGTTCTCTTGTGTCAGTCATGGACTTTACAAATTATCGCTTTGCTTTCCAGGAATTCAGCTTCCAGAAATCGAAGAATATTCTTTCTCTTTCTTTGTCAGTAATCGTGGCACAAAGGAAACTACGATCTAACTTCGCTTTTTCCATCTTGTGGTTACACCGTGGTCCCTACTTGATTTTCCACATTCCAGCTTATACTTCCTCGATTTTGTTTTACGGAATTCAGTGTACAATTCACTTGTAAATGCTTCTCCTGACTTTCAATTTTCACACTGCCCCTCTTCCTTCTTTTTGGAACTTGCTCTTGTGAATAACGGGAATAGCTTTCAGAATATTGAGGACTTGAATCAAGGGGCACTAGGGATGATAATGGGTTGCGTGATACATTTACAGCTTGAGATTTTCTCTCTTCTGCCACCTGAATTCCTGGTTCATTTTGCCCTACATCTTCAATGTGTTCATCCGAAATGCAAACTTTCAATTTCCCCTGGACACAATTATGTTCTTCTTCGCCTGTTTCTTGTATGTTGATAACTGGCAAGGTAATGGATTGCAACTTCTGATTCACCTTCCTCAATAATATAGTCGGCAACATGAAAGAGTTCGGCAAGGATTTCCTCAGTGGCTCAGGTAATAACATTCTGATTGGATTACAAAAGCAAAACAAAAAATAACATCATTATTTTACGAAATAACATTAAACACTTCTTCCTCTGTCTAACAGCAGTAATAAGACTCCTTCTCTTATTCACATTTCATTCTGAACTAAAACCGAAATAATGCATTTCCCACAAACACTGGGCAATAACGTTGGAAACAAAAGTTGCTCTGTGCAGAAGTATGACTAATATCACGCTGACACGTGATTTTAAAATCTGCTATGTGACACATAGCAGGTTTTGAATGTCGAGGTTTGCATAACAGAAATTATTTTCCGTATTTAATTATTCTAGCATTGGAATACTGCACTTAACAGGGATGGCCAAAATTTTCCTAATTTCGGAAAAATCCGAATTCTTTCCGAATTTCAGAATTGTTCCGAATTCTGTTTTTTTCCGAAATCGGAATTTTTCCGAATTCCGGAATTGGCCATCCCTAGCTAGTAGATATTAAAATAATAATAATAATAAAAAACACCATAACAAATATAGGCTTTAACTTGTATTAGTTTCTTGTAGTTGGAGATGTCTTTTTACTCAAGTAGAGAATTACTACTGCTGTTATTTCCTGCTTTGTAAGGATGGTGTTATTTTCACACAAAAAGTAGCCAGCATATCTTAAACATTATCGTGTTCCCACCTGCAGCTGCTCTAAAGCACTGCAAACTACCTTTTAACCAGTCTAAAGGCAATGAAGGGAAAGAGACCTTCAAGCAAACCTTCAACAACCATTCTGATGACATTCGCTTATTGTCAACATATCTACGTATAGTAAATACAAATTTATAATTTTTGACTTTACGAAGTGTACAATGTAATTGTTCAGAAATTAACATAAGCAGGCATTCGCTAATTTATATTATAATAATAATTAATAAAACTAATAAGTAGGTGATTGATGGCCCAGTGGTAGAGTTATGATATTCAAACCCAGTCCAAGTGGGTTTTCGATAGCTAATATTAATTTGCAAATTTTCCCGTGGTTTTCTTGGTTCCTTTTCTTGTATTTCCTCAATCATCACTCATTAATAAATTTAGTTTAACAAAACTCTATATAATCATTCTGTCTATCCATATATCCGTCAGGGAGACAAACAGTCCCAAGAATTATTTGATAGAGCACTATCAATTTTGGCCCCGACGTATAGAGTCAATAGTTAAGAATCGAGTTTCCTGATGAATGTAATATTCAAACTGGAAGCGATACAAATCAACCATTTCCGGTTTTAACGTTAATCACTACACAGTAAACATGGTAATAGGTAGCGAGAAGAGGTTAGCTATAATCGACATATATAATATTCATGTAGATACAAAGGTACCCAATTTGTGTATCTGCTGAAAATAGTGACCTCAGGTATTTGTGGAGCATTTTCCACTTTAGAAAATGTGTGTTTGTGTAAATAATGTAGAGAATTATCCGGGTCAAACCGAAAACAAATGAGAAAGTGCTAGAGATAGTAGGGGAGAAAAGAACAATTTTAGGTGTAGTAGAAACGTGGAAGAGAAACTGGTTGGAACATTACATTGAAAGGAACTGTGTCATGAAGAACAGGCTAGTACATATGGTGGTAGGAGAAACCGGGAGCGGTTAAAGAGGCTACAGTTGATGGATGGTATTAAAACACGAGTCAAGTAGTATAGGTTTGGCTACTTGACCTGTTATAAGTCAAGTACTGTAGGTTTGATGCGTATGCACTATTTAAGCCTAGCTGTTACTTATTATATCTATTGATGTATGCTGAATTTTGACAATCACGGATAGGAGATGTCACTTACCGTAAAATATTTAGCTTTCCTCGTGTGTGTGTGTGAATATGTTAGAAACGAGCCGCCACTGGTTCTATTAATAAATTATTTCAGAAAAACTACTGTTTGCGTTATTTCCAAAAGTCGAGTACAGTAGACTCTGCACTATTTGACCTAGTTAAGAGACAGAAAAAGAAAGACAGAAAAAAAACAGTAATAAAATGAGAAATGTTTTTATACGATCTACTAAACTTGTAACACTTTCATAAAAACGCAATTATGTTAAGAAGAAACAGTCATCAATCAAGGACATTTTCCGAAACTAAATAGAATATATTTTGACACTTTTAGGTTTAGTTAATTTTGATTATTTTAAAATTGTATCTATGTGCAGCGTACATTATGTTTTCTCAACCGATGGTACCCGTTAAGAGTGATCCATACTACTTATGGCAGTACGCCAGTGCAAAAGTTGAAAACTCCTGATTTACGTTTCTTTACATGTTTTCTGCTACTAAATTAGACATTATTAAATTTATTTTAAAATGTGTACACTGTTTTTATTCTTATTTACTTTCTTTTTGTGTAATATCTTTTAAACGTATGTTAACAATATTAACAAGTACACTGAAAAAATGACTTGGTCAGGAATACCAAATTTGTTCGGGCAGGGCATTTGGTCACTTTATTTGGTTAGTTTAACCAAAATTTGGTCATTTATACCAAAACTGTTTTGTCATGAACACTATATTTTTTGGTCAGAACATTTGGTAAATTAATTTGGCTATGTCAACCAAATGTTAAGTGATTTGGTTTTCCTGACCAAAGTGTTTAGTTACAAAGTCACGTGTATCGATTTGACTTCAGGGTAATCTTTATGGAAGCTATCAGTGTTTCGAGCGCATGTAACTGAAAAATGGGCAGCACAGAATGAATATTTGAAGTGTATGATTAATTGTATAGATTGAGATAAGCGTATATTTTCGTATATATTACTTTACTGCAATGTAATGTGTATCGTTTATTTCAGTGAATTTGGCGTAACAAATAGGCCTTTATATACAGATGAAGCGGCCAGTTGTATTGACGATGCACGACAGGGAGCAAAATTATAGGGGGAGGGGTTAGGGCATTTCCTATTCCCCCACTAGAAACTTTCGGAAAGGGTTAAATAATAACACTAGATGTTTGCAAAACAAGCTGGCAGACGCACAAAATCGTTCCGTGGTTATACGGGATGTAGGGGTACTGGCAACACAACACTTTGTGAATAATGAGACGAAATATGGAGCGAGTTCGACCAAAAAAAATAATGCGTAGAAGCACAACTACAATATGACATTATATTCAACAATACCCTGAAAAGCGTAGCACATAACGACAGAGGAGGGGGCGGGTAAGAGCAAAGAAAACTGTTGATATATTAAGGAAAACGGAAAAGCAAGACGTCAGGGGAATGGTACAGTAATAATACATGGTTAAGCAATCAATCACAAACTATAGATAGCCTGTAGTTGACACCGTGAAGCAGAAATGGAAGAAAGAGAGCTTAGAGGATTGTCTGTAGGGTCCGGACCCCGTCCACTCGTAACGTCCGCTGTGTCTAGACTGTTGTAAACATGTTGGCATTCATTTTCATATGTTTATGTTGATGATGATGGTGGTGATGACTTAAAAGTAAGACAACAATACGCCCCTGTGTAAATGCATTGCAAAGTCCAATACACCACTTTACATTCAAAGATCAGTTCAGGAAGGTGGGGGCCGTTGCTCCCTTGCCTTTCTGCTCTCCACCCATATACTTGATCATGTCTACGATATATTACTACCCTCAAGTCCGGCTCGTATGTGTTCATACTTTCCATGGAACTTCTTCCCTATGCTATACTCCGCGCTTACCCAACCTCCTCCTCTGTTGTTACGTGCTACGCTTCTGCCCTCACTTGTGAGAGTATTGTCGAATGTAATGTCACATTCTAGTATATGTTTAACTGTGCTTCTATGCATATTTTCATCGAACTCGCGCTATATTCCGTCTCATTATCCACAGCGTAATGTGTTGGCAGTGCTCCTGCTCCCCCTCATAAGTACGAAACGGTTGCAACCGAGAGTTTTTCCCGCCTATGGATTTTCGTGTTCACTAACATAATTCGATTGATCATAGTGTCGTTCCAAATTTCGTGTGACACAAGAACATGGTCCCTTGTAAGTATGCGTGTAATATTAATAATGTCGGAATGTGTTGTCAAACGTGTGTTTTTAATGTTACGTGTGGACCAACAATTGAGTGACCATAGTACTAGGCATTTTTGTCATCCGGCCTGCCCTTCTGCAACATTAGACCGGATAGTCGGTAGTCTACTGTATATACATTTACGACACACGAAATGAGGAATTTTCGAAGGGATATGAAAAAGGCTTGCATAGAATCGATTTAAGACGAGAGAAAATCGTTTGGGAATCGAAACGACACTTCTACAGAAAATTAGACTAGATAATGAAATTTTTCTCGTCTAGTCTCGTTTCGTTGGTAATACTAATATGAAATTTCAAGAAAGTAATTGCTACCCTCTTCTGCTACTGCCCCGTCGAATCTCCAAAAATCCTTTCCTAGTTGTACTTACTGCATGTCATGTCCAAATTTCAAGTTTCAAGCTTAAGCTATATGGTCTGAACGTCGATCAGTCAGTCAGACTCTCACTCAGTCAGGGCGTTTTACAAATATATATATATATATATATATATATATATATATATATATATATATATATATATATATATATATATATATATACCAGTATATATATATGAATACAGGTCGCTACTAAGGGGTAAGGAGCGTGCCCCGGGCGTGTCGTTGAAGGGCAATAGATGTATACATGACTCCAAAAGTGCATTACCACCAAAGTGCAATTCTCCTTTTCCAGCAATAGTAGGCAACCCAAAAAGCACAGTCCTTGGGTGGTTGAGATTTAGAAAGGCGTTGGACCAAACTTCAATTTTCTTACAAATATATCAGTGAGGCAAACTGCAAATACGAGAATCAAATAAATTGTTAGGAATGATTGTTTTATTATTGAGAGGGAAATTAGCAAAACAACAAACATCCACAAGAAACGGAAAGAGAGACAACCACAGACTACGAAACACCATTCGCGTAGCAGACTTGCGGGTCTCCCATGCAAGATGAAACCATAGTTGTAAACCCAATTGTTATAATAATAATAATAATAATAATAATAATAATAATAATAATAATAATAATAATAATAATAATAATAATAAATTCGGATCCTAACTACCTCCTTAGGATATTATGCATTATAATGAAAGCAATATAACATCCCAATTTGGATTGAGGCCTAACTATATACCAAAAGTAATTTCATTTGACTTTGCAATTTGACCGTAATGATTAGGTACGGTACACATAGTTACATTCAATTTTTTATATAATAATTTTGATATTACAGTGATCCAAAAATGTATTTTTTGCAGTAGCTAGCTCCTCTAAAAACTCACAGGTCTCGAAAGCCAAGTAGTAGTATAAGTCCTATTGCTATTATTACAATTAAAAATATCAATATCCAAAAGTGCCTGAAGTTCTTTTTTTTTTCACTTGGATATACTCACCTCAGTTAAGTAGGCAGAAACAAATGGAAAAGGAAGGGAAATGAAGGTCTTGAAACTAAAACGAAGACAAATATACGAATCTTCAGAAGATACTGTCTACAATGCAGTGAGCAGAATGGGTCGGTAGATCATACTGAGTCGGTGGGTCGCAGTGGGTCATGGTGGGTGATGGGTCACAGTGGGTCACGGTGGGTGGTGGGTCGGAGTGGGCCACATGCTGTTGACCCACGATCCACTGACCCACTCAGAAAACTTGACCCACAGACCTACTGGCCCACTCCATCTCTGGCAGCTAGGTCATCCAATAAAAATCTTCTTAACCCCTCAATCATGTCTCGTAGATAGATCCCCCTCTCTCCTCCTTTCCACTCTCCATTTTAAAATCAGCAACAACATGAGCACAATTCTAATTTCAAAATATACATGTATTAGTGTCAATAAAGTGAAAGAATAAAAATGAGGCCAAACAAGATTCATAAGTTGATGTAGGGAGAAACTTAATCATATCTCAATGAAAAATTGAAACCAATATATATTTGTTAAAGGTACGGAAGTGAGACAGAGAGAGAAATGGAGGCAGAGAAGAAAAAGAAAAGGGAACACAGTAAAATATTGGATTTAAACGTAGTAAGGAAAGAATCTAACATTACAAAACTCCGTTTCCAGAAATCGAACAATAATATAGAAGTAACTGTTTTTAATTTTTATCAGCACTACTTGAATATATACGTAAAGGATACATGAAAAATTCATTTAATCGCTTTCAAAATGAATACCAAAGCTGGTGGCAAAATTAATACTCAATTTCCAGTGAAACTGAAAAGTTCAGAGACACATCTAGGATCATGACAAAGGTTTAATACACATTCTGTCTTTCCAAAGGTTCAATTGCAAATTCGGTAAATGTTTATTAAACGTACTGATCTGAAATATATCATAATAAACCTAGTAAGTAGCGGAGGTCGTACCTTCCAGTCCATACTACTAATGCAAACTAAATAAAAAAGAAAAAAGAAAAGATAGAAAAATTGAACGAGTGCTATTTTACTGCTAAGTTTCTATAAGAGCCTACATTAAAAGTCCCAATTTTATCATAATGAAAAGTTGAAAATGTTTAAAAGAAAAATTTCATGCTGGTTTCTTGTAAAAGTAGCAAATCTTGCATATTTCACATTTTATATGTGGATTAAGAAATTGAATTATAGGATGGAAACGATTTTGAGTCAAATTATATAAATAAAATCTCTCTTGAAATAACCTAAAAGTAGACAATTTTCTTGCCATTCCTGAACATCTGTCTGTGCCGAAATCCACTCTGGATTTCAAATACTGCGGATATAACGTTGTAATCTGCAATAATCGAAAGAATGCGCTACATCTGAAATGGGTCATCGCACTAACACAGTGAATCGATTGAGACTCGCCAACCAACAGAAAAAGAGTGTTTATCTCCTTTACTTAAAGTGTGTGTTTGTGGTGTGAGAGAGGGAGAGAGAAAAGAAAAAGATGCAAGAAATGATAAGGAGACATCAAGGAAGATTTATAGAGAGAGAGAAAGAGAGACGAATATAAATACGAAAACTACTTATCATTACTTTGTATGATGAAAACCGTGCACACTGTTTAATTTGATTCTAACCATTGATGTCTTGTAACTTGTCCAACCAACGTTGGTAGCGAATGTTTTATGGAAGAAAAAACTTACTACCTGATGGGATTTGAACCGAGATTTTCCGTTTCGAAGTCTACGAGAGTACCGAAACATACTTAACAAAAGGTATATTGTTTCTTTCTAAGAACAATAACATGAAAAGTGGATAGTAGAGACCAATTAAGTGTTTCGAATTGTTCTAGTAGCCTCCATACCCATTACCCAACCAACATTTAAAAATCGTTTCTATCATGATACAGGTGCTTGCTTCCATATTCTTACGAATTGCTTGTTTACTATGAGAAGTCACTCTTAGATTCTTCACGATCACTTTGTCTTGACCAGGACTTCAACCTACTTTCTGAACCTATACTACTCGTAAGTCCAGGTGGTTACCCCTACACTATCATGCCCCATGAAATTATAACTCACATCTTACTAAGTTCTTAGTCCTACTAAGTCCTACTAAGTTCTCTCCTCTTTGCAGCGAACCAGCTTCTTTCTGTAAGGTTATTTACGCCAAGGTGCACGCCGAAATTAATTTATTCGACGACCTGGAGACAAATTAGTGCCCACTAATAATATACAATCCAGGAAACATTAATGAAATAACAACATACTATGCAGTAATTACGCCGTGCAAGTTCAAAAGTACGCTTACAACAATAATAATAATAATAATAATAATAATAATAATAATAATAATAAATATTATGCTTCATTGAATAGTTGTCGTTTCAACAAAAAATATCAATGTTCGGACTCAATCTAGCGAACGTTCTTTGAAGATTAGGCAGTTGTGCCGTTTAGTCTTCCGTTTCCAGAATATCCACGTACGTGGTGTTTATCCATCATAAAGTCCGTATGACATGATATGGGATCGACCTTATGTGTACATCAGAGATGGCGTGAGTCAATGAAAACTTGACTCCGACCCATTGACCTACTACCCAACGTGACTCTCTCTGACCCACACTCACAATCACCCACTACACACTGTGACACACTCTGACCCACCGTGACCCACTCTGACCCACCGTGACCCACTCTGACCCACCGTAACCCACTCTGACCCATGACCCACCATGGCGTACTACGACCCACTACCGACCATGAACCACTCTCACTCGCTATGACCCACTCTAACCCACCAGAACACACCGTCATAAGCTCTGACACATGATCCATGGCTTGTATTGACTAAAGAGTTTACATTTGTAACAAAACGGGGTTGTGAAAATATCACTAATCGGAGTTTCAATTTATTTACCTGAGGTCTAGCAAGTAATTATACTTTTTCTAGAATTTGTAGTAGTTTAAGCACTACAAGTGTGTCTAAAAAATGTCTAAAAATGCCTACACAGAAATTTTGTTAATTGTCTAAAAATGCCTACACAGAAGAATAGTTAAGTATCTTCATTTCATATGCAGACCCTTGTTGGTTGTCATCAATACTTTCGTGAGTTATATTAATTTTATAGTAACTTAAGCGTTTAGCTTCTTGCTACAAGGCGCCTTGTGTCGCAAGAATAAGAATTAATATGTTCAAGTGAACGGCCGGTGGCATGGTCTTGTAATGCAACTCCCTTGGAATCCAATTTGGGGAATGGTGTATATACTAAGCATTCTTCTTAGATCATGGACCAGATTCAATCCCAAATCATGGAATCTCAGTTCATTGTAATAGTGGGTCCTGTCCTTCATATACCCGGTGTTGCCTAAAGATGCTTACACAGAAACTCGAGTGGACTTAAATGAACATTCCAGTTTTGTATCCCACGTTTATGCCTTTTAAGCTAAAGGAGATGGGTGATTAAGAGAAGTGGATGAAAGTATAATTGATGGAATGTAATATGGGGAAACGGCAGAACTCATTGTACTCATGTCTTCAAGGATCGAGCCAGAGACCTCTTGCACTACAAGTAATCCCTCTACCACTGTGCCACCATGCCTCCTTCCCAGACCTGTATTTAGGTTTGATGGGGCCCTAAGCTACTGAAGATAATGGGGCCTTTTATGTGTCCAGATAAATGTAGAACCCTACATGCAGAAATGAAGAAATTAGTGACATTTTAGGAAGCAGACTAGCAGAAGGGACCCCATTACTTAGTTCATAGGGGCCTACACAACCGAAGTACTTTTGCTATATATTACATGTTACATTATTTATTGTTTTTCTTATATTTTGAAAATGCACATTCCATTTTTTCCTTGAATTTTTGGGACCCCCAAGAATATGTGGCCCTAAGCTATAGCTTCTTTAGCTTATACGTAAATCTGGCACTGCCCTTTCAAATATACATAATAATTTAAAGAAAAGGACAAAATACTCATTATTTCTCAATTTCTATATACGTCGAATCTCTGATTCTAATTTGTAAGCTATCCCTTGAAAGTAGAAGTTAGTAGTGGAACTTCTACTTTCCCACAGAACCAAATTATGGGAAACAAACTGTACTACATTAGCCATTCTGCACTTTCCTAATGGCCCACCTGGGCCTACTTGGCAAATGTTATAAAACTTTCTCTGAAGCAGAACACTCATATGCAAACCTATACGTACATTCATTAAGGTCAACAATGTTGTGTTGATCTGTCTTCAGTATGTCAATATTGTTAGTTTATTCTCTATATTATGCTTAATATAAATTATTGTAAATCATTGTTAATAGAATAAAAAGTTTCTTGAACTCGTTACTAAGAGCTGGAAAATTTAGTGCAGCGGACAAGGATTTGAATATAACACGTGCAGATACTTGCTCTATAAAAGAGACAAAATGCTCTTTAAACGCAAAAAAAAGACCTCTTGTGGAAAGCGGAAAAAGTAGGAAAAGACCTCTTTTCTTATAAATATAAGCAGATGTTTCCCTTTATAGACGATCCTTCAATTACAATCAGTTGTGAGTGGAGGTGTCGGAAGTATCACAGTCGTGATACTAATGGTCATATGTTGTATACTTATAGATTTTTTGAAGTAGTAGCAAAAACAGCTTTCATTTACAAAGGATTCTCTGTATTTTGTTACTACGGCGTCTGAAAGGAATATTTCCTTATGTCAATGTCAAGCCTGATCTACGCGTCTTTAGGGAGATTCATAAGGACCCATCACTTCAATCACTGACATTAGAAGAATACCTGAATTCTCTCTACAGCAAAAACAGTGATAAATCAAGTCGCTCTTGTTGCCTTCATACAGAAAAAGAAGACATTTGATATCTTCGACTTACAAGAACAGATGTTTAAAGGCATACACACACACAACTCGTGCACGACAATTGGATCCGACAATGATGCTCGGAGCGAACTATCAGACCATGTTGTCCTTGAGGACATTACAGAGTCCGAATTAGATCAAATCGTCCTTACCAGCAGCACAGGAAGTTTAGCAAAACCACAACCGCCAAAGAAATCTTAATGCAAAAGGTTGTGTTGTTGCTCCTTCATCGGTGAAGACGACGCTCGAAGCGAAATATCCGAACATGACATCCTCGAGGACATTTCAGAGTCCGAGCTGGACAGAATTCTTCTCAATGGCTGCACAGACAGTATAGCAAAGTCACAAACGCCAAAGAGAACTTGATAAAGAAAGTTGTTGTGTTACTGCTTCTACAGTTGAATAAAGTGATATTCTGCGAGTATATTTAGAGCCGTCTGCTCGAACTACAGACGCCTACAACAGAGAACAGTTTTGGCTACCTAACAGCAAGGTCGACAATGAGGAAGAGTTAATTTCCCTGATACTTCGAATCCTTATTGCAATGAAAATCCTTTTGCAACTTACAAAAAATAAGAAGAAAAATTTGAATTGTAGTTGCCGAGCCTTGGCGAATAAATTGAAGTTTGGGAGGAAAACTATATCTTCAACTAATCCAAATCATATCATTTCGGCTTACCTGCAATAATAGTAATATGATGGTCCGCTGGAGGTGTTAATTAATGAAGTGCGGAATTATCAGGCATCGTCTTGGAAATTATTGAATTAGCAAATCAGAAATGAATTAAAATATTATTATCTTCATGAATTGGCCATTACACGTGGACGTTATGAATACATTGTATTAATTTATTGTACTACTTTGTATGTAAAGAAGTATGTGAAGCTTGAATTTCATTTATTGTATTTTAAAAGTATATTTATGAATGCATCGTTAAAATACATTGTAAACACTTGTGAAAGCCCAGACGATGAAGAAATAAATACTTTTTAAAACTGAAATGATCTTTGGAAGAGAATCTGAAGCATAAGATGGGACAATACTGATAGAAGAACGAGCGTTGGCATGAATGAAACGTGCAAACCATATTTACAAATAATTTGAAGAATTATTTTCTATTGCATTGTTTCATTATTCACATTTTGGTGATAACTTTAAAAAAAATGTTTCGCTTCCGTTATATCAGAATGCTACCTGGAAATACATACGATAAATTTGTAATAATTCATTTTAGTTGAAAAAAACTATTAGAAAACTTATGTTGCCTTAACCTGGCTTATTATTCCTAATACTTTTAAATCTGTAAGAACAAGAGACATATACTTTACTATTTCACAGTATACCAGCGGTTCCCAACCTAATGTGAACAGTGTATAATCATTAGAATTTGCTTAAAAGTTTTAATGGCAAATGACACACAAAAGTTTCGATATATCAACAAATCACAACTTAGGTAAACAGATCAATCAAGGGCTCTTTTCCACAAGTCCGAATTTACGAAAAGTCGAACTTTTGCAATAAACATTTTCGTAATCAAGTAAGAAAAATAAGAAAAATCAACAAATTATTCCAAATTAACAGTAGTTCAAGCCTCAGTCACTAGGTCGCTCGCAAGGTAGAATTTAGAAATTTAATACTACAAGGTGGTTCAAAAGTATGGAAACAGCCAAATAAAATCCAAACCGTTCAGAATTGGGAAAAGGGGGGAAAAATTTGATGATAACAAATGAGAGGGAATGCCTTTTGAGACTTAAGGGCACCATCGGCCGCCGTCTTGAAATCTGCCATCTTGAAATGGCGAAAAGTTTTTAAAATGGGAACCCTATCGTGTGAAACATCAAATAGGTCTCAAATTTTTCCACGAAACCAGTGGTGAAATGTTTTTCGCTCTACGACCAACCGTTGTAAAGTTTTAACTGATTTTCTTTTGTTTCAGGTGGTGTAATATGGAATGGCACTAACAAGGGATGAGCGGATAGAGATCGTGTTGATTTCAGGAGAGGAAGAATTCCCCGCAGACGATTTCAACGCTTGTCACCCAGAACAGGAAGCCATTTCCCATAGTGCAGTGTGCAAAGTTAAAGCGAAATTTAAAGAAAAAGGGTCGGTGGAAAACAGGCAAAACCAGAGAGGCCTCGCACAGCTACTGACGAAGCTACATCCACTACTGTGTTGGCATCATTCGAGAAAGGTCCGACCCACAATAACCAAGAATGTGGTGTATCCTGTATGTCTATACTACAAATCGTATATGTGCATAAGTGGCATCCATACAAGACACAGCTATTCCAATATCTAATTGAGGATGATCCAGGCCGCTGTGTCGAATATTGTGAGTGAGCCGCGGAACAAATCAGACAGAATCCTCGACTCGCATATGACGTGCTGTTCTCGAACGTGGCCAATTTTTCTGTGCCGGGCGAGGTGAACAAGTAAAATAATTGATATTGGTGTAACAACATTCCACACTGGTTCGACGATTCTCGGTTCGTTAGCTTTGACGAAGTGATGGTGTGGTGCGGTGTGCGGGGTACCCGTGTATTGGGTCCATTCTTCATCGAGGTGAATTGGTCCAAACTACAGGAGGTGTGGACGTTTCCGCCGAACTGCAGGTCGCAAACGGCGACTGAGGTATGCAGCATTGACGGTAACGCCCGGTGGAACTTGATGTAACAGGATAATGCTTTCGTGGTTGTGTGACATTATCATCATATCCTTCACGTTTGCTGGCTCTTGTCTAAGCTTTTTCGGTCGTGGAGATTCTGCGTGGCGCCATTCATTGGACTGACATTTCAATTCAGGCACGTAGGATCTTCCCCACGTTTCGTCACTTGCAATAATGCGGTGCAAGAAGTCATCATCTTCCTCGTTGTAACGTTGAAGTTGTAGACGCGCACATTTCCACCTATGCCACTTTTTAACCTCAGTCAGAGCATTGGGCACCCATCTGGCTGCAATTTTCCGCATGCCAAGATCTTTTGTTAACATGCGGAACACCGATCCGGAAGAAATGTTCAGCTCCTGCGCCAATTCACTACAAGTCCAGCGCCGATCACCGTCAAGCAGTGTCCGTAGTCTTGTAAGATGATTTTCGTCCGTAGTCGTTCCCATATGCCCTCCACTGTGCATTTTGTCTGTTTACTGTAGTCCCATCTGAAATACTGCAACCCATCTCGCCACTGTCTGATAGGATAGAGCAGCTTCACCACAGGCATCTAATTCTATGTGAATCGTCCCAGCATTTCGCCCCCGTGCCACCTGGAATTTCATAAATACACGCTGTTCTGCACGCGAGAACATTGCGTTATGACGGTATTTCACACAACAATCACTTTAACAATATCTACTCGCCATACACACCTTAATATGGGACCGGAGCAGCGTTCAACTGACTCGTACACATCCACGGAATACACTACGGTCGTCATTTGTCTCTTGCCCACACGACACGCCAATCGTAGCAGTGTTGCCAGTTCGAGTTAACTGAGCCTCGTACTATTGCATCCGCCATACTATCCGGACATAGCACCGTCCGATTATCGCCTATTCCATTCCTTGGACAATCACCTTAGAGGACGCCAGTTCAAATCCCTAGTAGAGGTGCAAAGTGCACTTGATAACTTCTTCGCTTCACGGCCCACCAACTTCTACCGCGATGGAATCCATGACCTTCCAGAGCGTAGGGAGAAAGTGGTCGATACTGATGGGCACGATTTTTGATCCTCCATGTATGCTTTAGGTGATATATCGATGTTCGAAGATGGTGGCTGATAAGCGACAGAATCTTCTTGGTTACCTTTATAAAACAACGCATGAATACTGATAACACATCTACTTTAATCTACAGAGCACTTTTTTATTTTGTCACATCATCACAGTGGCAATCAACATACTTCTGCCAACTTGCGATCAGTTCCATAATCTCATTGTAAAATTAGTAATCTTGATGTAAATATGCAAGGCGATGCAGTACAAGAAAATGAAGTGAGAAAGAGTTTCTCTCTAGAGGAACTGCTTCCTCTACACTACGAAACATCCACAAATAAGTCACCAAAAGTATAAATTATTAGTATCCAACTGCACAGTACAAAAGTTCAAAGTTGGTTAAGAAAAGATTCCCAATACAAGTGAAACATGCATGTGTGATTATTTATTTTTATACTGCTGAACATCACTTTCTAGACTATATAGATAATTTAATGCATTAAAATATAGGGTAAACAACAAGTCATTGAACTACACCACATTGAAGGTTAGCCATGAGATAATTGAAAATCCATAATTTGATTTTCTTATAGATCGCATCATGATTGTAAACAAAGAACACATTAATGAAATGATCATGAGTAGCAAAACAAGCTGCTTAAATAAGTCTACGTGATATTAATGTATAATTTGAATTATATTAAGTGCATATTTAGTCCACACAATAATAATAATATTTAATACAATATATTGGGTGAATCTGGGGTCATAGGTAAGGTTGCCAACTTTGAAAATGGAAATACCGGACACCCTCCTGGAGTAAGTATACTCTTAAGATAAATTGGTATCATTGCCACCTTGCAAATGATAACATCACTGCGACGACGAAAGAACCAATTCGTTGCGAATGGAATTACGATATGGCCGTGATCAGCCGGTTGTCAAATGCAGTTCATTTAAGAATCCAGATTCAACTAAATTTGATTTCCACGCAATTGAAAAATAATAATCTGAATACTAAGGAAAACATTACCTTACATTTAATGTCCGGTTTTAGGAACGTACTGGAATTGGACAAGGAGTTCAAAATATGAACTGTCCAGTAAAATGCCGGACGGTTGGCAATCCTAGCCATAGGCCAAGTTCTTTATGAGTAAGAGATATTTAAAAATGTGAAGAGAGTATAATTGGTGGATATAGGTGTTGTTCAATCTAAAATGGTGGGAATCTCCCGATCACACCAGCCGTTTGGGCTCTACATTCGAAAGGTATGCTATTTTAACCCTTTATTTACGACATTATGAGGTGAGGTGTTTTGGCGGTCCCTTGGACTCAAAAGTACATTCAGGTCAGAAATGTCAGTTTTCCATACAGCATATGATGAAATTGTTATAAAAAAGTTATGTGCTTCTTTAACAAATTACGACATTGCAAATAGACTTTTGACCTTTATTAGCACTCACAAATGAATTTGGACATTAGTAAAATGCCAAAGTAGTCCAAGTACCAGCAGCAATAATGTTGAACTTAATATGTATGGGTGATTCCGAAGGTGCATTATCACTTGGAATTCTATTTTTCCTGCAATAGCAGACAACTCACAAAGATCGGTCGTTGGGTTAATTGAGAATTGGAAAGACATTGGAAATAACCTCAATTTTCTTGTAAATTTATCAATGTGGCAAACTGCAAACAAAACAATAAAATAAATTGTTAAGATTGGCGCTTTTATTATTGTGAGGGAGTGAGATAACATTAAGTTACAAAATGATCTTACTTGAGCAATTCGAACAAGGTGAATGTTAAGAAATATATATCAGAGATAAGCAGATTCTTTCCTTTTTCCAAAAAAACTCGTAAAAAAGAAAAAAAGGTTATATAATGTAAAGGTTTAATTAAACAGCCTGACAGCACAAGAACAAACATCCACAAGAAACGGAGAGACAAGCACAGACTAAGAGACACCATTGGCGAAGCAGACTTGCGGGCCTCCCATGCAAGAATAAACATAAGACCCTATTTGTAAACCCAATTGTCATACTACTACTACTACTACTACTACTACTACTACTACTACTACTAATAATAATAATAATAATAATAATAATAATAATAATAATAATAATAATAATAATAATAATAATAATAATATAATAAAAACTCCTTTCCTTTTCAAAATCTCTGGCTCTACCTAACAGCACGTCTGCAATAGTGCATGTGTGCACTTCTTTTCAATGTATGGTCTCAAAGGCCAAAAGGGATGGCAATCTCCGAGAAAGAGGAACAAAAGTTTCGCTTATAATAAATTCTAGGTCAAAGTTAGAAGTATTTGATTCTGACAGGTGCGTCTTGTTTCTCTTTTTTCCGGAGCAGAAAAGTTAAAGCACCTAAGAAATTACAGTATATAATATTTAAAATTTGCAAGTGGATTTATTTACATTGCAATTTCTAGTAATAAAAAATTTGTCATTAGAAGATATTATTGCAAAAATTAAGTTTCATTACTTCACGTATCGCAAGTCTTTTGATTCCCTAATACCTCATCCCCCAGGAAGATCGATATCAAAAATTTAGGATATGGAATATGCTTGAACCAACAATCAAAGCCTAAAAGTGTTTTTCCATTTCCATGCCTAGGGTTGACGAGGAAAGGAGTGTATCCGAACAAATATTTTAAGTCCAAAAAGTGTTAAAATAAAAGTAGTTATACGTCTCCCTTAAAAGGAAGCTATTACTCTAATTTATCTTTTACCTCTTTTTCTGATTGTCATCAGAAATCAGCGACAGTACACATACTTTACATAGTATAAAAATGTACTCTATAATTTTTCAGAACTAAGCTAATACGAAAATGAAATTCTTGTGATAATAAACTGGAATGTTCTACAAAATAAACATCATCCAACATCCTTATTTTTGTCAGTAATTTTGACACAGAATCAGAATTATAAGATTAATAGAACTAGAAATGAGAGATTCAATTCCTTTTTCCTCTCACATTAAAAGAAGCCTGCATTTTGCTGAGATTGTCATTCGTTTGATATGAAAGTCCCCTATCCCATGTTAATTCTGGCTACCGGGTTTCGAGGTAATCGGTACCCGAAAGTGGAAAGTTGACGACTCTGAAATCACTGCAGTTTGTTAAAAGAGATTTCACAATTCATGTTATTATTTCTTCGTTCCAAAAGCACTTGTGATTGACTGTATTCATGCTGAATTCGTAAAGTTATACCCTCCTCATAAAAAAAGCGATAGGTAACACCTTGCAGTTAGACCATCCAATATATACCTTCTTATCCCATAATTTTGTCTGAGAACCCCCTATCCTTTAATCTCTCCCATATTAAAATCAACAACAACTGAACACAATTCTAATTTCAAAATATATATGTATTAGTGTCAATAAAGTAAAAGAATAAAAATGAGATCAAACGAGATTCATAAGTTGATGTAGAGGGAAACTTAACAAATCTCAATGCAAACTTGAAACCAATAGATATCTGTTAGAGGTATGGAAGTGAGACCGAGAGAGAAATGGAGGTAGAAGAAGAACAAGAAAAGGGAGCACATATAAAAATGTTGGATTTAACGTAGTAAGGAAAGAATCTAACATTATAAAATTCCGTTTCCAGAAATCCAACAGTAATATAGAAGTTAGTCCTGAACATTCGTCTGTTCCGAACATCCACTCTTGATTCCATCTACTGCGGATATAACGTTGTATTCGCAATGACGGAATGAACACGCTAGAGCTGAAACGGGTCATCGCAGTGACTCGGTGATTCGATTGAGACTCGGTAACCCACAGGAAAATAAGGAGACTTTACTTATTTCCTTGACGTTTGTGTGTATTTGTGTGTGTGTGTGTGAGAGAGAGAGAGAGAAAGACAGAGAAGAGAAAGCTGCAAGACATAATAAGGAAACCCCAAGAAAGATGGATAGATATAGAGAAAGGGAGACTAGACGAATAAAAACATGAAAACAACTTATCAATACTGTGTCATTATGACTGCACACACTGTTTATTCGGTTTCTCGTCTTGTAACTTCTGCAACCAACGATGGTAGTGAATGTTTTATGAAAAAATGCACAGAACCTGATTGGGATTCGAACCGAGTTTTCCATTTGTAAGTGTACGACGGTACCAATAGACCGGCGGTTACTCTACCCAAAACATATTTAACAAAAGATACAGTGTTTCTTTCTAACAGTAACATGAAAAGTGGTTACTACAAACCAATTAAGGCGGTCTCTGAGCCTTGAAGCGCGCTGAGTTTCTCCCTATCTAAAAGCATGTAAAATTTAGTCATGATTGTTTCATGAACTACTGTTCTTAAATCATTGTAATTTTGGATAAGTATTTCAATGACCAATCTCAAGAAAATGACAGGGCAGTTTTATACATATCCCGTTTCATTTTGCAGCGAACTTTGAAAATTTAAATTTGACAACCGCACAATAGCACTGTCTGCTGCTCGCATGGAAAACAACAATCGAATTGTTTTCCTCTCTCCCCTTCCTCGCGTTGTTCTCTTTCCCTACGTGAGATGCTAATCAGAAGTTTCTTTTTCTTTACAGGTTATTAAAAAACTATATTATTCAGTCATTTTCCCGATTGTGGGTAAGAACGTATATTTTGGATGGCCTAGCTGCATGGTGTTATCTGTCGCTTTTTTTATGAGGAGTGTATAAGTTTACTAATTCGCCGTGAATACAGTCAATTAGAAGTGTTTTTGTAACGAGGAAATAACAACATGAAATGTGGAATTTCTCTTAACAAACTGTCGAGATTTGAGAGTCGACAATCTTTGCATTTTCCGGTACCGGTTACCTCAACATCCGGTAGCATGGTATAGCCAGAATTAGCATTATATAGGGGACATATATTAAAAGAATGACAATCTCAGCAAAATGCATACGTCTTTTAGTGTGAGAAAAAAAAGGAATTTGGATCTCTCATTTCTAGTTCTATTAATCTTGTAGCTCTTAGTCCTTGTCAAAAATTACGGACAGAAAATAGGACAATGAATCATGATTATTTTGTAGAACATTCCACTTTATTATCACAGCAATTTCACCTTCCGATTTACTTAGTTGTGAAAAATTACACAGTATATTGCTATAGTATGTACCGTACGTGTACTGTCAGTAATTTCTGGAGACAATCAGAAACAGAGGTAAAAGATGAATTACAGTAACTGTTTTCTATTAAGGGGAAAGTATAACTACTTTTATTTTAACAATTGTTTTTGTTTAAAATGTTTGTCCATATTAACCTTCTTCCCCTTCAACCTTGCATTCGGATTGCAAGAACTTTATTAGATTTTGACTAGTGATTCTGGTATATTTCAAGCATAATTTCTCGGATTTAAGCCTGTGCTATATGTAGAAATACCGATATCGTCGATATCGATATTGACATATATCAACACTCGATATTGCATCCCATTGCAAATATATCAACATCGATATATTCATATCCTAAATTTTCGATATCGATCTTGGTGGAGGTTGAGGCGTAGGGGCCGCTAAGATTTGCGATGGATAACGAAACAAAACTTAAGTTTTACAACAACGTCTTCCAGTGACGATTTCTTTATTACCACAAATTACAATCTAAATAAATCTACTTGCAAATTCGCAATATTATACACTGTAACTTCTTAGGCGCCAAAAAGTTTTTGTTCCCGGAGAAAACAAAGAGAAAAACACCTCTCGAAAGCAAGTGCTTCGAAATTTGACCTAGAATTTATCATAAGAAAGTTTTTTGTTCCTCTCTCTCTTGAAGCTTTCCATCCTATTTGGTTTTTGAGACCGCTCATCGACAAAAACTGCACACATGACGCTATATATATACAGACATACTCTTAGGCAGAACCAGAGATTTGGAAAGAAAATTAGTTTTCAATAATAATAATAATAATAATAATAATAATAATAATAATAATAATAATAATAATAATAATAATAATAATAATAATAATATTAATAATAATAATAATAATAATAAAATTATTATTATTATTATTATTATTATAACAGTTGTGTTTCCCGACTCTTTATTCTGAATGGAAGGCCCACAAGTCTACTACGCTAATGGTGTCAATTAGTCTGTGTTTGTCTCTCTTTACGTTTCCTGTGGAAGTTTGTTTTTGTGCTGTTGGTCGTTTATATTAAACCTTTACATTATGTAACATATTTTCTTTTTTACGAGTTTGGTTTGAGAAAGGAAAGAAACTGTTTAACTCAGATATCTATTTCTTACTATTCATCTTGTTTCAACTGCTTAATTAAGATCATTTTTTACCTTTTTGTGTCATCCATTTCCCTTTCAATAATAAAACAGTCATTCTTAACAATTTATTTTAATTGCAGTTTTCCACACTGATATATTTGTAACAAAATTGAGGTTTGTTCAACGCCTTTCAAATTCTCAACCAACCCAACAACTGATCCTTGTGGGTTGCCTGTTACTGCTATAAAATGTGAATTGCAGGTGGTAATGCACTTTTGGAGTCGTGTATACATATAAATTATTGGGCCCCGAATTTCATGTTTGCCCCGGGAGATATAAATCCTGTATGTATAAGGAAAATACAATGTACGTCAAGTTGACAAGCCACTTAAATCAAAGCCCAAATTCTACTTTACACGTCGCTAGTACTACATTAGTGTTCGATAGTGACAAAAATCGTAGTACTCCACAGATAACGTGTACGTTTTAAAGAATTAGTATGGGTCTTCTAACTGCATGCCAACAGGCCCACGTCGAAGAATCATCTCAAAAACGAAGTTAATTGTTATAGCAATATAAGTGGTCGTTAGTGGCACCAATATTAATGTTAATGGCTCCATCGTGCAGCTCTTGGCGTAATACTATGTTTTTAACAACTTTATACATCAGACCCATTACGAACATGATACCAACACCATCTGTGTTAGAGTCTCAATACGACCCTCAATTCACTCGAACATAATGCGCAATGTGGATGTTCTGCCTGACGTGTCCAAGTTAGTTGCTTTATTGCAACTATTGTTTATCTGTTATTTATTGCTACTCTGCAAAGTATTCCCTACATTAATATGCCGTTGTCGTTGATTGTCATTACATATTTACAAGCAAAATGTGCATTACTGTTAGAAGATATCAAAAAGCAATAGATAAAACCTGCTACTTAACGGTTCATATTTTTCTTTTACAGTGCACAAACTAATAATAATAGGTCTACTACTACTACTACTACTATTCCTCCTCCTTCTCCTCCTCCTCCTCCTCCTCCTCCTACTACTACTACTACTACTACTACTACTACTACTACTACTGGGGGCCGCGGTGGCTCAATGGTAGAGCGTTCACCTCTGGTGCTAGGGGTCTCGGGTTCAAACCCTGCTCCTGCCAAGTGAACTTTGTGGTGGACAAACGCCGTGTGCGTGGGTTTTCTCGGGGTTCTCCCGTTTCCTCCCACTTTCTTCATTCCACCATTTCATTCATTACTCATTATCACCGTCTCCTTTAGCCTAACCGGCATAACCGTGGGACGTAAAACTCAAAATTGCATTACTACTACTACTACTACTACTACTAATAATAATAATAATAATAATAATAACAATAACAATAATAATAATCCAGTTTGAAACATGAATTCCATCACATTGGCAACAAGTGATGCATATTTTAACTTTATAAAAATTCGATTCTTACGTTTTTCTCTGAAACTACGCATGGTAATTCATCTTTTTTTTTTTTTTTTTTTTTTGTCTCGGTGTGATATTTGCCTTATCTCTGGATAATATGGCAGTAAAACAAGAATTAAATGTTAGGAGTGCATCATACTTTTGGGCTACATCTCATTAACCATAGAAAGATTGAGTACTGTATACTTTATGATGAAAGTTTCAGCTTAACTTGCATCATAGATTGTTAGGATTACAAAAAGGAGAAACAACATTCCGAATTCCGGAATTTTTCCGAATTCTGGAACTTTTCCGGAATCGGAATTTTTCCAAATTCCGGATTTTTTCGAATTCCGGAATTGGTCAGCCTACACTTAACAGTGGTTTATAGTAAAATAGCATAAAAGCAGCATCAGATAGTACTTTTATCTCAAAATGGCCGAAAATGCCGTACCAGGTTTTGATATACTGACGACGAAATGTTATAAAATAGTAAAATGCTCAGAAGGAACAATGAATAATTTTCAATTACGAAAATAGAGTTGAATTCCCTCCTACGTAATTCACCTTCTACATAGTATGAAATTACTACTAATTTAACCTTGTCACAATTGAGCAGTACAATTCCCAAACGTATCTTGTTCACTTTTCTAGAATGTATTTTTGCGTGATTTTTGCTTTGTTAATATCCAATTTCAGCTTATTTATCCCATTTAATGATTCAGGTATTTATTTTACAGCTTACCAAACTTATTTTACTCGTTCTCAGATGTACTAATTAAGATGATAGAGAAAAGTGATTTCCCGAAGGGTTTATAAAATGGACAAGAAACGTTTTGGAAACGGGCAACATTGTGGTAATCTAACCAAACAACTTCGAGCTGCTTGGAGAGCTCTCTCGAGTTCGATCTGTACACCAGAAATTCCATCTACATTGCTGATCCCATAAATTATACACCTACCCACTCGTGAAGTGAATATCAGTGTATTTAAGGGATAGCAATTTTAAGTGTGATAATACCGATGAGAGGTCATAATAATTAAAATATGAAGTGTTTTCTTGCACCTAAAGAGTAAAAGTGTTCATGTGTTATATTTTCATATATCGTTTACTAGAAATTTATAAAAAAATATTCAGTATCTATGTAAGGTATTCTGATTTCTTTTACATGGTTGTTGTTATTTCATCCACCTACTATATCGTTGCACGTATAGCATTTACAGTTCAGAAGGAAGTTAATCTTAACTTCTCCGTACTTAAAATTTTCCTATTAGTCTTTTTTTTATGTATTACGAGTATTAATTTTTTTTAATTTTTCAACCACTAAGGGTATTCGTTTAGCTTTTTCTCTCTTCCACACACTAGGTTTCCGAACAGAGATTACCTTGAGCGAGGTCTGTATTAATTACTACTTTTCCAGGTCAGAATACAATTTTAATATTACCAGAGTAACTGAGTTCGATGATTATTCAGTATTTTCTTCCAAGGACTGGGAAATGGTAATACATTACAGTGACACCAAGATACTTCATATTATTTTGCAACGTTAGTGATGAACCTAAGAGTGTGACAGTTATACGACCAGGATTTTGTGTTTAATGGTATTTGTTGCATTTGAGTCTAAATAACATCATTTGAGTATTTTTGAATTTAATTTCGTTTTTCATTTGAGAGACCTACTAACGAGTTTTTTGTTTATCAGTTGGAGTTTTGCGTTAGAGCGACCCACTGAGAAACATAAAGGTAGGTATACTTTATCGTCTGCAAAGTGTAGAGAACGTGTTGGTGGCTGAAGTTGTGGCATACTAGCAACACAAAAGATGTAGACCAGGATTTCTCAACCTGGGTCGCGAAGATAAGCAGAAGAGATAAACACAATTAGAATATAATACCAGAAAATTTTAAATATTATTTTTAATTTTGTTCTGATGGGCATATTTTATAACTACTGTTATGAAAACAAAAAGTAGGTCTACGAAACATTTTCAGTAGCTGCATAGTTGTTTAAAAATCAATTTAAATGAAAGAGGTACGATATGAAACTAATGAGAACTGCGTATTGAAATACCAGAAAAATACAAACGCAATAAAACCTGCATATTGAAATACAATTAAAATTGAAAGCTAATAAAATACCTGAGCATGGTGTGATTTCACTAGGGAAGCAATATTCGGTTTACTCTTTGTGACGTACATTATCATGTAATTTAAAAAACTTAATAATTTTTATAACAACTGTCAATTTGTTTAACCAAAATTAGAAACCACTTTATTTGTTATATCATATGACCCAAAATTAACTGAATTATGAAGTTTTACAAGTTTCAAACGGCCTCCATTTTGAAATAATATGAAGGATTGGATTTGATATTTGTAATATGAACCAACTGATCAAATTTGGTTTCAATCCATTCACTTTTAGGGAAGTTACCGTATCCACTATATACAAGAAATGGATTTCACTATTATAGAAACAGATGGATATCATGAGATCTCCGCAATAGGTGTGTTACAAACCCCACACAAGCTTATTACAAACCAGAAATTATAAGGGGTCGCTAGGAAGGGAAAGAGATTAAATGGGGGCCGGAATTGGAATTAGGTTGAGAACCATTGATGTAAAGAATGGAGGACAAAACAAAGCCTTGCAGTACTCCTGCTCTAAGCACAATATGTTGGGCTTGAACCTGATCAATTTGGATGTAGACTGAACGGTAATGAATAAAATTGGCGGGATACGCACGTAGGTTAGAGATAGAATGCGTAATAACCTGAAATGAAGTCCCCAGATATCAGACTATCTAATGCTCGCTCAATATCAAATTAAGTTAGTGGAGAAGGCAGCCGTTTATTGAAATTGTTACGAACATTGCTCGATAATTTTAAAAATTGATCCGCTGTAAGTAATGGTCAAAATCCGGCTTGCTTAGATGGGAGAAGAGAATGAATGAGTAGATAAGAATGATATTGTTTAAACGGAATTCGTTTTAATCTTTAGCTGAAAATATTTGTGAGACAGATCAATCAGTGGGAGCCACTGTGGATAAATCGTTATGTTGTTTTAGAAATACCGCTGTGTTGGCATGCTTCCATAAAGTAGGTAAAAAATCTGTAGTGAGATAAGTCGTATAGAGCAGTGCTAGGACAGTATCAAATGTCGATGGTGTTTACCGAATTTGATTAAAAGTAATCCAGGGAACTATATTGCAGCGATAGAATTAAGTGAGCATCATTACTGTATTGCGTAAATTGAGGATTAGAATGAGGGGTGAAGGCTTTCTCAAAACGATCAGCGATAGCTGTTACTTTCTCTGCATTGGTGGTAATTACAGTGGAAGGAAGCGGGATACCCAGAGAAAACCCAACGGATACGATGTTGTCCACAACAAATTCATTAGCAGGAAATCGAATCAGGAACCCCACCTACCAGCATTCTACCACTGTGTCACTGCAGCACCTAGGCAAACCAAGAAGACAAAATAACAAAGCAATTATTATGATCTTTCTAACTTGGAGTATGAACTATCATTTTGTCTAATATTTTCTATGCTCACATCAGACGCTATACGAGGCGTGTTCCAAAAGTAAGGACCGTTTGATGATTTAAAAAAAATACAGACGCTCTTGCGGAACGAGATTTATTGCCAGAAATAGGTGCCTAAAGAGCTACTTCACTTTTCCACATAATCACCATGCCTTTCCAAACACTTTTCCTAATGCTGCACCATATTTCGTAAACCCTCTGATTAGAGATTTGCCGCCTGGGATTTTAACTAGTTGACAATAGCTGTCTTGTTGTTGTCAGTCGTTTTCAAACCGTTGTCCACCAAACCACCGTTTCAAATGAAAATGAGGAAGTAATAGCTGCGGGCAAGGTTCTGACTGTATAGAGCGTTGTAAACAGATAACAACGAAAATCTTGAACTTTCTTCTTGACTACGGAAGCGGTATGAGGACGCGCGTTGTCGTTAACGTGGATAATTCCGGACAACAGTTTCCCGCGGCATCAATTTTGAATCGCACGTCGCAGTTCGGTGAACTTGTCGCAATACACGTTACCTGTAACTGTTGTTCCACGTTCCAAAGAATTAACCAACAGGACTCTCTTGTAGTCCCAAAAGACGGTAGCCATCAGTCTCTGCGACTCGAGTGCGGCGATTACTTTTTTTTTAGGGGAACCTTATTGACGTCTGTATATGAGATCTACCTCTCGTCGCCCGTTACAATGTGGGAAAACAAATCATTCCCCTGTTGCCGATAGCGATCCAAAAACTGTCGGTCACTGGACATTCGTTGTTCTTTGTGCTGGTCCGTTATCGTTTTCGACACCCACCTTGCACTCAATTTGTGATATCCAAGAATTTCTGTGACGTTCTTGTAGATGAAGTTCGTGCAACGTAGGGAAAGTCATTAACCAGAGCACTGATCATCGATCGCGGATCAGTAGTTTTTGGTTCAGTTGTTCCACGAGGTCATCGGTCTGAACACTAGGCCTGCCACTCCGATCTTCATCGTGCACATCGGTACGGTCATTTTGAAACTCCCAACACCATTTGCTAACCTTTCATGCACTCATTACTGTAGATCCATACACTAAACACAACTCCTGATAGATATCAGCAGCAGAAGTTCCTTTTGCAAGCAAAACTCGTATCACACCGCGCACTTCACAATTAGCGGGAGAAACAAATCTCGCGGCCATTGCGATCTGCCTTCCACGGCTGCCAAACTCCTACTGACCCAATACAACCACTGGAGTGGCTTCGTCAATAGTCCGTCGTTGGCGCTGCATGCGTGAAATTGTGTTCCCCCATTTCATTATACATCGACGACCCTTACTTTTAAAATACGCCTCGTGTTATCATTAATTTTTACAACAGATAACGTAATATGTAAGAATGAATTATATCAATGAATTTAACTATATAAGAGTTCATTTCTCAGTTATCTTGTTGCTCTTTATGATTGTCAGTGAGACCTCCTTGTCTTCCTGATTTTACTTTGCTTATTCTCTTAAATCTAATTGCCAATAACCTTAAATCTAATTCCGATTTAGTTTTGCCTATGATTTATTAGTTTTAAGTTATTTTAAGATATAACGGAATACAACTTTAAAAGATTCATTATTGTGTTTGCAATGGGAGCCAAATTATTCATACCACCGTAATCGAACTTACTTTAATTCATGCCTCTCTTCATACGTGTGACAATAGTTTGGGCAAAATATATGCTATTTTAGGGAAGCATGGTGTGAAATGTCTTGGAGTAATACATCAACTTAATTTGAGATTGAAATCCGTAAAGAATAACGAAGAAGAAATTGGAGTAGAATCAACCCTGTATTGCAAATTCACACACTCAAATTTGTATCTATTTGTTGTATATTAAGTGCATCCATCTAAAGTGCAGTTTCGAAGTTCTCGTAAATTAAATTATGACTTGCTTTAGAAAGGTATCGTGTAGTAGATAAGTATTTTTATGATATTCACCTTATGACAGTATTTCACCCCATCAGTTTTTTTTTAAACGGTGCATCAACTAGAGCCAATGAATAAGTTTGAGTATATAAGGTAACCATTATTAGGACCTACATTATAATTCAGAACATGCATTTGAGATTATATGACCATTATGTACAACAAAGCTTAAGTGCTTGTGTACGCTCAATAGTGGACACAAGAGAGGAACATAGCGTCCAAATGACCTCCAGCAAGGGATTCTCCTCTGTGCTTTTCAATGGGACTCCACCAACACACAATGTGGGTTGAAATAAAAGCATTGGCGCTAGTAAACAATGAAAACATTCAATTATATAATTAGGCCAGTTAATGTGTAAATTAGTCTGTTTAAATTGCGTAGATTTGATTCCTATGGGGAAGCGCTTCTGCATTATTCATGGCACTTGATTAACACTCTAGGCTGAAAGATGGAAACTAATTTTGAGAAATTTCCGTCTATGTAAATTTAAATATTATCATGTATTTACTCTTTCTATTACTAGTTTTGATTAACAATTTACTTATTATTGTTTCTGGTATCGAAGCGGAAACAACACTTCGTTGTTTGTTGTCAACAAACTACCTGGGTTTGTTATTTGACTACAAGTTAAATCAAATGTACTTTTACAAGCATGAATATAAATCCAAATAACTATTAAACAATGACAGATATTCTACAGAATGGATATATAACTGTATTAAGTGATATACCAACTGAAAGGTTTGGAGCTGGTAACATTTTTAAAAAATTTGCTTCATTCGATTGTCTGCTCCACAATAACATTCATAAAATGTATCATGTTTTAATGAAACTTGGCGTGTGTCATTTCCTCTACGTTTGTAAAATGCCCAATCACGGTTGTTTGCTTAGTATATACGTCTACAGTGTAGGCAATCTGAGTTTGATTCCCGGTGAAAGCTCAATGTTCGGATCCCATGGTAAAGTGTTGACCCACCCCTTATTTGGAATAAGTGTTAAAAAGGAGGACATTAAAAATTAACCATCCAGGCTTTCAAAATAAGTCTATTCTTTGCGGTAGAGACCACCAAGAATATAGACATAAAAGATGAGATTATATCAATCTCATGTTGTAAATTTCATATAAACATATGCCATCTCCACTGTGTAGAAATGGTTCTATTTGACAATATATTCAATCCTAAGCAATGTGGATAAAATTTACTGCTTCCTGACAACAAATTGCTTAGGAAAAAGAATTCCCCATCAATAAGAGCTAAAAGAATATTCAATCTTAAGCAATGTGGATAAAATTTACTGCTTCCTGACAACAAATTGCTTAGGAAAAAGAATTCCCCATCAATAAGAGCTAAAAGATATCAACTGAACCAATTCGCTAAGTTTCCTTATATACACAATATATGAGAAAAATAATTCTAACGGTACAGCGATTAGGATTATAGTATCTCGTGTCTATAGACTCAGTGCTCAAAATGGACATTGAAAGCCAACCAAAAAATAATAGTAATAAATAAATTATCATATAGTTTATTCAAGGAAGGTCCAGTACCTCGTATAAACAAATACACGTGGTGATTATTTCATTATATTGGTTAAAGAGACTTGGAACATACATGTGGCAGAAGAAAATAGTCTATTGTCAATTAAGCTGTTTTTCAATGTTTCCGTTGCTTATAAGGCTTATTATCAGAAATGCAATTAAATAACAGAAACAACAGTATATCTAGAATCTAAATTGAATTAATGAAATAAAAGAGAATACGCATGCGTAGAAAGTGGTTTTGACTCATCTTACGCGCGAATCACACTTTACAATATGGCCGCGTGCGGGGAATACATAAAACACCGATAGGGTATAAGCATGTGCTTCTCGAAATAAGCTCTGACCGGCAGCCAATCACCCAATGACTGGCGGATTAATATCATTCTGCAATGTTTTCATCAGGATCAAAGGATTCGTTGAATGAACTTTAGCTCACTAGTATTTTTAAGTCTGTCACCTTAAATGCGTAAAGCTAGTTTTGGAAAGTTTAGCTATATTCTTTTCATTTCACTGTTCTACAAATTTTAACTTGTTTCTGTAACATAAATGAAAACACACTCTTTCAACTAATTTGTAGGTGCTTAATACGAAAATGAAATTAAAAGCTTTCGATTCGCTCTCGTTTCGGCGTAAAAGAGGGGGTGATATCCAAGCGCTCCCACACGTTTTTATTTATGTAACAACAGTGTTAAAGGTCTGGCAACGTCACATTCCAATATATTACATCAGAATTTGTGGCGAAATATACCCGTAACAAAGACCCATAACCAGAAAGATCAAGGAGGCCTAGTCTTCCTAAATTATTGATGGTCCTACCTAAAATTGCTGTTATTTGGCGAAAAATTTTAGTAATCTGGTTGGGTCAGGCTTCCCAAATTTTCAAATTTTGGATCTTCGAACACTTGTAGTATCATAAATAAGGCTTTGTGCTTCTTCTTCCTGAAAAGAAATGTCTGGCTACGTTCCTTATTGAACAATTTAGTATGCATTCAGTGCCTTACGGAATATATCATACGCTGGCTCTGGAGCAACTTGGCAACATTGTTAGTTGTTTAGCAATGTAACATGCTTTACTCACTTGAGACGTGCCACGTGTTCAAGGAAGTATTTCGCTTCAGTCTTCGCGCAGTTTTTTTTTTTTTTTTTTTTCAGTTTGTAGAATCGTATGCGTGTTTACCAAGTTAGTTGTGTGTGTTCCAAGTATTTTGTGCTGTGTAGGGAAGTGATTTAATTTGCAAAGCTGTTAATTATGCGTCGTACGTGTGTGAACAGACCAGACAATTTTTGTTACATATGTGGGAAAATTACTTTTGAGTAGAAAAAACGTGCCTTAACGTCTGAAACAAGGAAAGCCTACTTCTTGTACTTCGGATGCAAAGTGGAAGACCAGAACTGAACCTTGGGCTCTCATGTTTGTTGTACTACGTGCTCTTCTACTCTTAAATCATAAGACCATGGGAAACGTCGTCGTATTGCCTATGGTGTGGCGAGAACCTACTGATTACCACTGACTGTTATTTCTGTTTAGTCCACCTATTCGGAAAGGCTATACCAAAAAGAAAAAGAATACTTTGATGTACCCGGATCTATGTTCAGCCAGACATCTTACTCCACACGGTCCCGACGTGTCAATACCATATCCACCAGAAAATTTCAACATGGATAGGGTATATAGATGATGAAGATTATATGCAGGATAGAGAACAGCCCACAACATCTCAAAATCCAGAGATTTCTATAACTTACCCTACCCGGGAGCCGCATAAGGTAACACAGGCCGAATTAAATGAACTAATCAGGGACTTAGAACTTCTCGAAAACAAAGCCGAATTGTTGGACTCACTGCTGCAACAATGGAATCACTTATGTTCCGTGACATTGAAGGACTCTTTGCAGCAATGAATATACCATACACGACCGCGTAATGGAGACTTTTCATTAATTCCTCCAAATCTTCTCTTAAAGCAGTTTTGTTGCACAATTCTAATACTATTTGTTCAATTCCTATTGTGTATGTAGTTAACGTTAAAGAAACATACGAAAACATGAAAGAAATTCTTAGGTACCTAGAATACAATAGATTTGGGTGGCAAATTTGCTGCGACTTCAAATTATTGCTATTCTGCTGGGCTCACAAAAGAGCTACACAAAGTTTTTCTTCTTTTTACATGAGCGGGACAGTCGTGTTAGAGATTTGCATTTTAGAAGAAAGGACTGGCCTGTACGTTTATTATTCACACCTGCTATTAAAGGGTTTCTTCACAACCTCTTGTAGATCGTACGAAGATATTACTTACACCACTCCATATTAAATTGAGACTGATAAAAAAAACTTTGTGAAGACATTGAACAAAGATGGACCGGCATTTGAGTACTTGTGTTGTAAATTCCCATGCCTCAGTTTGGAAAAAAAAAAAACTAAGGGAGGGAATATTCATTGGGCCAGAGAAGCATCTTCTGCTGCATGATTCTCACTGTGAACAGACGCTTAGGGCCTTATACAGAGCCGTTCTGACGCGTGATTAGTGACACACTAAAGTTTGACTAACATATGATTCCTGCAGTAGTCAGGCCTTTAGTATGACGCTAAACATACGTCAAAGGGACTCTGCATAAGGCCCTTAGTGTTGAGGAGCAATCAGCATGAAATGTATTTCGACAAGTGTGTCATAGTTTTCTGGAAACAGGAGAGCAGAGAACCACGAACTTATAGAGAATCTTGTCATCTTACGAGAAAATTGGGTGTATAATGTCACTAAAATTGCATGTTTTCCATTCAAATTTGAATTCCTTTACTGGCAATTCTGGTGATGTTAGCGACGAGCATGGGAAACGATTTTAACAAATTACAACAATGGAGAGAAGATATAAAGGGATATGGAGTGCAGTGATGTTAGCTGATTTCTGTTGAACTATTACGAATGAAGGAACAGAAGTTAGTTACAAACGTCAAGATAAAAAATCCAGGCGTTAAAAAAGTTGTCCAGTAATTCAATATTTGTAGTGTTTGTGCTTTTAACTTTTAAGGGCTCAATTTCAATTAGAAGAAAGCTAATTTCTCCTGTACAACAAACCAAGTATGGGGTCAGTAACTATACTATATTTATGCCAGCCGTAACGTATAAAGGGGGAAGGACGTTAGAAAGGACCCAACCAATTTACTAAGATTTTCCTCAAATAACAGCAATTTTAGTAGAGTCATGCATAATTTAATGGGGTGGCTCCCCTTGACCCTTCTGGTTATGGGCCAATGGTGCATGTATAATTATGGACGTAATATATTGGAATTTGACGTTGCCAGACCTTCAATATTGTTGCCACATAAATGTGTGGGAGCGCTTGACACCATCCTCTCTTTTACACCGAGACAGAGCCAAACGAACTGTTTTAATGCCATTTTCGGATTCAGCACCTCCAAATTAGTTAAAATTGGGTACTTTCATTTATGTAACGATGTAGAACAGTGTAGAAACGTTTTAGTATATTTAATCCTGAGCACGTAGTTTCAGATTTGATACTTTGAGGAGACAAATATGGTTCCGACTCCGTATTAAAGAATAAGTGCATGATATACATTAGGAGATTAAAAGTGCTAAAACTCAAAACAAGCGAAAACAAACATTATATAATATATGAGCGTTAAATTGTAAATAGGCTAATCTTAACTATTGCTCAATTGACATGTCATTGTCTTCTAGAGTATTCATTGCTTTCATTGTCAGGGATTGGTAAAGCTTTCAACAAGAGAAGCGACTTTGTAAAATGGTGGGAAGTATTTTCCACATTTGAAATATGCGTCTGGTATGCAGGTCTGTCTTAACAAGCCGTTTCGATGGTCACATGAATCATATGAGCAAAATTACATGTACTATTGGCATAAACTTTATCGTAAGTGCCCCAATACTGTGGTTTGGCCAGGGACCCATAATACTGTTAAGGTGGCGGTGTTAGTATGTAAGGTCCTAGCTTGAAAATGTGGAAAAAAGAGATAATAAGATAGATTAGAATATGAATTAGTATTTAATTAATGTATTGGGCTATTACAAGTAATTTATTAACTCATTGTAGCTTTATTATTGGACATATTGTCACAAACCTTTGCAGATGTATTGACAAACACCAACAAAATGTGTTGCAGGCAGTGTTCGTTGGTTTTCTTATGAAAATTTCCCTCAACTCACTCAAAATTTTCCCTTTCCTTATAACATTTTCTCTAGTTTGTTGAATGTCCAATTCCTATAACAGAAGTTACGTGATAAGATTAATTTAGCTATATTAAAGGAAATGTCATCCACATTTGTTTTGTTCACTTGCTCTTTGGTTCTAATTTTCAGAACTTTTTCATTTACGTTTTTTGCAAAAGGATATACACAAATACATCCAGCCAACAATAAGTGTGAATTACGCTACCTTGGACACACACATACACACTCACATTACACACACACACACACTGTTGCTGTTGTATTGGTTTATATCTGAAGAAGGAAGGAAATTTTAAGCATTTATATCAATCAATCAGTCAGCGCGAGAATTTCTCTTTTTGCTAAATTTAAATACGAAATTTCCCTAGATTAGGGAAATTTCCCTCAAACTACGAACACCGGTTGCAGTTTGCCTTCTGATTTCTGCCATAAAAGGGCAACAGTGAGCATTTATTCAAGATGGCGGTAGGCGCAGAGAAAGCTTAAGTAGTGCCCAAGTTTCATTTATATCAGTCTAACAGTGCAACGACACTTCCGAACGAAAATAAACAAAAATACACCAACTGCTAACAAGGGACGTATGCGAACCGTGACAGCTAGATATTTATGAAAATTGGTTCCTTGACTAGTTGTGCATCGCTAATTATCGTGATGATAGTCACTCGGTGCGGAAAAGCCTTATTTACGAGCTATGTATAATACATATACCATACAGTGACCGGGTGAGGCTGTGCCGAGTTATATCCCAAAAATGCCGGGAAATGGCAGAAAATGAAAAATGTGTGCAGGTAACCTGCTACCTACTGGAGGGAGACACGTGACCAAGAACACGGCAACAGTGTCACACAAGCACTGTTGCCATCCCAACATAAAATTATAGATTTTGAAACAACGTATTCCATTTTATGTCATTAAAATATTTGGCATAAAATATGAAAGAAAATAAGCAAAATGTGGGTTATCAGTGTTGCCAAATAAGGGAGATATGAGGCTCTAAAGTTGAGAAATTGTGGGTTCCGTACAATGTAATGAACAAATGTACAACAACAAGACTGCAGAAGGCGCAATTGTACAGTAGGAAGTAAACCACAGCCGCACAGCATCCAGTTACTGACAGTCTTGATACGTCACATCGAGTGTGCGACTAGGGCAAGAAATGTATGTATTTTGCCATACTATCTATGGCTTTTCTGTTGTATGTATTTTTGTATTATGTTAAAACATTTTACGCTTATATATTACTGGTAAACTGAAGCAGTGTGTTTTATCTTCATCGTTGTCTCTAATGCTAACGTTTCCTATACTCTTTGCGAAATGATTTTAATGTGCTTTCTTGTCACAGATTTCTCACTTTTCGCGCTACAGCTTTTCTGTACTCTTCCTAGGCGCTACAGTCGTTCTGTAGTTTGGAAGGCATGCAGAATTTTATGCAGTGTTGCAACCCCAAGACAGTTTGTTTTATAGCTGTCCGAAATGGTTCGAGGTATCGAAATAACACAAACGTCATTGGAATTGTTACGCTACAGGAAGACTTGCTTGTTCACATTTCCGCGATATGTTAGATGGGACTTCTTTATACAGCTACTCTAACACGTACCCTCTTTTGGGTGAATTCTGTATCAAGCCTGTTAGCCACTGGATGCTGTATACTGTAGTTTACTCCCTTCTGTACTTTTGTTCCCTCTAGAGACTTATTGTTGTACATTTGTTTATTTCTCTGTACGGACCACATGATGTCTCAAATTTACAATTTCATATCTTCCTTATTTGACAACAATGATTACCTACCTTCTGCTTATTTTCTTTCACGTTTTATACCAATTGTTCTAATGCCATAAAATGGTATAGGTTCTATTTGAAAAACTGTACAGGATGCTTGGGTTTAAATTAGATATAGAATTAACATTTCAGCAAAATGAACATTGTGGCAAGCGGAAATACATTGGGACAAATAATGGTTCGACCAGTAATGCACTAAAATAGCATATTAGAGGAAAAAGGCAAACTTTCGGTGGCTACAACATCCGAACGATAAAGCTACACAAAATTTCGTTAACATCAAGCGGGATACTTCCAAAACTTTTAGAACAAAGAAATGCAATCATTTGAAAGCTAAAATTAAATAAATTGAATATAATAGTAAAAGCAAAAAGCATTCAGTACATGTATAAGGGCATCAACAAATTTATTAAAAGGTATCAAGCTCGCGTTTATATATTCAAGAAAGCCAACAGAACAATTCTCACTGATATAGATAGCATCTTGAATACAGGAAGGATTTCTTTCACGATTTACTTAACTGCAGCAAAAACTAATGTTCGTGGAGAATGTGAAATCTACACAGCAGAACCGTGCATTTCAAATCCTAACCGAACAGAAGTAGAAATCGCTGTAAATAAATTAAAGAAACACAAATCTTCGGGTATAGACGAAATTCCCTAATATAGTTAATTTTAGCTGGAGGACAAAAATTGTGGAACAAGATACACAAACTCATTCTCCTTATCCCCAACAAGGAGAAATAATAACAAGATTGAAAATAATCAGTTATTGTACCAATTCACAAGAAAAGCGAGAAAACTAATTGCAATAATTAAGAAGGCATTTCTCTTCTGTCCACATCCTATGAAATCCTTTCAATCATTCTATTAATAAGATTGACTCCATATGCAGATGAAATTATTTGAGATTAACAGTACGGATATAGGCTAAATTGATCCACTATCGACCAGATATTATCATTCGACAAATACTCAAAAATAAATGGAAATACAATATCAGGGTTCACCAATTATTTATGGATTTTAGAAATGCCTATGACTCGGTTAGGAGGAAGACATTGTATATACAACATTCTTAAAGAATTTGGAATACCAATAATAGTACAAGAACTAGTTAGATTAATCAAGATATGTTTAAGTGAATTCCAAAGTAAAGTTCGAGTAGCAAAATTCTTGTGCACGAGCTTTCGCGTCGAGAATGGTCTGTAACTAGAAGATGTGTTGTCCCCATTATTATTCAACTTCTTTCTAGAGTACGCCATAAGGAAATTCTAAGACAGCAATCAGGGCTTAGAGCTGAATGATATTCACTAAGTTATGACGTTTGCTAATGATGTAAATATAATAGGGGTTGTTAGTAGAACAGATGTAAAGTAAAGGTTTTATCAAACGTTTGCAGCGATATGGGTTTTGAAAATACAGAGAAAACTAAATGCATGGACCAAGATAGTATGAGTGATCCTCTATTTAATAACATCCTTAATTCGAAAGGTACAAGCTTGACATTAAAATTGTCATTACTATTACAGTGAAACCTCTGAATAACGGACACCAATGGGACATGAAATGTTGTCCGTTACTGAGAGGTGTCCGTTACAGAGAGTTTACAAAAATTTAATTTTTCACAACGGTAATTGTATACAGTAATATACAGTAAATACATTATGAATGAGCGTAAATACGTAAAATTCAATATGAAAATAGTGTATTTAGTACGTATTTGAATTACTGGGAGGGATGAAGGAGAGATTTATTTCTGTTAAATAATATTATTGCTGGGGGATGTGTTAATATATTTGCATACTGCAAAAGATGCATGAGAGGGAAAGTGGGGGAAGTTTTTCATTTATTTCAAATTCTCAGAACCTTCTCAAGAGATGTGTTAGGAACCAACTAACGGGCTAAACTCCTTTGTTTAGCGAAAAAGGCATACTTTTTCCTCTACAAGTTTAACAAAACTCATTAGCAAGTGTCCTCTGAGAATCCTCAGTAGAAATGTGTGTGTGAGTATATGTGTTTGTGCATTGGTGCGTTATATTCGTTGAAGGAATTGATAAATAGATAAGTTATTGGAAGTGTATATGTTTATTGACCTAAAAGGAAGCCGGAAAAACTCCAACCCAGACTTGTTCCAGTATCATAAGTAAAAGAAAAATGTTGCTGTTCAAAAAAAAAAAAAAAAAAAAAAACGAGGGAAAACATTCCTCGTTGAGAATGCTATTGTAAAACAATCAATGTTTGTTTTGTTACCTATGATATTGTCGGGAAGGATGCAAGGCCCAGAGGAAAAACGACTAATAGGGAAGAGAAGATCTTTCACATATTATTCTTGGTCATATAACTGACCCTGTATGAGCGTTATTGCTTACTGAAGGTTTTCTAGGATTTCCAGAAGAAAACAGTTTATTGTAGGCAGACAAAAAGAGAAGAATTTCAAGTTCAGCTTGATGCTGTTCTGTTTGGTGGTTCACCAATTCTAAACTCATGATAGATACACTTGTGGGGAAAATACTTTTCTGTATATCGCAGAACCGAGAATAATTCCTGTCCGTTATGAAGAGGTTATTGAAATGTTTGGGGGGGAAAAGGACTGTCCGCGTCCGTATGTGAGAGTGTCCGTAAAAGGGAGGGTTTTGTTCCGTAAGAGAACATATAGTTTTGCCGGGACATAAAAATCTGTCCGTATTGTAGAGGTGTCCGTTATTGAGAGGTGACCGTTAAGAGAGGTTTCACTGTATTACTTTACTAACTGAAATACCCATTCTTCGCATGGTCAGATAAAATATACATGTAAACAAATTGAACAACGAAAGAAAAAAATATCGGTCATTTTATACTACTTTTACATATCCTGGTAATAGGGCGATCATATGTACCGTTTTCGTGGCGTGTCCCGGCCGTCCCTTCAGTAGACGGTAAAAAGTAGCATTTGTCAAGTTTTATGTAAGTGAAAAAAGTAAATAAGAAACTCAGACCTTACGGGTATGGCGAGAGATGTTGGTAGCTTGGCACCTCGCGGGTGGAGGTATTGGTTGAGTGTTGGCAACACTGGAAAAATCAGTAAAACGCAAGGTGTTCATTGTCTACAGAAGGGAATCTTGTGGTTGCAAGAAGTCTATTTTGCAATTTAAGTGCGAAAACATGAATTGTGTATTTGTTTCCAGACGTATGGACGAAGGACAACACGTGGATAATTTAAAATTAGTGATCCTTACCTATGGCTATTCCTAAACTCTGATAAATAATTTATGCTTATAAGGAAAGGACATAAACCTGTCAGCCGGTCATTCGAATCAAACCTAGTCTATTGGATAAGCATAACTAAGATATGTTCATGCACAAAAAATTAGGTGCCATGGACAACGGAGTAAGTCCCTGGGGCCTATTAACCCTGTTAGTATAAAAAATTTGTAGACTCGCAGTCAAGTAGCTATTGCATCAACACTATTCATTGGAAAGTCATGATTTACAGTTTATTCTCTTCAGCATGAAACATGCTATCCAGGGGTGCTATGTATTGGGGTCCATAACCTACTTGAACAGCACAAATTGGGAGAATTTCGGGAAAATTCTCTCCAGAAATTCATCCCAACAAATTTGGATCCTTCTCGAGTGGCCTCGGGTAAAAGCACACAATTCAAATGTATCTCGAAAAATACTATAGGCAATAAGAAATATGTGCACCAAGGTTTGTATTACTAGGCAGAATAGGCATGAGGAAAAGCGTGTATTGGTATTAGCGTGTGACATTAGAGCATCAGTGTTATAACTCACAGGTTCATGATTGTAAACAGACTTAAAATAATGTGCAAAAGCCTCCGCAATATCCCTGTTACACTGTAGACTTTCACCATTATACATAAGGGGACCATTAGTCAAATGCCTTGTTTTATTTTTGATAAAATTCCAAAAGTTTGTTGGATCATCTGCTATGCAATTCTCGGAGTTAGCTACGAATACTTTGTATGCTTTCGCAATTTTTGTCTTTACCTCCGTCCTTAAACTACAGAATTTATCACGGTAATATGTATTGTTGTCTATTGTGTTCTTCCACTTTTTGTGATAGTACGATTTTTGTTTGATTTTTCGAATTATTTCTGAGTTAAACCAGACAGGAAAGATTTTATTACTGGGATTCTTTTTAGTTGGAATGCATTGTTTAAATACGTTGTCAATTAATTGATAAAAAATTTCTACAGCCTTATTTACGTCATTTAAATATGAAAGGCAATTAAAATTAACTTTTGAAAGTTCTAAATACAATTTATGATAATCGGCTTTTCTGAAATTAAAACCAGATGATCTATTGTTTACTTTTTGTTTTGGAAAACGTTTAATTGAAAGCGTTATAATTAAGGGGGGATGGTGATTGTCTATAGGTACCAATGGTGAATTTTCACGGTTTACTTCAATTTCGCATGCATTCGAGAGTACTAGGTCCAGTGTACGGTTATTGGTATTTTGTATATTATTATACATAGTTAAATTATAGAGTGACAGGAAATTGAGGAGGCTTTTACATTTAGTTGAGGAATGAGTGAAGTCAAACATAGAATTGCTAATTTCCGGGAGGTTGAAGTCCCCAATACAGAGAATAGAGCTACCCACTGGGCAATTACTTTCAATGAAAAAGAAATATGTGCAAAAAAGAAATAAAATATATGTAATAGAAATATATGTAAAAAAAAGAAATAAAATGAAATAAAAATGACTGCATTTCTGACTTCATCACTCTAGAACCACCCGACCGATCTCAATCAAATTTTCAACATACATGAGTTTAATGGCAGGGATTACTTTAGGGTATTCACTTTGACGATGTAACGTAGAGGAGGGGGAGGGGTAAAGAAATTTACAAATGATCAAAAATAACCAATATTAGTGTTGAATACATAGCTTTCGAGGTCGATAAGAGAAACAGTTACACTTCTGATGCTGTTTCAATCCAACTTCAGCCCTGATGGTTGGGGAGGGGGTACAACATAGGGGAGGGGATACACACTTAAAAATGATCGAAAATGACTAATATTAGTGTCCAATCAATAATTTTAGGAATAGCTGAGATTAACAGTGACAATTCTGATGCCGTATGACAATAATAATAATAATAATAATAATAATAATAATAATAATAATAATAATAATAATAATAATAATAATAATAATAATAATAATAAGAAGAAGAAGAAGAAGAATCGAAAATGACCAATGTTAATGTCTAATCCGTAGTTTTCGGGATCATTCAGATGAACAGTGACATTTCCAATCCGGTTTAAATCCAAAATCAGTCCCGCCACTTGGGGGAAGGGGAGAAAGAGATATATAAAAATGATCGAAAATGGCCACTATAAGTGTCGAATTTATAGTTTTCTGGGTCGGTTAGATGAACAGCGATACTTTCGATCCCGTTTAAATTCAAATTGAACCCCGCAACTTGGGCGAGGGGAGGAAGAGATACTTAAAAATGATCGAAAATGACTTATATTAGTGCTGAATCCACATTTTTAAGGGGCGCTGAGATGAACGGTGACACTTCTGATGTCATGGCCCGCAATATGGGGGAGGGGGATATACATATATATAAATGATCGAAAATGACCAATATTAGTGTCGAATCCATGGTTTTCGGGATCGCCGAGATGATCAATGATCTTTCCGATACTGGTTAAATCGATGCCATTTAAAACGAAAACAGCATATTTCACGGGTACTACACACATGAGATACGGAGTTGTGCGTTTAAATTTTCATTTCAACCCAGCGAAGCTAATTTCTTTATAAGAATTAATTGAGACATTTTTCCTACATGCAGGTTATCTTAAAATATATATCTAAATTCAGCAAACAAAATAAAAACTATCTTCGTAAAAAGTAGTCAAAACCTGACCAAGAGCGGATACATTTTCATATGATTGATTTATGTGTCAATGGACTGTGCCATCAGAAATACGCATCTATTTATCAGAAAATTCAAATTATGTCATGTACTGATGTCAGAAAATATAGCAGTAAATATTATCGATATATCTTTATGTGGAGTACCAAAATACTTTTTACTACTCTCGTCATTGTGCTGTAATTTTGTGCTTTAAACTGAGGACTGCTGTGTCTTAGTGGTAGAATTGTTGATAAGTGTTTCGATCCCAGCTCGCTCCAAATCGGCTTTATAGTAAACAAACACCATGTGTCTGGTTTTTCTCGGAGTTTTTTTTTATTTCCTCCCATGCTGTTCATTCTACCATTTACGGTGTATTTCAGTATCATCATCACTGTCTCCCTTAACACTGGACTATATTCGTGGGACGCTAAAAAAGATGAGCAAACACAATGTTTCGTCATATAACTTGATAATCAGGAAAAAGACTAAAATTTGGAGTACCCATAAATTGAGAATGGGAGAACGAGGTATATTTTTTGTAGTTGCCGCCGTTTTGAGAAATTAATGTTAGTATCTGCATTTACATTCATGATGCAGGATTTAAGGTACATCGTTGCACATAAAAGGAAAAGGCGTAGGCATAACACTTTTAGAGAACATAGAAATAGATTAGGAATATTTTATCAGGATAATTTGCTTTAGTAACAGAAAACCTATTCAAAGTATATCGCTCCCTGAGTAGCGGATGTGAATCTGTTTTTCACTTAAAAAAAAAAAAAAAAATCTCAGTTTTGTCATGCTCATTCATTGTAGATGAAACTCATTTTACTTACGACGTAACTAAATCTTACTTACAAAAGTAACGAAGACACGCTACGGAAAGTATGCTTTATGTGATATTTTAAATTAATCTTAGAAATCTTCTTATAGAATACGTAAGCATATATTAATATTAACTATTGATTATAACTAGAAACAGGCATATCTAATATTTGTGTAAGGAAGTTCGTTAGCTAAATGAAACTGCATCAAAACGTAAATTAGGAATATATGTCGCTCTGCTCTAGGGAAATTAAGACTTTGACTCTAAGGGCGAGGAGATTTGCTGTGGGGAAAATAACCTCTGGTTTTTAGTAAAACACTAGGTATTTGCCCCCGAGGTATTTTTGCGAAAACCCTGGGTTTTTCAGTGAAGAGATTTGCTCATTATCAACCGTGGGGTGAAATACCCAGGGTTTTTCTTGAAATCCACCGACTTGCTGTACATGTGACTGAAAAGTATTATTTTCCCTGTCTGTCTAATCGAATAGAACCCAGCGATCGTTTCTAGCTTTCCTGTGAACACGGTTATATCTTTCTTCTGCAGCGTTTTGAGGATTTGGAATAGGCGTTAACATGCAGCTTGTACAAGCATAACCACCGTCAGCTATTAATAATCCAGGAAGGTTTCTTTCTTCAGCTATGACTCTCAGGGAACAGTTCCTCCAAACTGTTGAATCATGGTTGGCGCCAGACGAACGTGCAACGATATTTAATATTTTCATATTAGAATCACAAACTAGCTGTGTATTGATACTATGTACCCCTTCCCTGTTTCTGTACAACTCTGCAGTTGGACCAGAGGGTGACAGAATTGGAATATGCGTTCAATCAATTGCTCCAAATGCACCAGGGAATTGTGAGCTCTCATAGAACTTCAGTTTCACTGCAGGCACTTCTGTTCCAGCAGGCAGTTTTATGAACTAGGGTCTTCTTCTAGCTATAATTCCAACTACACTGTGAAATTGCAGTTGTGCGATGCACATTTACCAAATCACCACCAACTCGTTGAAAAGTGCCTGTGCGGAGAATGCGTAATGTAATCAATACCTGTAAATCTGCGGAGCAGTCATGCTTACGTACTGGTTTGTGTAGATCTTCTTCAATCAAATGCATTAATGGTCGGAAAGTTTCTTTGGTATAGCCAAAATGATCTCCAAATTCTTCATTACTGTAGACTGCCAAAGGATCTACTCTGCCACATATTGTATAATTTCTTTTATGTGGATGGTTCTCAATAACATCACCAACGTAATTGATAAGGTCTATTTCGTCTATGTTTATTACAGGAAATTATTCCGTCTGAAAAAACACTCCTACCAGTAGGATAAATTTCCTCCAGTAAAGTGCTAGGTATTTAAACCTTGGGTTTTTTCACTGTAGACCAAATATCTTCATTTTTAAAAACCCAGAGATATTTAACTCTCCAGACGAAAAACCACTGGTGTTTTGCTGGTGTTTTTTACCAAAACCAAGGGGGCAAAAACCTCGGGTTTTTTTGACACACACAAGCCAAATCTCTCCAACTTTAAAAACCTAAATGAGAAAACCCAGGGGATTTGAAAACCACTAAGCAAATCTCCCCGCCCTAAGTCTCTTCTTTATATGTAGTTGTCAATCGAACTTAGTGTCGCGTAGTCCTGTGCAACACTAATGTTATAAAGATGGGGACATTATACGTCAAGCATATTAAATTCGTAGCCCTTTACTCTGTTTTATGCTACCGTCAGTTTATTCCGATTCATCACTAAATTTACAAATTCAGTAAACTGCGTATCCCGACTTAAATAAATGCTTGCATTCACAAAATTCACAAATTTGCATCATAAGTGATTTCCGTGTTCGTTGAGTTCAGTTCAGTTTATTTTGAGTTTAACGTCCCATTCAGCAGCGAGGCTATATGAGACGGGGACTCTGTGATTAACGTGGAATCCGAACCACGTGACCTTCCGCCGGGAATCGAACCCGGAATTTCCATATTCTGTTGTACGTATCAGTATGAAAATCTTTTTCTAAAAACTATGAAAAGAACCAGTCTCCAACTAATTCAGTTAAACGACATTCATCTTACCTCTATTCTAAAGATCACCAGTGCAAGTACCATGTCTCCAGACATCTAAAAACTGGATACAGAGAAAAAAATAAGTGTCAGGTAGCAATAAGTGCCCATTTACTCAGAGTGTGAAATCTTTCAAAGTGAGAAATTCCCCCATTTAACATTTTCATTTTTAAAAATATTCCCACTAATCATTTGCTGGAAGGCAAAAAAGTGACACTGTTAGATATTTGCAAATTAATTACGGTAGTTCATTTGTATGTAACTTGTATTTCATATGTATGTGTGTACCTATCATTAAGGATCTAGGTCAAAGCTCCCACAGCCAAAACTTCCACACTCAAGAAATGTCAAAACGCCCACAAAATCGGTCATAATTCCCACACAAATGGACAAATCTCACAAATGCAGGAAGGGACAAAACTCTCACAGCCAAAACTCCCACACTCAAGAAATGTCAAAACGCCCACAGAATCGGTCATCACTCCCACACAAATGAACAAAACACCCACCTAATGCAACGGTCACAATCCCCACATAAATGGACAAAACTCCCACACAAATATACAAACTCCCACACGCAGAAATTGTCACAACTGCCACACAAATAGCCAAAACTCCCACACAATCGGACAAATCTTCCACACATTGAAATGATCCTGGTTGCACGTCTTGTAAGTTTAACACGTTGAAAATAATAAAAAGAAGTCCAAAAAACGCTTATGATCCAAAGTCCAAGACCCATTTGTGTGGCGGTTGTGACAATTTCTGCGTGTGGGAGTTTTCTCCATTTATATGGGGATTGTGACTGTTGCTATGTGTGGGAGTTTTGTCCATTTTTGTGGGAGTTATGACCGTTGGGGGTTATGACCGCTTACCTGTGTGGAAGTTTTGGCTGTAGGAGTTATGACAGTTCGTGCGTTTGGGAGATTTGTCCATTTGTGTGGGAGTTATGACCGATTTTGTGAGCGTTTTTACATTTTCTAAGTGTGGGAGTTATGACCGTTCGTGGATTTGGGAGATTTGTCCATTTGTGTGGGAGTTATGACATTTTCTGAGTGTGGAAGTTTCGGCTGTAGGAGTTTTGGCTGTGGGAGCTTTGACCTGCTCCCGTGATTAACAGTATTCTTATTCTTACATAATTTAATAAAAAGGTGGATGTTCAAATAAGTAAATTCTCTTTAGAGGACTCATTCCAATGCGAAGTTTTATTTTATATTCTGATCCCTCCTATTCTCTCACACAATTCGCCTGTTATAATTTCATGCATATACAATTATAAACTGTAAACAACAATATCAAAGAGCATATTACAGACCGGTAATTACTCATGAGAGTCGCCAGCAAAAGAGAACGTGACAAAATTGAAATCATTGTAGTATGAAATAGGTTCGAAAGCCTGAGGTAAAATTATAATATAGGTACATATTTACTTATTTTCTAAATACATAATTAATTGTATTTTTTATTTTACTTTTGGTAGTCCGCACTGTTGTGTACTGATTACTATTTAGCAGACTTAAGCTAGTGAGTCTGACATGCTTGTTCTATGTATTTGTATCAGTTCAGAATCACACCGGAATTTTAATCTTGTGCAAGAGCTGAATCCAAAAAGAATTGTGCAAAATTAATCGGGTGGAAGGTGCGTTATTCAATTTATACCATCTTGTATCCAAGGATACTGGACTAGACCACACAGAGACGTCGAATAGCCATGAGAGTCTTTTTAAATAAGTATGTTAGTTAAGACAATGAATCTGTAAGCGTGCGTTGCGGTGCTATGGAATACCAAAACTGGATAGTAAGCACGTGGAATGATATTGAATGGTGAATAGATTTGTAGCCGTGTATTTTCTAGTGGATTGGTTTTGTAGGACAAGAGCTACAGATTAAAGCGAAATGTGAACTAATAAAATGCGTCTGATGATTTCCTATGGAATTGAACCCAGACCTTGTGCATTCAAATAACTTGTGCTAACCATTAGACTAGTGAACAGAAGCCTTAAAGACCCTGTATTTGTGTTATCAATAAAAATGTGTTAATATTTTTAGAGTTAAACAGAAGCAATTCATTTCTTCCTAAATTTAACACGCAATAAATCCGTTTGACATGCAGATATTATACGTACAAATATTTAATATTTGTTTTTGGTGTCAGTTAAATAATCATTTGCCTGATACGTTACTACTAAGTTGTAAAACACTTAATATGCTGTGAAATATCCGGGGTTCATCACAAGATTGTAGAATCTGTTCTTACAGGTATCCCATGGTTGCTTGACACTAGAGTGAAAGTATTACCTTTTCCTTTAGGAAAAGTTACAGAACAAATTTGCCAGCTGCTAATGCAAATCTCTAATATAACTGGTATTAAAATGAAATGAATATGAGAATTTTGCTTAGTATATTTACCCACTTCTCTTCCTACATTTTGGGTTCAGTGAAAGTCAGACCTCATTTTAGCTTGCAACTCATCTAGTTAGTCAAGTTGCCGTTAAGCTTGATAATATTTGTTTAAGCATAATTTATATACTTCACTTCAGGTATAACAAAATTTATAATGTAGCAAATGATTTTTCGGTTCCGTTGGATTGATTACTGTCCCAATTACTTTGGATTTATTGTGGAAAGCGTAGGCTAGCTTCTACTACTCAACTCAGGCGACATTTGTGTGCTTGCCTGTCTGTCCAACTCTCATAAAGTCAAGTGATTATAAACATTTAGTACGCACCTTCCTCAACATTAGCAAACAAGCCTGTTATTTGATGCTGAAATCGAGATTGAGAACAAGAGAGTAAAATTAATAAAATCAACCCCATGTTGCAAGTACACACATATGCTTACTATGATAAGAAAACGATGTTCCAGTAAACCTACGCAAAAATTCTTCTCATTTAATACAATCTAATTGTAGTACACATTTTCATTAGAGCTTCCCAATCATTACTATTGTTTGGGGTTGAAATTTTCAAATATGAAAACATGAATTTACCCTACCCCCATCACTTAATTGAAATATTTCAGGATAATTTTATATTTTACAAAAAAAAAAATATTTCAAGTTTTTTAAGAACGAGGATTGAATTGACCTCTAATGAGAATTTAGAGATAACTAACTGTATGGCCTACAGAACTCGGAGGTTTAATGCCGCGTTCACAAAAGCTTTCCACTGACTTCTATCCTTAGCTAATTTGATCCACTTTCTACTTTGTATTCCTATTTCTGCGAGATCTATATTAATATTGTCCTCCCATCTGCGCCTAGGTCTAACTAATGGTCGTTTTCCGATTGGTCTTCCAGTCAAGACTTTCAAAGCGTTTCTACTTTCTTCCATTCTAGCTACATGACCCGTCCACCTAAGCCTCCTAGACTTGACGACCCTAACAATGTTGGGTAGACCGTATAAATTATGTAGTTCCTCGTTATGAAGTTTCCGCCATTCCCATCCTCGTTTCTCTTGGATCCGAATATTCGTCTCAGGATCTTGTTCTCAAATACTTTCAATCTGTGTTCTTCTTTCCGAGTAAGCGACCATGTTACGCAACCATACAGAACAACAGGCATGATTATTGTTTTATATATTTTAAGCTTCGAATTCCTCGACAGAATTCGCGACGACAAGATATTTTGAACTGCATAATAACATGAATTCCCTGTTTTTAGACGACATTTAATTTCTTCGTGAATATGGTTTTCGTCTGCTAATATTGAACCTAGATATTTGAAAATATCAAAAGTATTATTCGATATTTTAATGCATCCATAATTCACCGTATTACGACCCCGACGAACTTTCATGTATTTAGTTTTCTCTGAATTTACTTCTAAACCCATGTCCCTTAAAGCGTTTAATAAGATCTCTGCATTTATTTCCATTGTTCTCCTATTAAATTTATATCATCAGCATATGCCATAACTTGGTGAATACCATTCAACTCTAGGTCCTGGTTGTTATTTTGATTTTTCTTATAGCGTATTCCAGAACAAAGTTGAATAATAATGCCGACAACGCATCTACTTGTTTCAGGCCATTTTAGACTCGAAAGCTCGTGGACAAGAATTTTGCTACCCGAACTTTACTTTGGGATGCACTTAAAATATCGTAATTAATCTATTTTTGTTTTTTGTATTCCAAATTCTTTAAGAATATTGTACAATGTTTTCCTCCTAACCGGGTCGTAGGTATTTCTAAAATCCATAAACAATTGACGAACAGAGATATTGTATTCCCATTTCTTTTCGGGTACTTGTCGAGTGGTAGATATCTGGTTGATAGTTGATCAATTTTGCCTAAATACGCACTGTTAATCTCAAATAATTTCATCTGCGTATGGAGTTAATCTTGTTTTCGTACCGGAATTTCGTCTACACCCGGAAATATGTGTTTCTTTAATTTCTTTATAGCGATTTCTACTTCTATTCGATTAGGTTCTGTGATATACGGTTCTGCGGTGTGCATTTCCCTTTCTTCACGCACATTAGTTTTTGGCTGCGTGTTAAGTAATTCGTCAAAGAAATCTTTCCGTCTATTTAGGATGCTGGATCAGTAAGAATTGTTCCGTTGGCTTTCTTGAATATATAAACGCGAGCTTGATAGCTTTCCATAAATTCATTGATGCCCTTATACATGTCCCGAATGCTTTTCGTTTTACTATATATTTAAGTTATTTTATTTTAGCTTTCAAGTGATCGCATTTCTTTATTCCAAATGTTTTGGAAATTTCCCGCCAGATATATACAAAATTTTGTGTAGTTATTTCATTCGGATTTTGTTGCCAACTTAATTTTGCCTGTTTTCTCTTCTCCGCTAGTTGAATGCATTGCTGGTCGAATTATAGTTTATTCCTACGTATTTTGCGTGTCCTAAGTTTTCTTTTGCTGAAATTTTAATGATATCTCTAATTTCCATCCAAGTATTCTCAACACTAGTGCATTCCGAATCTTCTAAATCCAAGAATCTATTCGAAACTTCAATTTGGTATTCCTCTCTTATCTGGTTCTCTTTTAATTCAATGATTTTTTTTTATTCAACGATAATCCCACTCTTATTATCCGTGCTGCCAGGTAGTGATCAGTGTCACAATCAACTCCTCTAAACGACCGAACATCAATTATGCTTGATTGTCTTCTTGTATCTACTAAAACGTGATCGATTTGATTATTTGTTTTTCCGTCTGGTGAGGTCCAAGTATATTTATAAACGTCGCGATGTGGAAACTTTGTACTCTTCACGATAAGGTTTTTGAATGTTGCGAAGTTCACAAGTCTAACACCATTGTCATTACTTTCCTTATGCAGGCTTTCGTTTCTTATAATTGGTTTGAAAATATCCTCTCGTCCTACGTTCGCATTGAAATCTCCTACTAAAATTTTCATATGGTATCGCGAGAGTTGGTCAAATATCCGTTCCACTTCTTCGTAAAAACTGTCTTTTATATTATCATCCTTATATTCTGTCTCGGCATGTACATTTAAAACAATAATATAACACCACTGTCCCTTAAGAGTAATAAACGAGAGTCTATCATTAGCAAATTCAACCCGCTTAATTGCTGATTGCTGATATTATTCGTTAGTGAACCAAAAACCCTGTTCCTAATTGGTAATTTTTATTTCCTTGCCCGTAATAGAAAGTAAAATTTCCGGAATTCACAGTTCTATTTCCTTCCCAACTACTACTAGGTCCATCCAGTATTTCTCTAACACATTCGTTACTGATTTTAACGCGCCTGCCCTATAAAGACTTCTAATATTATGTTTCGCTATAATTTTTAAAAACTATTCAATGTTATAAGTATGATGTGCATGGTGTTTCAAGCTCACACAATCTTCTGATATGGAATGAAAATCAGTCAGTCCTAAGGATATTTAATCCCCTTCCCTAGATTTGAAAATTATTTGTTCGATATTTTTTTAAATAAGTATTGGAATTTGCAACAAAATGGCATATACCTCTTTTTTTAGGCTTATCAAACAAACAAATTAAAATTAAACAATAATGAAGAAGGTGAAGTGAAAACGTTTCCTCCACCGATGCCGAAAACACACATTCCGTGAAAATTAGTAATGAGCAAGTGCAAGACCGAGACAAATTATATTGTCTCGCACTGGACCCCTTGATCTTGCTCTTGCACATCTAATCTTGATTTTGCAAGTCTTGAATTTAAGAAATCTTATGTTTTCATAGCTAAATTTTGCACTACATTATTCTTGGTATGGACGTGATGGTAGACCCACAACAGATTTTAGCGCTTACGCCGTATAGGGTTGTGCAACTAGTTGATGTTTAGTTCCTGAGCCGTTTAGGATTAGTGCCCTTTAGATTCAATATAGTCTAGGTGTAGTGCCATCCAAGTTCAATACAATTTAGGACTTAAACCATTTCCATTTCAATTACCTTGAGAAATAAGCACATTTCTCCTTCCCCAAAGGGAAGAAGAGGCTTCTCCATCGTCTAATTATTTACTAGGGGAAACTTCTCTAGCGGATTGGAGTCGACAACCATCTCTAGTGTTGGTTCTGGAGCATTTTAAGCCGAGCTAACGTTCCCCTTTTGGTGCCAGGAGGCATCTCGAGCCACACGTTACATACTCCCACGGTCTGACAATATCTGGCAGATCTAGGAACCCTGAGGTATTTCTTACACTACTGGAACCACTGACTCATGCAGTTAAACCTTCTGTCCATAGGATATCTCTTTACATTTAGGTCGCCTCACTTTATGAGAAAGAAAAACAGTGATAACGTATGATTTACTTATATCCCCAAATTAAAATTAAACCTAAAAAAATACTTGAAAGTATGACAAAATCCACGCTCGACACACGTTCAAACTAGGTTATGTTCCAAAACGGATTTGAAACAGTACAGTCATTTTCCTATGATGAAACACTGTCGAAAACATTATAGAAATTTCCATCTCCTCAGCTTCTTAAAAGTAAAATTTTCGAAAACACTAGGGCGTGTAATCGTTTTCTTTTTTAAAGAAGAACCTTACGTACCGAATTTTATCCCTCTAACAGGAGATTTGTGATATATTGTATTTTGGCACACACCTTTCCTCTTAGGATATGCACTTCAATGAAAGTGGCTGAAAAACGCAGCTAGTCAGGACAGTGCAAATCATGTTCAAAATTCATCTTAAAGGGTTCAGTTAATAATAAGATTTTAATGGCGAGGAAAAGATTGAAGAAATTTTCCCTTCTTCCTTGAAAGCAAAATTTTCGATAAGGCTAAAACACCTAATTCAGTATTTTCATTTAAAATTGACATTTCAGATTTCACACATTGGGTTTTCTGACTAAATACTAGTAATTTTTAATATTAGGGAAATTGTATCCTTTCCCCTCCTCAGGAAAGAAATTTTTGAAAACTTTTAAACATGCATTCCATTTATTTCTAGTTAAGAGTTTAAATGCCAAATTTCACACTACTATCTTTTTTCGATTTGTTATATTTCGCATTTACTGGATAAATAGTGAAAATTTAAACATTCTAGAAATTGCCCCTTCCCCGTAAGAAGGAGATTATCCAAAATTATTCCATAAGTAAGAGTTTAAATACTGAATTTTAATCATCCAACTTAAGTAAATTTGGTATTTTCTGAATAAATGGTAGGAAATTAGAATATTATATATTAGCCTATTTGCCCCTTTGCTTCTTTAAATGCTGAATTTTAAAAAAACTCTGAAACAAATGTTAAGCTATTTTTAATGGTAAGTTTATATGCCAAATTTCATTTTCCTAACTTCAAGGGTCCATGAGATACTCTGTTCTTGGCTAAAAGAGTCAATTCCTCTTTCACCTCTTAGGATATGTAGTTCCAAAATTTCTTCTTTATCTCTTGCTTTCTTGACAAAATGAACTCTTTATCAAAATTGTATGCTCTTACCTGGCTTGGGCGAAGATGAGAGAGTTCCGTCTACTGTTTCATATAATAGTAGTATTTATAGGCAATCGGGTCAACCTATGTACGTTATGTTTTGGAAATGTGAGTTAATAAGTGACAGAAGTGTAAAGTGACTAGTCTTCGGCTAACTGGGAGACTTCGCTCCCAGACCACCGCATTTGCTTGGTCTACGGTCTCTCACTTTTCGTATCCCTAAGATATTTCTGATCTTAAGGGGTTTCGAAATATACCCATCTTATTGTAACAATTACAACTCCCGCTCTGTTTTCTTCCCATTTTTTTTCTTTTCACCAAAAACTGCTGAAACACATCTTTAATTAACATGTCTTTAGTCATAAGGGATTTAGAGAATTGGCTATGGTATTTTAACAATTGAAATCCCCACTCTTTTATCTAACAACTGTTTTTCCTCCCTTCTAGGATAAATATAAAAATCGCTAAAAACATATCTTCCATTATTTAAATTGCAAAATCTAAATACCAAATTTCATGTCTATAACCTTAACGAGTTTAGAGATATGGCCATTCAATTGTAACAACTGTAACCCCACCCCTTTTCTTCCTGGAATTTTTCTTTCCTTGTAGGGCAAATATCAAAAAAACTGTGTAACACGTGTGTAAATAATTCAAATGAAAAGTCCATATACTAAATTTCATATCTCTAAACTTTCAGAGATTCCGAAATATGGACATTTTAAGATGGTAATTGTCACCTCTCTTTCCTCCCCTTCCTCACTGAATTCCAAAAATCTTTCCTTAGTGGCACCTTACATCATAAATCCTATACCCCATCCAAATTTCGAGATTTTGGCTTAAACAATTTGGCCTGTGCGTTGATCAGTTAGTTAGTTCGCAGTATTTATTTTATATAGAGAGATACGTATATACATATTAAATTTATCCTTTGGAAAATATATTACTAAACCTTCATATTTTTTCTTATATTTTGGACTTTCATTTTCACATTTTGTTATTTTTCCTACATACTTTGTCTCTATTTAGTCAAAACAAATGGTAAAAGCTAGTATCTTTTCAAATATAAATATTTGCATTATCATGATTCACAGAATATTTCTATGGAACTTGCTTAAAACACAGCAAAATTCCATGTATACATTCATAGCAAGAATATACATTGTATATACATTTTCTTTCGTGCAACTACAAATTGTAAGTTTATTTGTCTGGCAATTTTTGGCAGAGAATTTCATGTAATCTGTGTATACACTACTTCATAAAATTAGTTTCTGAGAAACAAACAAAAAGATTTCTTTTACAATTTAAAGTTAATTTTGTTTATCTTCTTGAAGGAAAACATTTTGCAGTAGTGTGTGTACTGCTTCTGTTTCTTGCAAAAATGAGAATCATAACATCTTCTAACGTTCTATGTGCGAGTTTATAATTTCATCGTAAACTTTCCACAATATAACGACCTTGTTATAGCCTTCTTTACGGAATAAGAAAAGAAAGGCAGGAAATTGAAGGAAATGTTGTGGAAGAAAACTTAGAGGCGCCCTTCCCCATCATCACACTTAGGGGTGTGTTCTGAAGGACGAGGCGCTTCGTGTGAATTTAAAGTACCATAGCGTCCTCCACAATTACTCGAGTCAGCAGAGGCGAGCCACATTTGATCCCCCGAACCGTGAAAGATAGCCTCTTCGTACAAGAGAGTCGCCCCACAGCTTCATAAAGCAACTGTCCTCCATTCATAATTTGCCCGTTCTCCGCCTCAGTGGAGCGAGGCGCTACCAGCGGAATTAAGATTGTCGCTTCGCTTGTGGGTTATATGCTTTTTTTTTTTTTTTTTTTGTATGTTTCCTGCAATTGGGACTGAGTTATTTGTAAGTAAATTTCACAAGAGAAAACCATGCAAACCTCCTAACACACTAAGAGCTCAAATCCTAGCTTAAACACATGTAGTAGAACTACAGTAGCAATTTAATACTTCCTTCTATAATTTTGCTGAAATAAGCAACTGATATGATAATAAGCCATAGTGCTGAGTTAGTTTTTAGTTCTTTGCTATACTGTTAGAGGCACGGACATATAACGGGAAAATTCTAAATACTTGTAAATAGAAAACATATTGTCTTATAAAAATGATGCAAACCAAATTAGATTCGAGGGCTGTGGTAGCTCAGTTGTAGAGTGTTCACCTCTGGTGCGTGGGATCAATTTTTCGATCCCCGATCAAGCCAAGTGAACGTTGTAATGAACAAACACCGTGTGTACGGGTTTTCCCTGGGGTTCTCCCGTTTCCTCCCACTTTCATCATTCCACAATTTTCCTTCATTTCTCATCGTTACCGTCTCCTTTAGCCTAGCCGGCATACTCGTGGGACGTAAAACTTAAAGATTTCAAAGGTAAGATTTGGGCTTATGCCAAATCTTTAAACACTAAATATGAATACTTAACATTTTTGTTGTAATGCTTTCTGTTGTACAAGCTTTACTTTTTATAGATTTAAACTAGTCGCTGAGCAAAATAATACTTTTATTTTAAGAATTATTAATGTGTACCAATTTCCTTCATCAGACTTTATCTAAAATGGATAGCTGGCGAAATTGGTACACATTAATAATTCTTAAAATAAAAGTATTATTTTGCTCAGCAAGTAGTTTAATTCAAACATATTTGTTGAATGTGTATGTGACGAAAAATAATTGGAAACAAACTATTAATGATTTTTACTAGGGTTTTGATCAGTCAAAATGATCAGCATCTTAGCTGAAACTGAAGTAAGTGCACAAACATTTTTCTAATGAATTTGTAGTAAGAATGATAATTTCCACACTTCAGAACTAAGTAATGGAAGCAGTGTTGAATGCAGACATGTTCACCCGGGGGGAATATGAACTCGAGGGCAGGGAAGTTTGGGTGAAGTAATTTCTACATTTTGTGATTGATATTTTGAGTTTCTCCGGGGGGAAATGAATTTTCTTCGGGGGAGAAATTCCCCCCGGGCTACCCCCTGAATACATCCCTGAATGGAAGTAGAATAGATATGTCCGTCTGTCCTCAGGTATCAGAGTAAAACCAATATGAGATAGCAAGGAAAGTTCTTCAGATATAGATATAGCGGCCAAAGATGGGATTCCAGCTCCGTAATTATATGTCTATTCCAACTGGAATTGGTATATCTACCATTTCTTGTTTCACTGTTAATTGCAACAGATTAAAAATGGTAAAAAATGGAGTGAAACTTTTTAAGTACTCGTGTTTAAGTTGGAAATCTCAATAATAAGACTGTTATCTTCCAACAGAGAAAGTAACGAGAGTAGAAAATAACAAGAGACAATGTATTGATATGAATCTAATGTCAGAAAAATATAGTCAATTTCGTATGTAACATCTATATCTATATCTATATCTATATCTATATCTATATCTATATCTATCTATCTATCTATCTATCTATCTATCTATATATATATATATATATATATATATATATATATATATATATATATATATATATATATATATATATATATGGATAGATAGATAGATATTAACAGACTTTGCAAGAATAGGTTCTACCTCAGCTTTAATTCTTTTATTGAACAGCAATTTGAAATACATCGTTTACGGTTTTAATATTGTACGAGGAATGATCAGAAAGTAAGGTTACAAAGCCAGCAAGGAAATGTGTATGTATTATTTCATACAATACAGTCAACAGATAGTATATACATTAGGTTATTTTCGACATAGTCTCCATATTGGTTGAGGCACATGTCACATGGGATGAGTTTGAAGATTCTCTCCTGATAAAAATCATGTCCTTGCGTATTCAGCTACGGTAATGCACGAAGTGTTTCACCTCCTCATCTGAAGCGAAGAGACGATGTCCTAGGTGCTTCCGAACTACATTCCCAATTCTGTCATCCGATGCCGTAACGTGATGTTTCTGTTGTCCTGAATCAGCTCCTCCAAGTGAGCTGTGTTCAAATCTGTTGATGCTGTGCCAAATCGGGAGCCACGCATCGGTGACGATTTCTGTACCAGCCGCAAACTTTCGACACCATTCTGTGACATACTGATGAAACATTAGTCTCTCCGTAAACCACTACCAGCTGCCGGTGAATTTCAGCCTCTGTTACATGTTTCACCCACAGAAATCGAATAACTGAGCGAACTTCTTCGCGAAACCAGTTTTCAAAACAAGTCACCATTTTTGTATCCCCTCGTATATATATTTGCTGTATGGTAACGTAGAAACTTGGAAAAGTGTGGCATAAATTTGGTGACAGTCAGTTGAGTGGATTGCCAGGAAGAAGACGTTTTGTTGTTTTTGTCGATTCACTTTTAACGTTGATCCAACAATCTGGGCAATGTATGTTGGCTCTTATCTTATATATATTGTTACAGATAAGGCTATATACTCTCCTGTATTTAAGCATTAGTTATTTGTAATGTTACTAGCCTGTATGCAGTCAACAATTAGTTTCAACTATAACAATAAAATGGCGTCTCATGGAGAAATACTAGACAGAATGTTTGCCAATACCTCGGAGTTTCGGAATTGCCCAATAGTGCAAAATAAATTATCAAAAATTTTAAATATTTTTTTAAAATTGAAAAGTAAGTATTAAGTTAATTATATTAGTTTGGGAAATAGATCATAGCTTAGTTATAAGAGTTATTAGCTTTATTAATTAGAATAGTTTGCTATATTTATTCTTTTAGTTCATTAGTAGCCTACTTCATTATTCTATAGTCAGTAACCCTATTTTAGATATTTGATCCTTCATCATAGGCTGCAGTTTTTTCTGTGTATGATTCAGTGTGTGTTTTACAAATTTATTTAGCGTAGTAGCGTCCATTAGCAGTTAACCAATTTTGTCCAGCTTATTAACGGCATGTGAACACTGGACTAATAAAGAATACTGTCGTTGGAAGCAAAACAATAATGCGTATGTGTGTGATTTCTACAGTTCCTAATATTGTTTCCATTTTAATGAATATTTTACTTAATGCACCATTATTTCTGAATTTGTTTCATAAGAGTAAATTTTGTTTAGTCTATTACCTATTAACTTTCATTTGTAATAGTTCCAAAGATGATCAGGTCTGGTCATGTTTCTCATAAACTTATGTCTGCAATTATAATTCTTATTAAACATTTAAATTGTAAATTTCGGTATATTTTTAAAGTATTTTAATGCATTCACTTCTTTCGTAAAGGAAAGTCTAAAGTAAACAGTATGTTCTGGATTACCCGGACCACTGGGCATACTTTTAAAACAACTCACTGATTTGTTGAAAAATGTTACTTTTAACTTTCCTCTGGACTTTAGTACACCAAAGAAACTCCAAGCTTCCTATACGCAAGAAATCATATTTCGATTTATGAAAACAAAAGAGTTATTTATAATCAAAGCCCCGGTCTCCCCTACACATATATATAGATAGATATGAAAATACCTCAATAATAGTAACACAACAGAGAAAATATAAAAGGCAAAACCTCAGAATACTTTTTTTTTTAAATCATAGGAATAAAAATGAGAATGGTGCCACTAAGGACTCCAGTATTCTTCAAAATCTAAGACGCCTTGCCAAGCAACTAGCTGAAACTGAAACTCTGGCCGGTGGCTGAAACTCTGTGCAGTTACCAATTTCATGCATTTCAATTACCACACATTCTATGACACATGAAACTCCAGATACATCGGCCTTGTAACCTTAATTTCTGATCCTCCCTCGTATTTGCGTACATCAGAAAAAGTAAGAAATGCTGAGAATTTGCATTCAGATATGAATTCAGCACCTCAAGTGTAGGTTCCATCTTCTCTCCTATCTGCCAATGAAACAGGAATTATTAAATAGATCACTTATGGTTACAATATTGATCTTTAATTGTTCGGAAATTTACCATAGTTCCACAATGTGAAATGGAACTCAATTGTTGTTACTATGGAAATAGAACAAGGTTAATTTAAACACTACTCAATAGTCGAGTGCATTTCCTAGAGACAAAGTATTTTAGTTTGATTAAAAATATCCTGTTAGTGGGTTTATACGAAGCTATCCTGTTTATTCTCCGTATCTTCATTTCTCGAATTCTTTTATCAACATTTACTAATTTGTCATTTGTTTCGTTTAAGTTAGAGGGAATAAGCACACAACGTTGAACTAAAGACTTCAACTCAACTTCTGGCCGATTCTTCTTAGATCTCCCTGTTTTGTTAATGAAATGTACAGTATCTTTGGTGGTAGTAGTTTTGTGTGTAGTTCAATTTTTTATTAGATAACATGATAACATATCCGTACTCAAATCACTTCTAATAAAATAGTTCAAAGACAATAATTTAAAAAGATTCAATATATAGAAATAACAACAATGAGTTGGAAGCCTATTATGGGAAAGTTACTATTTTAAAATTATATTGAATCTTAAATCTCACTATCTCGGGTAGACTGGGAAATTGCTTTCTCAGTTTATTTAATTTCGAGGATGAAACAGTGTTAATTCATTTTCTGAATTGAATAAGTACTAACTATGAAATTAAAGACATTGTCAGTACATACGTATATAACAAACTGCCTGAAAATTAAAGATGTATATTTGTTAAACAGTTGTAATATAAAAATAAAAATACCCAAATTCATTATCAAAACTTGATGCTACAGTCTTATATACCAATTAATGAAATTAGTATTTAATATTTGTTTAATAATACGTAGAATATACTAATTTATGAAATCTAAGAATCCTAACCTGTTAAGAGAAGTGTTTCATGTTATGGTTTTACTAGCAAATTTATTTACATTAAGGACAGATATTCTTCTTTACTTATACATTTCTACCTCAAATTCAATTTTAAGACAGAATACGGAAGCACCAAATTTAACTAATACGCATAGTTTCTGATTTCAGTCATAGAATAGCAATATAGTCCATAAGCAAGCTTTGTTAGCATTAAAATTTTAACATGTTTATATATTCATAAATTCTATAATATGATTCACCAGTTTAAATTAGAACATTAGTTGAGAAAATCCTCGCCGACACGATAATGATATAAAAGATATGCTAGTAGAATTGAGGCTGGATAGACGGCCGAGTCAGCAAAAAATTATCTTGTTTTCCTAGAAATCGATATCATTTCCTGGAATTGGGAGGCAAGTTTCGACAAGCCTTTAGTTGCTATGTTCATAGCCTTTTACGGGTAGTACAGAAGCGCGTGGGAAAATTTTGGTTTATTTGAATCCCCGTTACCCCCTACTCCTCCTGGAAAGCCAAAGAGCATAAGCGATTTAGCCCCTTGGTCCTATTCCCACGAGATGACTGGAGAATATGAACTGAAAACATGATATTCAAATGAACGAAGCTTCTCAGCAGATTGTATGAAATTGGTCTTAGTTGCTAAGGTAAATATTATATGTCATGATTTTTTTTTTTTTTTTAAAAGCGTGAGATGAGACACACTATATGAGTCTCATAACGAAACACATACTCATGCAAAATCGTGTTGATTAGCCCCTTGGCCCTATTCCCACAAAGTGTCTGTAGAAGACGTGATAGTCAAATGATCAAATCCTCTCACGAAATTGGCTTAGTTGCTAAGGTAAATATTGTATTTCACAATTTTTTTAAAGACGTGAGACATGAAACCAGATATAAGTCTCATAACGAAACACATACCTATACACTCCTTTCCCCCACACCTCCTGCGAATGGATTCCATTGATTGAGCAAATTCTAATAATGGAAACTTCTCATAGCATATCATATTGTTTAAAACGTAGGGTGTGAAGTGTGTTATATGAATATTCACATGATGGTATCTGCTGTGCTAAGTAAATCGATATCACTTCCTGTTTAGTTGTTATGTTCATAGCCTTTGAGAACATCATGTTGCTAGAAACAAGATGAAACATGCCTTTTAGGGTTACCATCAGCTATAGGTTCATGAAAAAACACGCCTTTTCTAGTCGCCTTGTATTGGTTAGCTAATTTGAATTCCCAAGCCCCGCCCCACCTCCCGCAAAGACTCTTGAACGTCTACCGGATCTTCATCAGAGTCCTTTCAGTTACCACGATTGAAACCTACCAATTGATTGTGTTTTCAGCTTAAACTGTAGTGAGTGTTTTGTGCTTTAAGTTCTTAGGATTAAATCCTATCAATTGATTGTGTTTTCAACCTAAAACTGAAGTGTATGTGTGTTTTGTGATACCGCTCGTTCTTATTAAAATAGGTAAGTAAAATATATATGTTCTTTCTTCATTTAGTTATAAAGGCAGTTGAAAGAACAAGTGTATTTATTCAAAGTTCCGTTCATGTTCTAACATTTAAAAAAAAAAAAACACACAGACACATATGTGAATGTCTGTTTTGTTAGTCTCTTTCTTCCTCTGTTTTGCTAGTACATTGAACTACATCTTAAAATGGTTTAGTTTCAAAAGCAACAGATAAGATGCCATTGTCAAATGTTTTGATGATACGTACTACAACGAGATAACAAGACTGCCCTAGTTAAAAACACATAAGCGAACTTCTATGATGCTTCTAAGAAAAATGATAAGATGAAATTCTTGAATGTTTTCTGGTTCGCATTGCAATTGTCGCAAGAAGTGTCTGTAGACTTGGTATTTTAATTTTGATAATATGATGTATACGTCTGTCTTTCTGTTTGTAAATGAAATCTTTTAAACAATGAAGAGATTTACGTCCAACAATAAAGCCATCAAGGTCTGTCTGTCTTTCTATGTCGGCTATGCTAATGGAGGCGATGGTGATGAGTTGAGTTGATTTTAGTTCAGCGTCCCTTTCAACAGCAAGGCTATATGAGACGTGGACCTACTGATTATCGTGGAATCTGAACCACTAAGTTTTACGTCTTACAGTTATGACGGCTATGCTAATGCAGGCGGTGATGATGAGTTGATGAGTTGAGTTGATTTTAGTTTAGCGTCCCTTTCAGCAGCGAGGCTATATGAGACGTGGACCTACTGATTAACGTGGAATCCGAATCACATGAGCTCCCGCCGGGACGATGGTAATGAGAAATGAATGAATGAAATGTTGCATTAAATTCACGTACACGGTGTTTGTCCACCGAGTTTTTACGTCCTACGGTTACGTCTACTAGGCTAATGAAGGAGAGGTGATAAAGAAAAAATTAATGAAATGATGTAATGAAGAAAGTGGAAGGAAACTGATGAACTCCGAAGGGAAATCCACGCATACGATGTTTGTCCACCACAATGTTCATAGGGCACGAACTGGAATCGAATCAGGGACCCAAGCACTTGAGGTGAACGCTCTACCACTGAGCCACCGTGCCCTCTGGAACGTAAAAATGAAATGATAAGGACGGTTTTCGGGGGACAGTCAATAGCATCTTTTCGTTAAGTTGTAAAGGAAGCAGGGAATTTGTGGTCGCTAAAATTAATGACAAGTATATAGAAAAAAAGACATGATTTGAACACGGGACCTCATGCACCAGAGGTAAACACTCTACCACTGAGGCACTGAAGTTAATTTCATAATTTTCTAATGTTAATAAGAGTGAAATCTAACGTTAAATACACATACACAAGTCAATGAACTGAGAGAGTTTCTGTATCTGCAATGTCTACTTGCAAAGAGCAGAAAAATAAGATAACAGAACATGTTTTGTATTTCAATGTTGTTCTCCAGCTGTCGCGTCAACATTATCTTAGGTCATGGTTTCAGACAACACGAAGCGAAGATATGTATGTGTGTATGTGTTTTAGGTAATATTAAAACAGTGTTTGAGATCTAAAACTTTACAAAACTAGTGTTGCTTATTCATCTCGGATGTCGTTACCTATGTCATATGATGTTGATTGATTTTTGAGTTTAACGTTCCGTTCAGCAGCGAGGCTATATGCACCACAAAGTTCACACGGCGAGAGTTAGGATCGAACCAGGGACCCCAATCACCGGAGGTGAACGCTTTACCACTGATCCACAGAACCCCACGATTTCAACATGGGGCACAAATCTTCAAGTTAAAACAATTGTCTATTCTCAAATAAGAGAACATTTCTCCATTTCTTTAAGTTGATCTAGGAAGTTGAACTTTATACAGTTTTCTCCATATTATAGTCTAAGCTGTATGTGATATTACTTTAAAAGGACGAAAGTAGTTAAAATATTCCCTATTATTATCATCAATTTCTTCTAAAATGCTCAGAATCCCGTTATAGAATTCGTATACTAGCTATGTACACAGGCGTGCATTAAGAAATTTTTTGTTGGGAGAGGTCCAAGCTTTGGGCGACGGGGCTCAAACACTACAAGCCTCTGTGTAGTATTGAACGCATATTATTTTGCACTCGAAAAGACAATAAGTACTTGTAAAATACTTTCATCTATATTGTCATAGCGTCCCTTTCAGCAGCGAGGCTATATGAGACGTGGACACTAAATCACCAAGGACCCCTATCGCATCACAAGTGAACGCTTTACCAATGATTCACCGAGACCCCCTAGTACTTGTAAAAATTCTTTCATCTATATTGTCATAGCGTCCCTTTCAGCATCGAGGCTATATGAGACGTTGACACTAAATCACCAAGGTCCCCTATCGCATCACAAGTGAACGCTTTACCACTGATTCACCGAGTCCCCTTAGTTCAAAGTACAGTACTCATGTAATAATATTATCTAACATAAAGTTTACTTGTCGAGGGGCTCCCTGGGGGTAATATTCATACACGTAAAATATTTTAAAATAAACAATATTAGTACCGATTCCATAGTTTTCGAAGGTGGTGTATTCAATAAAGACACTTTGAAAATAGTAACATGACATCTAAGGGGTAAAAAAAAAAAAAAGTGGTGAGCTCACGGGGTCTCCCTAGGGGGTAATATTCATACACGTAAAATATTTTAAAATAAACAATATTAGTACCGATTCCATAGTTTTCGAAGGTGTTGTATTCAATAAAGACACTTTGAAAATAGTAACATGACATCTAAGGGGTAAAAAAGTGATGAGCTCACGGGGGATGATATTCATACACGTAAAAAATAATTTAAAATAAACAGTATTAGTTTCGATTCCATAGTTTTCGAAGATGTTGTATTCAATAAAGACACTTTGAAATCAGTAACGTGACATCTAAGGGGTAAAAAGTGTTGAGCTCCCGGGGGTGATATTCATACACGTAAAATAAACAACATTAGTATCGATTCTATAGTTTTCGAAGGTGTTGTATTCAATAAAGTCACTTTGAAATCAGTAACATAACATCTAAGGGGTAAAAAGTTGTGGGCTCCCAGGGGGTGGTATTCTTACACGTAAAAAGGGGAGCATATGAATAAGACAAGTAAGACACATGTAGAAACGGTTTTCCGGGGAAAGTCAATAGCATCTTTTCGTTAAGTTGTAAAGAAGATAGCATTGAATTTGTGGTCGCTAAAATTAATGACAGTATAAAAGAAAGAAGTGTAGAGAGGAGGAGGAGGAGGAAATACGGATTTCGCGTTCACTAAAATTAACGATAAAATTCTAAAACAGAATAAGTATAAAAGACCGTGTAATCTACATATCTTCATTAGTCAATACATTTGAAAGAGATTGTGAGCATACATTTGTTTCACTCTTCATCCCATGGAATAGGAAGAAAAGTTAAAAATATTTAAAAGGTATGATGAGAGATTATTTCATTGACATTATAAAGTTCTGTCTTATATAGTATATATTTATATATCTAATATATATTGATTTATAAGTAACAAAATTCATTTCTTTTTTATTTTAGGTTGCATACAAATAAAGATAAGTGTAATCCTTTTCCCTATTCCCGTTGATATTTCGCATCACAAGTGAACGCTTTACCACTGATTCACCGAGTCCCCTTAGTTCAAAGTACAGTACTCATGTAATAATATTATCTAACATAAAGTTTACTTGTCGAGGGGCTCCCTGGGGGTAATATTCATACACGTAAAATATTTTAAAATAAACAATATTAGTACCGATTCCATAGTTTTCGAAGGTGGTGTATTCAATAAAGACACTTTGAAAATAGTAACATGACATCTAAGGGGTAAAAAAAAAAAGTGGTGAGCTCACGGGGTCTCCCTAGGGGGTAATATTCATACACGTAAAATATTTTAAAATAAACAATATTAGTACCGATTCCATAGTTTTCGAAGGTGTTGTATTCAATAAAGACACTTTGAAAATAGTAACATGACATCTAAGGGGTAAAAAAGTGATGAGCTCACGGGGGATGATATTCATACACGTAAAAATAATTTAAAATAAACAGTATTAGTTTCGATTCCATAGTTTTCGAAGATGTTGTATTCAATAAAGACACTTTGAAATCAGTAACGTGACATCTAAGGGGTAAAAAGTGTTGAGCTCCCGGGGGTGATATTCATACACGTAAAATAAACAACATTAGTATCGATTCTATAGTTTTCGAAGGTGTTGTATTCAATAAAGTCACTTTGAAATCAGTAACATAACATCTAAGGGGTAAAAAGTTGTGGGCTCCCAGGGGGTGGTATTCTTACACGTAAAAAGGGGAGCATATGAATAAGACAAGTAAGACACATGTAGAAACGGTTTTCCGGGGAAAGTCAATAGCATCTTTTCGTTAAGTTGTAAAGAAGATAGCATTGAATTTGTGGTCGCTAAAATTAATGACAGTATAAAAGAAAGAAGTGTAGAGAGGAGGAGGAGGAGGAAATACGGATTTCGCGTTCACTAAAATTAACGATAAAATTCTAAAACAGAATAAGTATAAAAGACCGTGTAATCTACATATCTTCATTAGTCAATACATTTGAAAGAGATTGTGAGCATACATTTGTTTCACTCTTCATCCCATGGAATAGGAAGAAAAGTTAAAAATATTTAAAAGGTATGATGAGAGATTATTTCATTGACATTATAAAGTTCTGTCTTATATAGTATATATTTATATATCTAATATATATTGATTTATAAGTAACAAAATTCATTTCTTTTTTATTTTAGGTTGCATACAAATAAAGATAAGTGTAATCCTTTTCCCTATTCCCGTTGATATTTCGCATCACAAGTGAACGCTTTACCACTGATTCACCGAGTCCCCTTAGTTCAAAGTACAGTACTCATGTAATAATATTATCTAACATAAAGTTTACTTGTCGAGGGGCTCCCTGGGGGTAATATTCATACACGTAAAATATTTTAAAATAAACAATATTAGTACCGATTCCATAGTTTTCGAAGGTGGTGTATTCAATAAAGACACTTTGAAAATAGTAACATGACATCTAAGGGGTAAAAAAAAAAAGTGGTGAGCTCACGGGGTCTCCCTAGGGGGTAATATTCATACACGTAAAATATTTTAAAATAAACAATATTAGTACCGATTCCATAGTTTTCGAAGGTGTTGTATTCAATAAAGACACTTTGAAAATAGTAACATGACATCTAAGGGGTAAAAAAGTGATGAGCTCACGGGGGATGATATTCATACACGTAAAAATAATTTAAAATAAACAGTATTAGTTTCGATTCCATAGTTTTCGAAGATGTTGTATTCAATAAAGACACTTTGAAATCAGTAACGTGACATCTAAGGGGTAAAAAGTGTTGAGCTCCCGGGGGTGATATTCATACACGTAAAATAAACAACATTAGTATCGATTCTATAGTTTTCGAAGGTATTGTATTCAATAAAGTCACTTTGAAATCAGTAACATAACATCTAAGGGGTAAAAAGTTGTGGGCTCCCAGGGGGTGGTATTCTTACACGTAAAAAGGGGAGCATATGAATAAGACAAGTAAGACACATGTAGAAACGGTTTTCCGGGGAAAGTCAATAGCATCTTTTCGTTAAGTTGTAAAGAAGATAGCATTGAATTTGTGGTCGCTAAAATTAATGACAGTATAAAAGAAAGAAGTGTAGAGAGGAGGAGGAGGAGGAAATACGGATTTCGCGTTCACTAAAATTAACGATAAAATTCTAAAACAGAATAAGTATAAAAGACCGTGTAATCTACATATCTTCATTAGTCAATACATTTGAAAGAGATTGTGAGCATACATTTGTTTCACTCTTCATCCCATGGAATAGGAAGAAAAGTTAAAAATATTTAAAAGGTATGATGAGAGATTATTTCATTGACATTATAAAGTTCTGTCTTATATAGTATATATTTATATATCTAATATATATTGATTTATAAGTAACAAAATTCATTTCTTTTTTATTTTAGGTTGCATACAAATAAAGATAAGTGTAATCCTTTTCCCTATTCCCGTTGATATTTCGCATCACAAGTGAACGCTTTACCACTGATTCACCGAGTCCCCTTAGTTCAAAGTACAGTACTCATGTAATAATATTATCTAACATAAAGTTTACTTGTCGAGGGGCTCCCTGGGGGTAATATTCATACACGTAAAATATTTTAAAATAAACAATATTAGTACCGATTCCATAGTTTTCGAAGGTGGTGTATTCAATAAAGACACTTTGAAAATAGTAACATGACATCTAAGGGGTAAAAAAAAAAAAGTGGTGAGCTCACGGGGTCTCCCTAGGGGGTAATATTCATACACGTAAAATATTTTAAAATAAACAATATTAGTACCGATTCCATAGTTTTCGAAGGTGTTGTATTCAATAAAGACACTTTGAAAATAGTAACATGACATCTAAGGGGTAAAAAAGTGATGAGCTCACGGGGGATGATATTCATACACGTAAAAATAATTTAAAATAAACAGTATTAGTTTCGATTCCATAGTTTTCGAAGATGTTGTATTCAATAAAGACACTTTGAAATCAGTAACGTGACATCTAAGGGGTAAAAAGTGTTGAGCTCCCGGGGGTGATATTCATACACGTAAAATAAACAACATTAGTATCGATTCTATAGTTTTCGAAGGTGTTGTATTCAATAAAGTCACTTTGAAATCAGTAACATAACATCTAAGGGGTAAAAAGTTGTGGGCTCCCAGGGGGTGGTATTCTTACACGTAAAAAGGGGAGCATATGAATAAGACAAGTAAGACACATGTAGAAACGGTTTTCCGGGGAAAGTCAATAGCATCTTTTCGTTAAGTTGTAAAGAAGATAGCATTGAATTTGTGGTCGCTAAAATTAATGACAGTATAAAAGAAAGAAGTGTAGAGAGGAGGAGGAGGAGGAAATACGGATTTCGCGTTCACTAAAATTAACGATAAAATTCTAAAACAGAATAAGTATAAAAGACCGTGTAATCTACATATCTTCATTAGTCAATACATTTGAAAGAGATTGTGAGCATACATTTGTTTCACTCTTCATCCCATGGAATAGGAAGAAAAGTTAAAAATATTTAAAAGGTATGATGAGAGATTATTTCATTGACATTATAAAGTTCTGTCTTATATAGTATATATTTATATATCTAATATATATTGATTTATAAGTAACAAAATTCATTTCTTTTTTATTTTAGGTTGCATACAAATAAAGATAAGTGTAATCCTTTTCCCTATTCCCCGTTGATATTATTATTATTATTCCTTTTTAATTACTTATATATATCACATTTTACTTACTCGTATATTCTTTTAAACGCTTATATACCCTTTCAAAATATTTATATACATATATATATATTCCATTTAAATAAGATTTATATATCCTATTATATATCATATTCATATACCATTTACATATATTGCATTACGTATATATACATCTGAGGAAGAAAAATGGCAAAAGAGAGTACGCAAGATTTACTGAAGGAGATTACGGTCTTCATTAATGACATTGAAGAAGAAGAAGAAGAAGAGGTAGTGGACGTAAATAACGAAACGCAAGTTCTTTTAAGTGAAATAAATGCCATAATCGGGATAGAAGAAGAAGAAGAAGAAGAAGAAATGCAAGAAGAAGAAGAAGAAGACGCAAAAGAAGAAATGGAAATAGATCATCATGAAAAAATGCAAGAAGAAGAAGCCGGAGAAGAACAAATGAAAATAGAAGAAAGAATAGAAGAAGCAGCAACAGAAGAAGAAGAAGAAAGAGAAACTATTGAAATTCAAATTCCAGTAGAAAAAGAAGAAGAATATGATGAAGAAGAACTATTACAAATATTGAACAGTGCTAGCAATAGATCGATAACAGAAGAAGCATCAGGCCGTATTAAAGAAATTATAAAGTGGTTACAAGAAGGAACAGAAGAAGACGTCGAAGAAAGGAGAAATGAAGAAGAACTGCTAAATCTCACGTTTTCCCAAATAATAGGAGAGGATTACAATAAGGAAGAGATGAAGATAGAAGAAGAAGATGATAAGTTTTACACGAATGAACTAGAAAATTGGATTAACAATTTGTTTCCCGATCCCAGAAAAGAAGAAGAAGAAGTAATATATCCCTCAATTATGGAAATATTAGCAGAGGCTAGTGCAGAACACGAAGAAATGGAAGTCGATTTAGACGACATAGAAAAAAGAATGGACGAATTGCTAGCCGTATTTCAAGCACAACGAAATTCAAATATACAAGTAGGATTCGGAAATAACAACCGTAATGATGGACACAATAGATTTCATATAATAGAAGAACGAAGAAGACAATACAGAAGATACAATATGGAGGGTAGAATGCTACGATTCCGTCTAGCCCCCGTGCGTGCAGATGAAAACCCTTTTACGGCAATTGAAGCAAGTCTACGGGCACTAATAGATTATTTGCTACGTAATGTGGACCAGCATGATTACGTAGGAATAACAATTACAAATGAGAGAGAAGGACACCGCCCTTTTTGGTTGTCATTCAGAGAAGCAAGAAATCTCTCAGCAGAAGTTCTATGGATAAGTTATGAGAAAGTACTGCAAAGTAATGCGGCTTTTCTTATAAATGAAGATTGCATTGTGAATTTTCATCATGTACGTATGCCAAGAGGACAAGGTGGATTAAAACAACATGTTATGAATACTGCAGAATATGTAAAGGCAAAACGTGGTATTATCACAATTAAGAATAAAGGCACAAGATGTTTAGCACATGCAATCATCGTTGCCATAGGACTGAAAAAATACAAGGGGAGAAATCAAACTGAATACAATAGATATGTAAAACATCAAAGTAAATATATCATAGAAAAAGAAGCAGAAAATCTGTGTGAAGCTGCCGATGTAGATCTTAGCCATGGTGGCGGAATTCCTGAAATTCGTAAATTTCAGGAATATTTAAAGGATTATAAAATCACAGTGTATAGGGGTTTTTCAGGAAGTGATGTTATGTTTGAAGCACCACCAAGTGATAACGAGAGAACTGCTTTAAATTTGCTGTTTATAGATAACCACTTCAACGTCATTGAAAGCTTGACATCATGTTTTAGCTGTAGTTATTATTGTGAAAGTTGTCATAAGAAATATGAAAACAAGCATGCACATTTGAAACATTGTACAGCTGTATGTTTTCGTTGTCATCAGAAGCCACCATGTGATTTTAAAGAAATCCATATTACATGCAATGATTGTAATCGAGAATTTTATGGACAGTCATGCTATGACTATCACAAGTCAGCGCCGTATCAAAATGGAAAGCCTTTATGTTCCATTGTGAAATGTTGTGCCCAGTGTTTGAAAATTTATGTAGTAAAAGAGAAAGGTTCTCACGTATGTGGAGAAACTTATTGCAACATTTGCTATGCTATAGTACCACCCAATCATGAATGTTACATGAAAGTGAATGAAAGAAGAAAATCGAAAAAAGCCAATGAAAAAATCATCATGGAGAAGAAAGCTATGATTCTGTTTTATGATATTGAATGCACACAAGATACGAAAATAGAAGATGAGGACGCAAACATATATGAACACATACCTAATGTCTTGGTTAGTCAACATGTATGTTACCAGTGTTATGAAGATAACAACATCAAGAATGATTGTGTCATTTGTGGAAAGCGAGAAAATATTTTTGACGGAGAAAATGTAATAGAAGATTTTCTAAAACATCTTCAACAACGTCGACCAAACATTAAATCAGTAATCTGTGTTGCCCATAACTCAAAGGGATATGACGCACATTTCATCATTAAGACCATGGTTGAGAAGATGAATTGGACTCCAGAAGTAATCATGAATGGAGCAAAAATTCTCTCTCTTAAAATAGGAAACGTAACCTTCATCGATTCACTAAGCTTTCTTCCTATGCCCTTAAGTAAATTAAGTGGTGCATTTGGGCTTCAATCGTGCAAAGGATATTTCCCACACTTCTTTAATCGACGTGAGAACCAAACCTATGAAGGGCCGCTTCCAGACATTAAATATTATGGAGCAGATACTATGAAAGTAGACGAAAGACGCAAGTTTCTCCAATGGTATACCGAACATCAAAACGACACCTTTAAAATGAAAGAAGAACTCATCAAGTATTGTGTACAGGATGTCGAGGTATTACGTCAAGCCTGTATTTCATTTATGAATACATTTGAATCTGAAACTAATGTCAATCCCTTACTTGAATGTATTACAATTGCCAGTGCATGTAATTTGGTATATCGTAGAAATTTCTTAAAGGAAAATACAATTGGTATCATACCAAAGAACGGATATCGATGGAGAGATGTACAATCAGTTGAAGCAGTACAATGGATAGCTTGGGAAGAAAAAACCAGAAACATCCAAATTACCAATGCTGCACGTAGTAAGGAAAAACGAATAGCATCAATGAAAGTAGATGGTGTATGGACAGATCCCAACACAGGAAAAATACACGTCTGGGAGTATGAAGGCGATTTCACACATGGTTGTATCTACTGCTACCCTAACGACAGAGATAAACCCATCTATAACAATGCTACAGATACCATGGAATTTCGATATGAAGCAACAAAGAAGAAAATCCAAAAATTAAAAGATTTTGGCTGTGAAGTGCATGAAATATGGGGTTGTGAATTTAAAAAACAATTGGCAGGAAATGAAGAGATGAAGAAGTATGTTAGTAATCATCCGTATACAAAGAAAACACCATTAAAACCTCGTGACGCTTTTTATGGAGGACGTGTGAATGCCATACGTTTGTATCATAAAGCAGAAGAATCTGAAGGAGAGACCATAAAATACAAAGATGTTATTTCCCTTTATCCTTTTATCTCTAAGACTAAGAAGTTTCCAATTCGTCATCCTACTATCTATCTGCCTGGAGATTCAAATATTCCCACCATTGAAGAAGTAGAAGGATTAGTTAAGCTCAGTATTTTGCCTCCAAAACAACTGTTTCATCCTGTCCTCCCTTATAAATCAAATGATAGATTGATGTTTCCACTCTGCCGTACATGTTGTGATGAATTAAATCAAGCACCTTGTAATCACAACGATGAAGACCGAGTGCTACATGGAACATGGGTAGCAGATGAAGTAAGAAAGGCATTAGAAAAAGGATACAAAATAATAGATATTCATGAAATATGGGCATATGACGTTGTTCAATATGATGAAAAAACAAAAAGTGGTGGCTTATTTGCAGAATACATAAACACCTTCCTGAAAGCAAAAACAGAAGCAAGTGGATGGCCAGCATGGTGTGAAACAGATGAATTAAAGAAGAAGTACATTCAGCAATTTTATGAAAAGGAAGGAATACGTCTAGATGAGAACAAAATTAAACATAATCCAGCACTTAGAAGTTTAGCTAAATTAATGCTAAATTCATTTTGGGGAAAATTTGGTCAACGTGAGAACATGGGTCATGTCAGCATTATTAATGAACCCAAGGAATTATATGAAAAATTAACATCTCATGATATAGATGTTCATCAAATATTCCCAGTAAATGATGACATGTTATATGTATATTGGCAATACAACGATGACGTTCCTGTTTCACTACCAACAGTAAATGTTGTCATAGCCGCATACACAACAGCACAAGCAAGATTAGAATTGTACAAATATTTAGATCAACTACAAGAAAGAGTATTATATTTTGATACTGATTCCGTCATTTATACGCAAAAACCTGGTGAAAGTACAATTCCAACTGGTGACTTTTTAGGCGATTTAACAAATGAAGTCCTCGAATATGGTAAAGAAGCCTATATTTCAGAATATGTATCGGCGGGCCCGAAGAATTACAGCTTACGTATTTTTGATCCCAGCACGAAGAAGGAGTTTCAAGTATGCAAGATACGGGGCTTTTCATTAAACTATGAATCTTCAAAACACCTAAATTTTGATGTAATGAAGAAAATGATAGTAGATAATGAAGAGGATGCAGAAGAAGAAGAAGAAGAATCTCGTCCCACGGAAGTCAAAATTACCAATGAGAAAAAAATTTGCCGCAGGAAAGACCATACTATCGTCAGCATGCCCGAAACAAAAATTTATAAGATAAATTATATTAAACGACGTAGAATTCCAAATTCATATGATACTCTTCCATATGGCTACACTACTTCCAACAAAAGAAGAAGAGAAATGTAATAAGGCCCTTTATAAATATACGTATGAAGAAAGAATGATCATATTCTTTAACATGGACACGACGTGGAAACATCCCTTTTCATGTATTGTTGCCGGACCAAGTGGATGTGGAAAACTTCCTTTGTAATACAGGATCTGGATATCAACGAAGGAAAAGAAGAAGAATTACACATCATTCCATCTTTAACCCTTCACCATTACACATCATCAAGCGCAAGAAGAAGAAGGAGAAGGGCAAGAGGAAACGTACACAGAAAACAAAGAAAAATCAGTCTTATAAGAAGAGGAAGTTATCACACGATATCTTTGATTAAATCATCACCATTATGGCTTTCTTACATCATCAATCCTGCGAGTGTGTAAAAAGTGAACTAGATATTTTTTCTACAAAACCAACGCAAACCAGTATATTGGATAATCATGTTGTTACATACAAACCAATCAGTTCACTAGCTGATAATGCTCCTATAGAGTTTGTCATCCCAGGAACAAGTGATGAATACATAGATCTACCACATACTCTTCTTTACATCGAAGCTCAAATCGTTAAGCCTGATGGATCAGCATTTGGTGAAAGTGATAAAGCTGTGGCTCCTATTAATGACTTTTTAAATTCTATGTTCAGTGAAGTGGAAGTGTATTTAAATAACAAACTGATTTCATTTCCATCTCATAATCATCCATATCGATCATACATTGAAAAACTGTTAAATTATGATGATTCTGCTAAAAATACTCATCTTCAATGTGCATTCTGGTTTCAAGATACTGCTGGACATATGGATGCAACATCTAGTGGTAATAAAGGATTTCAACGTTATGAATTAACAAAAAAAAAGTGCAAAATTCGACATGCTTGGACATCTTCATTGTGATATTTTTAATCAAGATAAATTTTTAATCCAAGGAGTAGAATTACGTCTCAAGTTAATTCCTGCAAAGCCAAACTTTTGTCTCATCGCTAGTGATGCGTCTGTTGAAGCTAAAGTGAACATTTTAGACGCTGCTTTACATATTAAAAAGATTAATGTTAGTCCTACAATAAAACTAGCACATAACAAGCTTCTACAATCAACAACAGCCAAATATCCTCTCACAAGAGTGCAAATGAAGTCGTTCGTCATTCCAAAGGATCTTCAATCAAAAACAATAGATAATTTATTTATGGGAGTATTACCAACTCGAGTGATTGTGGCGTTTACACAAAATGATGCCTATACAGGAACAATAACTTCAAATCCATTTCATTTCAAACATTTTGACATCAATTTCTTCTCTCTATACATTGATGGAAAACCTGTACCTTCAAAACCATTACAACCAATTTTCGAAAACAACCTCTATGTTTCCTCATATCATACCTTATTCTGTGGATCAGGCATTCACTTTTCAAATCATGGCAACAATATTCCTCGCCTTGACTTTCCTCAAGGATACACTATCTTTGTTTTCGACATTACTCAAGATGGAGAAGCCAGCGCTGTGCAGCATTGGAATCTTATACGTCATGGGTGTGTTCGTCTGGAAGTTCATTTTACGAAGCCTCTACCAGCACCTATCTCCTGCATTGTGTATGGAGAATTCCAATCTCTCTTAGAAGTGGATCATCAGAGGAACATCATCATGGATTTTTAAAGGTACGTTATTTAAATATCATATCATATATGTACATGTCTGCATTTTTATACATGATGTCCTCTACACTAGATTTATTAAATGCTTTGCAAACAAATTCTTTATTTCACAATCATTTCGTTGGCGTATATGCAGCCAATGAATTACCAGCACATGTTCCACTACCTGCAGCTATCATCATAAATACAGATCCCTCGAACAAACTTGGCACACACTGGATTTCCGTATATATTCATACTGATGGCCGTGCCCACTACTTCGATACATTTGGATTTCCTCCATATGTAATGCATCATATTCAATTTCTACGTAGAAATTCCACTTCTTATACATTTAATAATAAACAAATTCAAAGTGTAAAATCATCCCTATGTGGACATTATTCATATCTTTTCCTATGCTTCAAAGCTAAAGGAAAGTCATTAAATGAATTTCATTACACTTTCTCATCAACTCCAGAAAAAAATGATCGTCGTTTGCTGTATTTACTTTTACAGGTAATCATGTCTTCATTCTTCTTCTTCTTCGTTTGTTTTGATTGCTTTTCTTTTCATATTATTGCAGGTAGCCATTTCTTCTTCTTCTTTATTATAATGTGTTTGTATGTATTATTATTTGTTCATGATTATAGATAAAATAAATTTTAAGTTTGTTTTTTTCATTTTTTCATTTCAGAGAGTAAAAGATCGTCATCGTGTGTATGGACATCATCTTCAATGTTCAGATTGACCTCTATCTACGTTTCATCACCAACATCAACAGCAGTAGTATCATCAGTGAACAGTATATGGCAGTTGTAAAGTTATCAACACATGGACAATGGAAACAAAATCTAACGTTCTTTTTAAAATGTACTATACTTACCGGCGTTTTAATTGTGTAAATAGTTTCATCAACAATAAACACTTTGTATTATTTTTTCTCTTTGAAAACAAATGTTTTATTTCTTATTTTCTCCGTTTCCTAATAAATAAATATGTTTTATGTCAGCTATGTAATTAAATACACATATCATAAAACATGTTTTTAAGTCATTGAATTAAAGAATTTCATAGTGATTTAAAAAAAAAGATTCTAAAACTGATTTTTAATTCAATGATGTAATCATATAACTACATAATAATAATAATGAATTCAAATACTTAATCAGTTATTCTTTCGTAAATTAAATCAAGTATGTGAATTCAATATTATTATTATTATTATTATGATAGGACTTTTGTTTTTAAAATTTTAATATTAATTATTTGAGTTCCTTTTTTTAAAAATTAAAAAAAGTCCTATCATACTTAAGACAAAGTTGTATAATAATAATAATTTCAAATACTAATTTCTATTTTAACATTCATTTCAAGAATTTGAATTCGTTATGATTATTATTATTATTATTATACGTATCACTTATAATATACGAGGAAAAAATATGTTAGGATTTTTTTCTTATAAAAAATTTTAAAATCCTAACATATTGAGGTGTATGAAACGAACACAAAACACACACACACACACACAAATAAAACATTTCACTTTCCACTATATATATATTTTTATTACATTTGATATTACGTTGTTTCGTATACATGAAAAAACAAATCAATTTCTCCTTCTTTATGAAGAGTCGTTCACTTCATTGATACCCTCCGAAGGTTGAGTTTCGGTTTCCCCCCACCATGGCTGTGTCGATACACTATCAAATAAATCAGCCATTATTGAATCTATAAGTTTTTGTTTGCAAAATACTTTCATTTCCAATTTTAATCGTTCACCATCAATGTTCACATCACTGTTCTTATCAAGAGAGACACTTGGAAAACTGATGTTCATACCATTAATAATACTCTGTTCATCTACACAGGTATGGATTCCGGCAAGTCCTCTGCATGTAAGACACTGTAATTGTACATGATTACGAATAGTATCTGTACACAAGTCAAAATATTCACGTAGCACAACACTACAAACTTTACTGTTTTTCACAGCATGTTCAATACACGGTAATATTTTCAAGAAATAAAGCCAATCACTTGAAGATAAGTACACAGTGTTTCGAGGAGCATGAAGTGTTCCTTTCTTCTCTAACATCACTAATTTTTCACCCATTAGTTTTCGTACCACCAGTTCGTTTTTTCGACCAAGAGATTTTATAAATGTAATTTCCACTTGAGAATTTAAATAGTCCGTAACAAATGGGGTTAAATGTACAAGTTTCTCCCACTCTGCCAAATTTAACTCCACTCCAAACACAAGTCCTTTGCCAACACGAATCACTGGTTCAAATGTATCACTATCCAGTCCAATGCAAATTAATTTGGTTTTCATTGAATTAAGTCCATATTCAACATTTAACAAGTACTCTTTCTTGGTATCCATAGTTGATGCACAAGCACTCAAAGACATGTTACTCCAGTCGCTGGTCAGTACAGAATAACGACACTATGCATACAGATGACTGCGCATGCATGAAGAGGAGGGGCGAAGAGGAAAATTCATGTTTCATCTTGTTTGTACATGTCACCATACACTTACGATGAGTAAACCAGTTCAGTAAATTCAAGATCGTGCATGTTACGTCCAGATACATTAATCTTCATTCCTTTATATATTAAACAGACATTCCCACTTTGTAAATACGTTAATAATGCACCATTATCTGCTTCCAATTTTTCAGTACAACGTCCAGGTAAAATCACTTTTTCACCTCCTTCAAATGTCACACAGGCCTTCCTACCATATACCGTTGTAATTATCTCACAGTTTACAATACGAAATGGTACTCCAATCTCCAAATCTCGCATTTTTGTAAAGGGTACCATTGATGGCTTATTAAGTTTATCTAATAAATTCATTGACGATGACATCTTTAAAATTTTTGACGTTTCTTCCTTTGCAACAGCTGCTAACAGAATGATCTACACAAGCACATACGTTCCGCTTACGCTCTTCGCAGGAGGGGTGAGGGGTTTGGGGATTCAAATTATTAACCAATAAACGACAAGAACACGAAAATTCATGTTTTATCTTGTTTTCTACATCTAGCAGGTGTCCAAGACTATGAGCATAGCAACAGTAAACCAGCATTTTCCCACGGGGCTTCTGTGGTAACCGTAAAAGGCTATGAACATAGCAACTAAAGAGGAGTAGGGGGTAACGGGGATTCAAATAAACCAAAATGTTCCCACGCGCTTCTGTACTACCCGTAAAAGGCTATGAACATAGCAACTAAAGGCTTGTCGAAACTTGCCTCCCAATTCCAGGAAATGATATCGATTTCTAGGAAAACAAGATAATTTTTTGCTGACTCGGCCGTCTATCCAGCCTCAATTCTACTATGCTCAATATATAACATACGAGTACTATAATGTCAAAGAGATTGATTTTAAAGTACATACAATAACATTAAATACTTATTTTCTTTTCGTTTAATGTTTCTATCTCTTGTTTATGAATAAGCCATATTATGATGAATATTGAAGCTTACTATGAATTAAGCTATTAATTAAAACAGTACAAGCTTGTATGTAACAATTTTTTTTATTGCTAATTAGAAAACCTAGATATTTATAAGGCTCATCAATTATTTTCTCTACGTGTAAATTAAAACATAACTTATTATTCATAAGAACAATTAAATAATTTACTTTTGTATTATTACATTATTTATTAAATAATGAAAATAAAGCAAGTGAAGCTTTCTTGAGAATATTATTACTAAATGTTCATTTACATGTAAAAGGTATTTTATTGTCAGTTCTCCATTTGCAATGACAATCTAAATCCAACTACAACTTTAACACATACATTGTAAACAAAATTCTTAGGTTAAAAAAAAATTAAAAAAAAAACGCTGGAAGTTGTTTGCCAAGCCTTTATGTAAATCAATGTCACCTATAAAGTAAAATTATATGACATGAGATAGTTACATTTTTATTAATAAAAATATTTTTTCTTATAAATTTACTGTAAATTTGTACAAAACAGCAAATTTTGTAATTTAATGTAAGGAAATGTATATCAACTTACAAAATGAAGGATAAATGATTTTACATTGATATTTAGTAATTTAAATTACATATATTTTTTCATTGTTTAGCATTTTCATTTTTTTATTAATACAATTTCATACCATCTGCAACCAACACATTTTGAGTACATTATAATCACTAGTCGGCATGAAAATCCTCCCACGAGGGTGAAAGGGTGTACCGGATAGATTTCGAGACGCTGATTACGAATATCTCATCGAGAAGGTTCCAGCATGTAAGTTCTTTTTTTCTTTTTGGCGGGGTACTGTTTCCAAAATTGACAGAAAAATCGTATTTTTCGTATTTAATATGTGTTTTCCGTGTTTGGAGTGCATAATTCTGAATTTTTATCTTAATCCAAGAACTGTTACTAGGCTATATCCCAGGAACATTCTTTATTGAGGGAGAAAGGTTTCGTAATCAACTTGCGATCATTCGTCGGCTCCCTTTTGTCTAGACGACAGACAGATTGTTGAAAAAGGCGGCAAGACATACACCACGTTGTCGCGTGAAACAAATATTTCAGTTTCAAGTTGATATTCGTGTTAGAAGCTGGTGTTACGCTGTGTCTGTGTATACCGTAGGTGAAAAATCTTTTTGCTTGAAATATTGACGTTTGTGTTAAACGAAAATCCCGAGAACTTGCAACAATTCGACAAATTCATTCTGCTAGATATGTGGGGAAGTGATTTTCAAGGACAAAGTAGGCCATTGTCACCGTTCCTGAAGACAGCCTACCATCTGTACTTCGGGTGTAAAATCGGCAACCAGGATCGCGTTTGGGCTCCGAAACCAAGTTGTAACTCGTGTGCCAGGATGGTTGAAAGGTACACATAAATCGATGCCGTTCGCCGTACCTATGGTTTGGCGCTAGCCCCGTGATCATGTTTCAGACTGTTACTTCTGTCTGACTAATATAAAAGGTTTCTCAAAAAACATGAAGCATAAAATACATAAAATACAGTTGGATTCCGCGAGGAGACCTGTGAAACATTATGTTTGTCTGCCTGTACCCGTACCACCAGACTCATACACCCCGTGCAGTGTTTCATCCGATGAAAAACCTGCTGCTTGTGAGGATGTTGCACAATCTTCGAGTACACAGTCAGATCCCAATTACGCTCCAGTGCCTGACGCTAATGAAGCACATGTGATAAGCCAGGGAAAGCTGAATGATCTGATCAGAGACTTAAACCTTCCCAAGTCTAAAGCCCTGTTGCTTGCATCATGACTTCAACAATGGAATCTACTAAACCAAGATGTGAATATATCGATGTATAGGAAAAGAGTGGTGAGAATAATTCCTGATTTTACAAAGGATGGTGATTTGGGGTATTGCAGTGACATTCCATCGCTTATGGGACAACTGAAGTTGAACTACAACACTCAAGATTGGAGGCTATTCGTAGATTCCTCTAGGATAAATCTCAAGGCAGTGTTACTACACAATGGCAATCAAAGCCAGCCATCCCTATTGCTCATGTTGTACATACGAAAGAAACATACAAGAACATGCGAAACCTATTTTAGGAAATAAAGTACGAACAGTTCCAGTGGTCTGTATGAGCTGACCTTAAGGCTATTGCCATCCTCACCGGTTTACAAGGAGGTTACACAAAGCACTGCTGCTTCTTGTGTCATTGGGATAGTCGAGCCAAAGATCAGTACACCATCACAAAATGGCCGCCAAGGAAGCAGCTGGTCCCAAGGGAGATGAACGTGGCTAATGAACGTCTTGTGGATCCGGAGAAAATATTCCTTCCATCCCTTCATATCAAATAAGGGCTCATGAAGGTCTTCTTCAAGGCCCTGAACCGGGATAGTGAAGCATTTAATCATCTCAGAAAACTATTCCAAGGCTCATCGAGGCCAAGGTGAAAGAAGGTGTTTTTACGGGACTTCAAATCAGAGACGTTTTTAAGGATACTACATTTTCTTCTAAGCTTAATAAAGTGGAAAGTGAGACTTGGGAGGCCTTTCGAGAAGTGTGCAGTAACTTTCTGGGGAATCATAAGTCACATGATTACAAAGACATTGTGGGCAGGTTAATTACTTCATTTCGTAACATGGGATATAATATGTCCCTAAAGTTACACTTCCTGCATTGCCACCTGGACTTCTTCCCTGAAATGCAAAGCTTGGGGAAGGTCTCTGACGAACACGGGAAAAGGTTTCACCAGAAAATAGCTACCGTGGAGAGGCGCTATAGTGGTAAATGGAGTGTGAATATGTTGGCAGACTTATGTTGGAACGTGACACGCGAGACACCCTGTAGTAATTACAGGAGGAGTAGGAAAACCAAGTGACACGTAAGTGTTAAACTTTAAATTTTTATGCAATTTTATCTGCATAATTTATATTGATATTTAAATTATAACGTGCAAATTATTATGGGTACAGAATAGCATCTTTGGGCGGATATTGAAACACCTCCCTCCTCCCTGAAAACTAATACGTCCTGGAGAAAAACGGGTTACGGATTCGAACTCAGGAGCTCGAAACCTATGGGAATCACCTATTTTCGTTCGTAGGAGCGAAAAAAAGTTTCATTTTGCCGACCAGTGAATCAGTTCAGTGATGGCAATTCTATTATAAAGGATACAAAAGTGATGGTCTAACACAATATTAACAAATTTTCCTGAATATAACCCTTTAAAATTTTACCTATACCACAAGTGTTTAGAAACGAAATTCAAAAACTTGATTTCCTCAAAAATGCCTCTTAACTATTATATTGTTACTCTCAAATATTCTATTTATCTCAACATTTCAACATGTAGTTGAATTGTTAACATCTTTACAGCAGTAGACAGTTCCATTACATTCCAACTTAATTCTACTATAGATATACATTCTCCCTTGCTAAGGAATTTACTTTTTAAATACATTTGCACTTTTTCATAATTTCTTGCTGAGTTCATATTGTACTTAGCAATGAGTAAATCTGATCATTATTGAATTTTAACTTTTATATCAAATAATACATCTCTGGAAGTATTGAACACAATGTGAAATTAGTTTGTTTTTGAATAACTGAGCTTTTTCAGCTCCGAGCTTGCTAAAAGATGAATTTTAAATTGAGGTAGGATCTAAACCAGATGTACTCACACCTGGATCCCTTCTTCCCCACCAAAGACGAGAGCGCAAATTCCACAGAGGACTATCGGAAGGGCTTAAGCAAGTAGAAAGGCTTCTTTCCTTAAATTTCGAAGTTCGTTAACCTTTTTGTTCGGCTTAGCTATCGTTCTTTTAAAGTGGCTTATTTGGGCTCAAGTTCTCCAAAATAATGTTCACAAAATGTTTGTACGTCAGCTGCAAAAGTGTACATTCCTGGGGAAATAAGTAATCAGACATGATGTCCTAAAGAAAGAAAGATAGCTATTCTGTTATATATTACTGTTTTTAAACAGACTGAAGTGAGATTAAATAAAATGAAATAACGGATGGTACACATCTAGTTCAAGAGATTTTAAACTCACCATTTATCCATTCTTTTTTTACTAATTACCTTACACAATTACAATAAATGAAATGAAATGAAACAAAGAATGGTATCCATATTAGTTCAAGAGATTTCAAACTCACCATTTGTTCAATCTTTTTTACTAATTACCTTATACAATTTGAATAATTTTTATATTGAGTAATTTTGATACTGTGTAATTAAACTAGAATGTAAACAGTGCCATATTGACAATTATTTTGAACAATTCAGACATACGTTTCTTCCATCTTGGTGCTGCATATATGTAACTACTATTTTTTTTTTTTTTTTTTTTTTTTTATCTAATTCAACTCTACTTCATAACAAACTCAGTGATGTGGAGGATTTGACCTAAGTTGATGTCTGAATGCAATCATAACTATAAGGTTTAGAAAAAAGAGAAAAGTTAAAGGAAGTTAAATATGATTGATGAAAGTATTAGATCAGGCAGTTAACTGATATTTTGAGGTTTTAATGTTCGTTAAGGAGTGTTAGGCAAAGAGGGTTCTAATTCAGATGTCTGAGAAATGTAAATACTAGCTGAAAATACCTATTCTTCGAATGGGGGCTGTATTTGGAAGTCAATGCCTGTGGGAGTATCTCCATTCATCTCAGCGACCGCGAAAACAATGGATGAGACACTAATATCGGTCATTTTGGATTATTTTTACATGTCTCGGTAACGTGCCCACCATCCCGGTGAACGCCGGCCCGCAAACAATGCTGGCTGAAGTTAAAAGTCATCGCTAATGGTGGTGTCACCATTGATCTTAACGACCTCGAAAACTATGGATTTGACACTAATATCAGTCATTTTGGATTATTTTAACATGTTTCGGTATCCCCCCGGTAACCCCCGGCCCGCAACCGAATGGGGTGAATTTGGAAGTTAATGCGATCGGAGTTTCACCATTAATTCAAGCGACCGCAAAAACTATGAATTAGACACTAATATCGGTCGTTTTCTACTACTTTTACATGTCCCGACAAACGACCCCCTTGAGACCTGTGGATTGAATTTAAAAGAAAACACTTCGTCTTAGTTTGGGGCCTGGATCAAGGTACCTGAGACCAAAATTTGGTAGCTCTCACTGTAGGTTTCCCGGTAGCACACAGACACACACAGAGAGAGACACACAAACAAACTATTTTATTTATATTAGGTTAGATAACATATTGTGGAAGTTACCCTGCATTATTAGTATCATGCAGTGGGATTGTACTACTGTTAATCCATTAACATATGTCCTTCCGTTACTGTATGTACAACATAACTCGAACGATTTTTTTTAAATCTTGTTCTTTGTAGTAGACTTCTAGAGCGATTGTCTCAGCTGATTTCGTTAATGGAATCAATCTGCTAATATCTTCACGGCTAATGCTGATGTTAACGGTAGAAGGGCTGTCGTGGCTGTGTTAGTGAGCACCTTTTGTGGGTGAGTTCCATGGTTTGATCCCACGTAGCACTAAGTTGACTTTCCAGTGGCCGAATACTATGTGTGGGGGCTTCTCGGGGCTTTCTCTGGACTTTCTCCATTCTACCATACCATCCAATTCATCGTTACCGTCTCACTCGGCCTCGGAGCACAAGTATGCGACGATAGACTGAAAAAAAAAACTTAACGGTCACTATCCATACCCAGTTTCAAATCTATAACATTCTCTAGTTTCTTTAAAAAGTGGCACAGTTGCAAAGAAATTTTGGCTAACTATAATAAAAGGTTGTTACCTTTACTCAAAATTCTACTTCGAATATCTATGGAATTTGTGGACTCCTCTTTACCGTCTTCAACAGAGTTTAATTAGTAATTTAAGCAAGAGTTAAAGGTACATGTTATTGGTCCGTAAGCATAGCAACTAGCTTATCAGTAATTTTCTTTGATGGAAGGTTACTTGTCTTCCCAAGAATATATATATTTGTAATAGATTGCCTAACATGTAAGTTACTTTAAAGTGTAAAACCTAGGCATTCTATTCTACATAATACGTTGGGATTGCACAAAATACCTCATATTTTAAGTATAGTATAATTTGCAATCGTTCCATATTGTATATTATAGATTTCGGTATTCTACACAGTTACTGGGTTTTAAATCGAATGCCTACTTATATTTAGGTAAAGTACGAAATTCATAAGAATCACTTTTCATAAAATAACGAAATATTTTATTGAAAAGTATTTATTAAATCGATATGAAGAAAGGCACTTATATTTCATTTTATTCTTTACATAGAAACATTTCATATTTTAATGTTTAGTTTTACACAGTACATTTACAAAACCTTGACATAATCCTCAGGTTGAAATGTACCAACAAATGGAAGTGCTATTTCAACATTAGAATCATCTTATACATCAACCACACTTTAGGGGTACACTGTAAATTGAGATCTTGAATACGGCTGTTTTATTATACAATTTTGGCTCCAGCTTTCTGGAAGCTATCAATGTAACTTCTCTTACAACACTCATTATCAGAATATTACTAAAATTCCCTCGCCTATTGTCAAATTCAGGAAATAGGAACTCATAGTCTAGCTTCAATAGAGATAAGTGATTATTATTATTATTATTATTATTATTATTATTATTATTATTATTATTATTATTATTAAATTTATTTTTGCGTCTGTTTTTTTCTAATTTGGACTTTAAGTCTTTTCTTCCCTCTTTTGCATGTTTTGTTTTCAAATAAAGAGCAAATAATATTTTAATTCCCTGACTTTGCTTTCTATATTTTCGATAACGTTTGTAAAATGCACATTTTGAAAAGTCGTACCACGTAATGATTACCGGTAGATTCTTTTGAACATTCCAAAGAAATCGTTTTATTATAAGTAAAATATTGCTGAGATGATTATCTAAAGCATGGATCGTCACGTGGGCTCCAATATTTAGCCCGGCTGGGCAAGTTCATGCACGACTGCGCAAAGCCTGGCAGAATCTACCAGTTCTGTCAACGTTGCCAATCAACTGAGGGTAAAGTATGCTAATTAGTACTCAAAGTTTTAGCTGCAATTGGCCTGGCCGAGGATTATATTATGGAATGTTGTGTTTTCGTTCCCTCTGCGTAATATTTGTTTAAACTACATTTCGAAGTAAACTGTCTTATACCTAGGTATATACATTATTTAGTGCGTTAACGAATGCACAATTATCAAAACGAACCCAAAGAAAAAGGAAGGTAAAATGATCAGTCAGCTCACAGGAAGAGAAATACTTCCATTTTAACTGCTGATGGTGTTTCCTGTCTCTCCTGTGCAGTGAATTCGTTGTAACAATATTGTAACAATGAGAAGCAAAGTTCCTACTTTCTAATCAATGGAAGATTTTCTCAGAGTGAATATATTGTATGTGCTATTGGATGGGAAACGTTTAAAGCAGTGGCGGTTTTAGCTCGGAGCCGGTGGGGCGTATGTTCCCCAGCTTTTCAGTGATAAAAATAATTGAAGCTATTATTTATATATTTTTGAAAGTTTGTAGTAAAATCATGATAGTCTTGGGTCTGCCTTTCCCCCCACTTTTTACCTTCTAGATCCGCCACTGGTTCAGAGGTTTTGAAAAGACTAAAAACATTAAATAATACACATTTATTTGGCTTATTATCAATGATATCGTTCAAAATAGTTATCAAGAAGTTCTATGAATAACAATAATAATGTTTTTATTGATATGTATCAAAATGGTATCAACAAGTCGTAGTTGTTTGGAATTGATGCTAAACACCAATATTTATCGTGGCAAATAATATGCCTATAGGGTTGTAGTACAGGGTAGTCTGGAAGTGGGAAACCCCCCCTCTCGAGTTTCAACAGTATAGTGTTAGTTACGGTAGAATATCCTACACGGTTATCTTGAAGTCTTAAGAGTCATAAACATCGGTATGATTACCATGCATGTCAGAAAACAGCTGAATTCTGCGCGAAGTTTTCGCAGATGTTTTGCGGAAATACTCTGGGATCACGAGGGTTAAGGCGTGTTCCACAGCTGCTCGTAATTCCTGCACTGTGTGATATCGAGTGTTTCTTACTTATGAAATCCCAGAGAGCAAAGTCTGGTGGTTTCTGGGACTTCTTGGAGGTCCGTCAAAGGGAGCTGGTGAAAATGAACAACCTCTTCCAATCCAGTGGCCAGGAAACGCGTGATTCAGGTAATTGCGCACGTGAATCGCAAAGTGCGCTGGTGCTCCATCCTGCTGTATCACAACAGTGTATTTCATACTATTTTCTTCCAGTTGAGGCACCAACCACTCATTAAGCATCCCCAGGTATGAATATCCAGGTCCCCAGGTAAGAAAACACCAATTAAGGGTACGCCCACTTCCGAACCACACTGTACTCAGTACGCAAGTAATACATTAACTGTCGAAATGATGATGTTTTTCTAAAAGAGGCTAGCGTTTTGATCATTCTGGTTATGTCATTATATGCTAGTAGAAACGAACAATCTCTGATCCAAAGTCCAAAAAATAAGCCGGTTAGAAGATTTAACTTGGGATGTGTGGTCAGCACATCGTAACTAATTCCTATAGCCTAATGTAGTTTGAACCGAATTTAGCTATGTCTTAGTGCTTCCCAACCACCTCATGTTATTTTGTCAACATGGAGAATATAGGCCTATAACCCAACCAGAGATCCAAAGAGAGAGCTTTCATATTGAACGATTTGAAACAATATAGCCCACTGAAAATCACCAATGTTGGGATATGATGTTTGGAATGAGTGCTTTGTTTATAGTTCTAGACAAAGAAGAATAAAATATTAAATACTGAAAATGTTATAAAAAATGAGAATCAGAAATTGATTTTAGTACGTACAAAATTTTCTTTGTCATTGTTTATAGTAAGCTGGTTCACTGTTAGGAAAATGTTTATAATACTACAGGGGAGTCACGGGTTCTATTCCAGCTCGAGCTGAGTGCCTTTTGTGGTAGGCAAAAATTGCAGTTTTTACGGATTCTCAAGTTTCCTACCACTTTCATATTCCACAATTATCATACACCTCATCATCACTCTCTCCCCTAGCTTCGGTGCATGTTTGTAGGACGTCATACTTCTAGGCAAAATCAATGTTCTCGTACCATTCGTTAAAACCTCAAAGATAAAGTGGAACATCGCCCAAATATTGGTGTTTTATTGAAAACTAACGAATAACCAATAGGAATATCAGTCTCACGAAAGAAGATTATTGTGTTGTTTGCTATACAAAATAATATTTGCTATGCAACTGAAATCAGGGTATTCCTAACATTGGATGGTAAGGACTTTTTCTAAGCTGTGTTCTATGGAGTTTCTACATTTTTTTATTTCAGAAGTGATAACATACTTGTTCTTTCTCTGGTAGAGGTATTTGCTTTATATAAATAAGAGTAATGTTTCTGATCCCACATAAATCAGCAGTCCTGTCTCATATATTGTTGAAAACAATCGTTAAATTTCAATCAACTATTTAATACTTCAAATGGTCTATTTCAAACAATTCGCTTATTATATAATAGAATAGAAACATGTATAGTAAGTATTCTGTAAGTGTAATATTGAAGTTCGTTAATATTCAGTTAAAATACGGTAATCTTTGTCATAAGGACAAGGAAAGGCCCAATTTCAGCCTTTTCACTACATAAAGATTATTGAAAAGTGTCAGTTAATCGACACAAATCATTATTACCAGAACAATGTTATGTAAAACATAACTAAATACGTTATAGGCTGACATTTTAGGATTGTGCACTTTTCTGTTTAGAGTCGGGAAAACCTTGACTAAAGCATGAACGATTACTACTATATAATAAATTGTCATGGCATTTTCTGAAAACAACCAAATAACGTGAAAGTAGGATTCTTATTTAATCTTATAAGCTTACATTGACAACACATCCGTTTGTGGGCCTTATCATCACTTCTCAAAACTACGTTGAGGATCTTCTTTGGTGAGAACACCATCCGCTATTATCTACGACGTGCAATATGAATTATTTTCATTGCATTCAAAAGGTTTTTTTTTTTTTTTTTTTTTTTAGAACCTTATTTCTTCAAGGCTTGTATCAACACTACGCAAATTGTGCATTCTAGTTTGCTGTAGTCAATATTGCAATGCTAATTACTTGTCGCATAATTTGCGTTGTGCTTTGAGCTATCCACAAATTTTGCAAGACCGATAGAGAAGCCTGTAATCGAATCCAGGCACAAACGATAACCATACAAACACGATGCCATGAGGGAGTTCATTGAATAGATAGAGATGATGGAACCATAATGTATAGAGACAGATCGAAGGGAGGTGGGTTATAGGAGTTCTGATTGGACTGATGTTTATGAGATAGAACTCATTGACAGACTTTTGTCTCATGAATCTTTTGACTCCTTAAATTATAGATTTAGTTTACGAGAAAGTTTTTGTTTCATTCATGCACATGGATAATTATTATTTTAACTTTCTTCAACTATTTTAGCTTTCTATTTTGTAATTTATTTTTAAAAATCCCGTTGCTCCTAAATTACATGAAGTGATTTAGTTTGTATGTGATTTGTAAATCAACAAACTGTCACGCACTTACTTGAAATGTTGAACTAAAAGATGTTCTTAAACAATTTCTTACTTGTATTTATCTTACTATGAACAGTGATTATTTTATTAACATTAATACAATGTCATTAGTTAATTGCAATCAAGCCTTTCAAACAGAAATAAAATACAGTGTTTTTACTATATTTTTGTTATTCTTGTTCCTCACGTATAAAGAACACGAAAACAATGTTGCTAGAAACCATCAGAACTATCAGTATCTTTAGTTTTTATTTTACATCCTTTTTAACAGTGGAATACACGTTAACTTTTATGTTTCCAATGATAATTACATTAGTAGGTAAAGCTAGAGATATGCTTACTAAAAACGTGGAGATAAGACATAAAAGGAGATAAGAAACAAGCTTTTATTAAATATACATGCATGATTAATATACATTTTTAATGTGAGTAACATATACAATTCATTAAACTGCTCTTATCAATAGAGAATGTTAACAAGTAATTATGATTATCTATATTCAGTAACTGCAGTTAGTTACTTTATCAATAATGCCAATTAAAAGACTTTCATTGCTGGAATACGAGAAACTAGCACTATTATGCCGGGATTGGAAACACTGAGTTAAACATGAAAAAGGAAATTACAGGGCTTTGTTGTGCTATCTGTCCGGTGCACTTAATGATCCTCTATGCTAAAAGGATGTGATTTATCAACTTTTGATCTAAAGAATAATCTGTATCTTTGACTAATTGTTTAGTTGATTTAACACTATCAACTATTTTCTCTTTCTCTAATTCTTTTTCGCTCAGTTTATCTTCTAAAACATCTTGAGGTAAACAAAAACAAGCTTTGCAGGTGAACTGTGCCAGAATCTGAAAGACATAAATAAATAAACAAATAAAATGAAATTTAAAAATGGCCATTGTTAACATTTTTTCGGAATTCAATTTACGTTGCCAAATCGATCTCAACCAGGTATGGAATACAAATTTATTTATTTCAGGCAAATGATTAATTACACTTTTCCATCATGATAATATACTTTAAAATACGATAACATACTAATACGATAGTAAAATACTTTAAAATACAAATAGTACTATATACGCCACATTTGTTTAAAATAAAATTCTGTCTATAACTAAAAATGTCCATCTCTGGGTGCCCTTGTAACATCTTATTATACAATAAAAACATTTTTTCTTATAAGTGATATATCCAATGCATTAGTCCTTCGTGCTGAGAGATGAAATATGCCATTATGGGGCCTCGTTACTCTATGTGAGATGTGAAGTTTGATTTCTGATAGTAAATATTCTGAATCTACTGTAGTATGAATTATTTTATGTAAGAAAGATAAAATGAAATGAGTTCTCCTACTTTCAAGTGATTGTAATGGATATATGCTTCGAAGATCCTCATACTACTTCTCAAATTTCGGATATATACATGTTTCTTTATATGTTAAAAAGCGCACAAATTTCAAATTTATTTTTGAATATTTGCGATTTTGTTTATATATATATATATATATATATATATATATATATATATATATATATATATATATATATATGATAATTTACCAAAAGCACTTTATTAAGTTCGTGGTGATCCGGACCCTGAAACCTAAAAGAGAAAGGGAAGTAGCTTGCCACCTTTTATATGTGTTCATGTTGCTTGGAGCACAACCAATTTTCAGTCAGACAATGGAAAAGAGTTTCGAATAAAATTTTAAGTATCTTGGAAATGTTGGGTTGATTTTGAGTTTAACGTCACATTCAGCAGCGAGGCTATATAAGATGTGGACTTACTGATTAACGTGGAATCCGAGCCACATGAGCACCATCCGGGAATCGAACCTGGGTCTCTTGCGCCAGAGGCGCGTACGCTAACCGCTTAGCAACGAAGGAGCTCATCTTGGAAGTGTTTTCGCCATCACTTAACATTGTCCATGGGGAATCAGCCATATTATTAGAACAAAGGAAGGTTGACATGACTAATGAAGACATCAAAGATATGATTACAAGATAAAAGAAATGATCGGTGGAGTAAGGATATAAGGTTTCTTTAACTAATAAAGACCAGAGCGTATTATTTGGGAAATAAAGGAACACTATGAAGCCATATTTGACTACAAGATTAAACTGAGTTTAATTACGTCTTTCTTATCTCAAGAAGTGTTAGAATATGTGTATAGCGATGCAGATTTAGGTAAAATAGTTGATAGTGTTAAATCGACTGAAGAATTTACATCAGTGGTTCCGAATTTTCTCGTCCTTCGTACAGTGTCCTTCAACACCCCGAATTTTGATACTACTTTACGAGCACTAATTTCAATCCGACTTTCTACTACTGACTTTAATTTCTAAAGCTTCTGCTGCTCCAAGAGTGAGGTTTTTCCTGGTTTCTTCTTATTTTAATGGGTGATGCTACTTTCATATTTCACAAACACGTTGTACATGACTCTCTGACTGAAATCTTCGTCGAGAAAATGATGTAATGCCTACATTTTACTATGCTTGTCCAGAATCGTATAGACAAGTTGTCGTAAACTTGATTACCTAGAAACTTTCATCTTTACGCAACAACATAGTACTGCACATACCACTTATTTACGCTGTTTCTTATGGTTATTTGGAATGGCATAACAAAGTGACGTTAAATTAAGTACCCTACTAACACAAAAGGAAAGAAAGAAAATGAAAACAAGATTCAAAGTCGAACTTAGGTGATCAGGCGAAAAAAATAAATTGATTCACTAAAAACGTCTACTTGTCTTTGTTGGAACTATAGTGGGAGTCTTCATTCCTGAAGTTGACGAAAGGCTACGAGATAGGCCTACTCGTAATGTATAGGATACTGTAACAGAAATTACGGATCCTAACCAATTACAAAGTGAGTATGGATAGCATTTTGTTTCTCCGGCATGTGTGACGTACATAATGAAATCGTATATAGTAGTTTGGGTTGATTTCTCTTTTATAAAACCAGTTTGAGATGAGCAAATAAGATTACTACATGTTAAATGTTGGTGTAACCTAGAAAGGAAAACATTTTTAAATATTTTAGGGAACACTGACGTAAGAGAAATGGGTCTGTAGTTTTCCAATTGTAGCTTACTTTCTTGTGTAATGGTTTTATGATTGATGATTTTTACCTGTATTTCGTACGAAATGTACCATTTTTAAAAGATGCATTGATGATGCAGGCAAGTGGGTAAGCTACTATTTTCGCTGCCTTTTTCTACACAAAAGTAGGGATTTCGTCAATACCAATGAAAATTTTATTGTTTAATTTTGAAATAACATATTCTACTTCCTTTGAAGTTACTGATGTTTGGAACATAGAATTTACGGTCATAGGTATAGGTTTTAATTGTGCGCTATGGTAAAGGTTTGGTTTTCTACGTCATAAAGCGTTGATATTATGAACCATCAACCATGTTACGAACCTTCGCTATTTTGATTGTTGATGTTTTGGCCTATCTATATTTACTATAGTTAATGTTTCAGGTGTCGATGTTTTGGTTTACAATGTTACGTACTACTCATGCTTACTTACCTGTTGGTGTTTTGGCTATCATGTTATGAACCGTTAATATTTTGATCTGCCGATATTTTCTGCCATTGACATTTTGATATGCTTAATTTTCTCCATGTTTATTGTTTAACTAACATACATTGTTTATGAGGTTATATGATTTGGAAGAGAGATGTGTAGAAATTTTACATTGAAATAACTTATAAGAAAACACGTGATTTTCTTTTCAATTGACAAATGTCACACTTTTTTGCAGTTATGTTTTCATGTAGCCTTTTGTGTGGTATCATATGCCATCGATGCTCTGATTTGTAGAAATTTTACCAAAAGTCATCCTATATCTCATATTTTAGGTTATCAAAATTCGCTAATACATATGATTTACCACAAGCTTACTCAGATACAATGATTTTCTAGAATAATGTGCGTCTATTGAAAAAAAAATGTAATAATACCTTGGAATAGTCAATATACGTTTGATGTTAGTAAAATATTTGTATAACCTGTTTTATGATAGCTACGTAGTAAAGAAACTACAATATTAGAAAGGAAAAATAATACTAAATACTTTCATATTCGGAAGTGGGAGTGCCAAAGAATTCAACGAAAACTTGTGTCACTTTACTATTATTATTATTATTATTATTATTATTATTATTATTATTATTATTATTATTATTATTATTATTATTATTATTATTGCATTAAGCTGAACAAATTAAAGATTTAGGCATAGTATTTAACAGAAAAATGAAATATAACTATCATATTTTGATACAGAACAAGAAACTGAAAGAATAATAGGGTTTATTTTTTAAATAATAACCTGAGTTTAAAAATATAAGCTCATATGAATATTTATATAAGATAATTGCAAGATCAAAATTAGAGCTTGGTGGACAATAGCATATGTACAGTGTAACATTGGGAAACAAAATTGTGTTAGTCCAAAAATATTTTATTAGGCCTCTATTTCGTAAAATGAATAGAAGTACTACTCACGTAGTTATGAGTACTGGAATCAATTTTGGACATTATAGGCATTAAGTGGCTGGAAAAAACTTATTAAAAAGATTTCATTCAAAAAATACTAGACAATAGGTGTCATAGTGCATATTGCATACATAATATAAATATAAGGATACCAATATATAACATAAAAAAATGGATCAGCGTTAGTTCCCTTGAATTCAAAATCTGTAATTTTAAGAAAAATGATCAACTCTTTTAATCTAATATGAAACATCCATTTTAGTCAATACAAAAACATAAAGTTCGACAAGTATTATTTGCGGTCAGTGTAGTGTTGTAAAATCCTAAAAAAAACGGAAATTTTGGGTTTTAAAAAAACAGTTTTTTACCGTTTTTTTCTCGAGCTTGGAAAAAAACGAAAAAATTGGGGAAAATTGAAATTTTCGAATATTTTACTACATTATGCTTTTAAAATTAAAACTATTTTAAATTTACTAGTTTACAATTAAGATCATTGAGTAGTTACGTTTCTTGTATTAGAATAGGGAAATTTTGTGGCAACAAATACTTTTGTACCACTCCTTTAAAGTTAGCACCGTGACAGATTGGAATTATGTCTACAAAAGATTAAAAAATATAATCCTAGTTAGATTAATTAATATAAACGTAATTAATATTATCTTAAGTAATCTTAATTAATATTATCTTAAGATTACTTATAAAGTTACCGTATTAAGGCAGGGAAGTGTTAAAGTAACAGGATCAGAATAATTTTAGTTAATACCAGTATGTTAAAATCAAATATATATTTTATGGAGATACGTATCTTCCTTGTGCTGTGTAAAATTTCCTGAAATTCTGAACATATTAGAAAGAATCTTTTGTTCGGAAATATTGGCAAAACACGGAAAATATAATTAAAAACTATTTCTTCGTCAATCATTTGCTGTAACGTGTCTGCAGCATATATGTATACAACATATTTCGCTAGCAGGAAAAATACTTAAGGCAACAGCTTTTAATTTTACTTTTTAGTTTTCTGATTTCTGATAAAAATCCCTTTTTATTATTTGTAATTATATTTTTAGAAAAACTCAAAAAGAGAGATTATCTTATTTACATATACACACATACACCACACAAGTGCGCTGAATTTGGAATTAAACAGCATCGGAAGAGATAATGTTCATCTCAGGACCCCAAAACTCATGAATTCGACACCAATATCAGTATATATAGGGGAAGTTAGTTGAATATGAGCATAGTTAATGAAAATACTAATATTTCCAATAAATGATGTATTACAGAAAGTAAAAATATCACCAAAAGAAAGCTTGATCTTTCGCCTACAAACGCTAGAAAGTACAAGCTTATACATGTTTTTGTTCGTGAAAAAACTAACTTCCTTACTAAAAACAGGTTAGTAAGGAAGGTGTGCAGTACTCATATTTTCTGTAGTACAAGGGTAATATGAGCATAAGCAGCATTTCTTTTCTTAATATTTTCACATAAAATGCAAAGGAGATGCAAAAAATGTACAAAAGAAAAAGTAAAACATAGTTGATTACAATAAGGAGCAAAAGATAGTTACACATACACGTAAAACACAGTTCATTTCAAGAGTCCTGTCTATTGGTTTGATGTAAATAGCTAGGCACTAAATCTTCTACAATAATCACAAAGAAAGAACTCAGGGCACTAAACGTTCACACAAAAGACATGATACCAGTCTTGGCACATATCACACTTGATCCATTCTTCCCTTTTGGAGTCTTCTCTAAACTTTCCTTCACAAATATGGCAAATATATTTCTGAATACATTAAAAAATACAAATACATTTAAAAAAAATCGTACATTTCTGAAAAATACGAACTTTTTTTTTTGTATTTACAACACTAGATTTACTAACTTCATTCCTGGAAATCTGAAAAGTCTGAAAGATATTTCAATTATTTTAAAATAGTAAATAAAGTTTCTAGGGTCTTAAGCCCAGGAGTCCACCTTTAAATACGCCACTGTTTGTGACGATGCGTTTCCTTGAGACTAAATATTTAGTATTAATTTTATAGGGAATTATTGTTTAATCCGATATTATTTTAATTTATTACTATTCTTTAAATTGTTTTTGTAGGTTCCATCGTTTGCAAAACGTGTATATTTTTGTCTGATAAAATGCTGTATTTTTACCGTAGGTTGTTCATATCACAGAAATAAACACTTTTTATTATTATTTAACATAAGCCTGGCTGAAATTAAAATTGGAAGCTAAATCGAAAAATAAAATATCGTGATATCAATAACCTATGTATACAAACGTTCGCTATAAATAGGTGCTGAATGCTTGTCTTTTTTCCTTCTATGCTGCTTTGAAATTGGTTATTTGCTTATGTTAGGTTACTCACTCCTTATGACGTCACTATTACCCTCTCCTTCTGTCGCTTATGAGTAATTTAATGGCTTCCTGAATAATAATATTAGGTTTCCGTGGTAGATCAGTTATCATCTCTATTTTCAAGTCATTGCAGAGTAATAAATAACCGACTTTTAACTTAACCCAATCTCGATCAATTTTAACAGGCTAAGTAAGACATTAGCTATTTTCGTGACGACTTTTAACGGAAACAATACAAGCATTCCTGAGATAAAAAATCAGGAGAAGCGGACAGACAATAAGACAGCATTTTCTTGCGGTAGGAACCACAAATAACAATAGAAGTTCAGTACTTATAAAAAAATAAGCATAATGTTACTATGGACTTACGAAAGGGTAAAGTAAAGATACGAAGCGCAGATTTGGGAAATAGAAATGAGTAAAAATCTATTTGTAAGGTTTTACAAAAATAATACAATTTCTTTTTTTTTCTTTTTTTTTTACTGAACTATGTTATTAACTTTAGTTTAACATTAGTTTATCCTTTACCCTTTGCTCAAGAATTTATTCTAACGAGTTCCTTTCTCTTTTTGTGTATTTCCAGTCATTTTCTCGTTATTTAAACTGTACCGTATTTCTGACCTATTCTTTCCAGGGAATGGAACAGTTTATGCACCGTCTTTCCATTTTATGCACAGTGTTTGCTTTGTATTTTCTACGTAAGAAATATAGCATTGAACACATTAACAAGGGGATTTTACCCTTACTAGAGCAGAAGGCATGGAGTAAGGGAAATTGAAGGAGTGAGTTAGTTTAGTAGTTCTCCCTCCTCCTTCTCTCCGACAGAATCGAAGGTAACAAAAGAATGGCGTCGTTTTCCCTTCCCACGCCAAGAAAGGATTACGTCAGCAGGCAGAGTTGTTTGCATTCCGGGATCCAAGGGAGAAAAGGGTGCAAGTTTAACCGAAAAGTCTGTTTTATTCCGGGTAACGAGTCAGCCAGAAGTGTTTGTAAGAATAATGTTTAGCTTACTTGGGGAAATTTTTCTCCACAAAAGTGGGTCCGGAAGACTTGAAGTTACTTTCCGATGATATTAGAGTCGGTAAATAAGAACATTGTATGCTGAGCTTATCCCCTCCTTTAGTTTGCTTTCGTACTAGACTGCTACGAATGCTTTATGTCTTGGTAAACTCTTTGTTTCTATTTGATTATAGCAGGAAAATAAAGTCACCAACGAGCATGCGAACTTTTTCTACATTTTCTTAATAATAACTAAGATATAGAGCTTTGAAACTATTTTCCATTGAAAACATACATTTGGAAGTAAACCAGAGCTATGTAGGTAAATGGTACCACCTTAGATTTCGCCGGGTCAAACTGGGTGGAGTTCTTTAACAAAATTAGTATGGGTGACCGAGAGATTTATGCAAAGAATCTTTCGATTCATAAGACTCGTGTTGTGAAGAAATTAAAAAAAAAAAAACTGGAAATTTTGGGTTAAAAACCATTTTTTAAGGGTTTTCTTCCCGAGTTTGGAAAAAAACGGAAAGTTTGTGGAATTGTGTGGCAACAAATATATGTGTACGACTCATCCAAACACTTTAAAGTTAGCACGTGATAGAATGGAGTTTTAAATCAAACATATATTTTATACAGATATCTTCCTTGTGCTATAAAAATTTCCGGAAATTTTCAACCAATTAGAAAAATCATTTGTTCGGAAATATTGGCAAAAACCGGAAACTAAACAATTTCTTCGCCTGATGCTAGAACCTTTCTATTTCAAGCGTGAACCCTGGCGGTGCTGCTGTCAATGTGTGTTTTCCCATACCTCCCTCGAAAGAAGAGGAACAAGTTGTTGTGGTCGAGATCCTTCAATATTTGGATGCGGACAGGCTTCTTTCCGCAAAACAAAGGGAAGGTATCTTCCATAGAAGATCAGCGGGGGTGAGACCGAAGAATGTTTCAATTTTTTTTCGAGGACACACTTAAAAAAGAAAGGTTCTAATTTAACTTGCTGTAACCTGTCTGCTGCATACGGCAATGTGCTGTATTTCAATAACAGGAAAAACATTTAAAGCAACAGGTTTTAATTTTACTTTCTAGTTTTCTGATTTCTGATAAAATCTCTCTTCATTATTTGTATTTCTTTTGAATAACTCAAAAAAATATATGATTTTCTTTACACATACACACACATGCCGCACAAGTGAGTAAATTTGAGTAGCGAGAAATATATTATAGGGTTGAGTATATGAAACTTCCGTTTCCTTTTACAGACTTTCAGAATGCCCTGGGAGAATACGATTCATATTGGACATAAAGAACACCAAAACTGTCACAAATCAACTTATGGACCCCCAAGACTATGAATTCGGCACTAATATAAGTCATTTTTAATTATTTCTACATGTCACCGTTATTAGTACTAATGGGGCTGAATTTGGATTTAAAACGCATTGGCTGTTCATTTCAGCGACCCCGAAAACGATGAATTCGACACTGATAACGGCCATTTTCGATAATATATATCTTTTCCGAAGTTACGGGTCTAAAGTTGGATTTAAACGGCCAGAAGTTAGTGTTCATCTCAGCGACCACGAAAGCTATGGATTCGACACTAATATCGGTCATTTTTGATATATATTTCTTCCCCTTCCCTCAAGTTGCACCATCAAAGCGAAATAATAAAAACCATCCCAAACATCATCTATGTTGAAAATTTTGGCGTTTGGGTGGTTCAAGAGCTATTAAGTTACAAACATAGTCACTTACATTTTGATATGCAGTATATAGATAATTTGTCGCAGTGGAAAACAGATATTTGTTTACATACAGGATTTTGTACATGAATTTTATACAAAAGTCTATATTAGAATATATAACAATAGTAATTATATATTTTAGTGAATGTGTAGACTAATTATATGTTTTAGTAAAATTGCCTATTCCTTTAAGAAGTAATTTGGTTAAAGTTAACAAAATTTCACCAGATTCAAAGATCATATTAAGAACACAGTTTCATTCAAGAGCCCTATTTGTCGCAACAGAAGCGCTTCATATGGTAGGGTTGTATGTAACTGTAAAAATTTTGTAATTAATCCATATCCACGAATAAACGACCAAAAATCACATTACGGAAACGAAGGCAGATTATTAATTTTCAATAATAAGTGCAACAGTTTTATTTTCTAGTGCTTTTTCTGCGACTTCTGAACTTATATTTTTCACAAGTTCGAAACAACTTGTTCCATTACTAGTAAAATTAATATAATACAAAGATATTTTTCCCAATTTTCCAATTTTTCTGAAAAAAAACGGAGAAAAGAAACATTTTTTTTTACCAACAGGTTTAACATTTCCGGAAATTTTACAATACTATATACGTAAGACAATGTCAATTCTGACTCAGTAATGTTAGAAATGACTAAGGAATCTTCAAAGAAATTCATTTTCTTTACTTCAAAGCTTTGTCAATAAACACCACCTTTACGATTAGGATGAGGAATTAGATTTCTGGGCAGTGACATCTAAGGCCATTTAGCCCGTCACGTATATGAGAGATGATGTTCCTCGGTGAGTACACTATCAGTGGAAGGTAGTGATGAGCGCAAGAGTCTTGGTCTTGCAGTTTGAAAGAGTCTTGCATGCAAGACCAAGACCAAGACGAAGATGACTACTTGATTTTTTTTTATATATATATAGATGTAAAACAGAAGGAGATGGATTTCTTGGCTTCAGTAAAATTGCTGCTGGAGTGAATGTGTTCTGAGTAGTTTACTCCGTGTGAGACGATCTGCCCGTGTAACATATAGCTGCACTATGTCGTTTTCTGAATTGGTTGTTCGCGTTTTCTGTAGATATTGCTCGGTTTCAAACCATACAGCTGTCATCTTGCGCCATGTGAGCTTTTTTCGTGGGCAAAAACTGTGCGCGTGGATTTTCTCGGCGTTTTCCGTTTCCTCCTACTTTCTTCATTCAACCATTTCAGTCATTTCTCATTATTACCGACTCCCTTAGCCTTGGTGTATGATAGTGGAACTATATACTTCATTTCATTTCAAAGCATATTAGTGGTGTTCTTCTTTCAACACTAAAGAGAAATGAAGTATTGAACATCAGTAATACCGTACACCATAGGTTTTGACTACATGGGTATGGCCTTGGCTCCGAGACTCAAGCATTAGTTGGAAATTTTTAATGTGTTCTCACAAAATGAATATCGAAATAACATTTTCCTGACATTGACAGAAACTTAGTGCATGTGACCGCAAGTTTTTGATTTCATGAGTGGATGCTTATACGTTGAATAATTGTTTATCAATATAACTTTTAGCCCCCTTAGATATACGGCACATCGAGGATTGAGGGATATAACATTATACTACAACAGTAAATCTATATCATAAAATTGAAAGTGACTATGTTTGTGACTCCTAATCTCTTGAACCAACCAACCGATCTAGATCAAATTGTCAACATAGATTAGGTTTGGGCATGGGAGTGTCTTTCTTTCAGTTTGACGGTAAAAGTTAGGGGAGGGGAAGTTATAAAATAATAAATAAAACTTAATTACTCTTGAATCAAACGACCAATCTCGACCAAATTTTTAACATAGGTGAAGTTCAAGCCTGGAATGTTATCTGTCAGTTCACTTTGACGGAATAACGTAGGGGAGGAGGAGAAGGATGGGAGAGGGATATATATATATATATATATATATATATATATATATATATATATATATATATATATATATATACAGATGGTGATCAGAAAAATGGAAACACCTGTAGTTGGCAACACGTCAGATGTATGGGTTGGCAGTGGTGTCGTGGCGCCCGCAGCGCCGGACCGCTGGTGGTGGTGTGTGTTAGGTCGGTCTCCATACTACGTCAGGCGCAGTGGAACAGCAGTGTCCAGTGGCTGCAGCAGACGGAGGTAGTGTAAAATAGGAGACCTCGCAGATTTTCAAAGAGGGCAAATTGTTGGTGCGCGGTTATGTGGAGAGAGTGTGGCGGCAGTGGCTACTGTGTTAGGTGTGTCGCGTGGGACAGTGTCGAAGGTGATGACGGCCTACACAACACACGGGAAAACCACATCGGGGAAGCGGAAAAGTGGGCGGAAGAAAATCATGAGTGACAGGTCACGCTGGGAATTAAAGCGCATTGTCACGCAGAACCATCGGGCAACTACGGAGCAAGTGACGGAGGAACTCAATCAGCACCTACCCCATCCTGTTTCGACAATCACAATCCGCCGCGAATTACATGACATGAACTTACGGGGTCGTGTTGCATGGGCCAAACCGCTCATCAGGGACCATAACGCTTTCGCACGCCCCAAATGGTGCCGCGACCATGTAACTTGGACCGTTGATGATTGGAAACGTGTGATATTGACGGATAAGTCATCCTTCACCCTATTCCCAACCACGGGCTGTGTTTATGTGTGGAGAACGCCCAAAGAAGCTTATGATCTGCAGTGTCTCCGTCCAACTGTGAAACATGGCGGCGGCTCAATGATGCTATGGGCCGCCATATCATATATTTCATTGGGTCCTGTGGTCACACTTAGCGGACGAATCATTGCCAACGATTATGTCGCAATTTTAGGAGACCACTTGCATCCTATGGTCCGGATGTTGTTCCCAGACAATGACGCCATCTTCCAGGATGATAATGCACCCATTCACACAGCTGGCGTTGTTGCAGCGTGGTTTGAGGTACATCCGGATGAAGTTCAACACCTCCCCTGGCCCGCCCAATCCCCAGATCTCAACATAATTGAACATCTGTGGTCCGTCTTGGAAACACGACTCCGGTGACAATTTCCACCTCCATCCTCTCTCACAGAACTGGCCGATGCCCTGCACGAGGAATGGTGTAAAATTCCACTTGCTACCATTCACGACCTGTATTTCTCCATCCCACGTAGCATCAAGGCTGTTCTGAAGGCGAAAGGTGGCCCGACACCATATTAATCTGGTAAGTTGCAATTTCGTTCAGGTGTTTCCATTTTTCTGATCACTATCTATCTATCTATCTATCTATCTATCTATCTATCTATATATATATATATATATATATATATATATATATATATATATATATATATATATATATATATAACGTAATACCTTTTGAAACACCCGACCGATCTTGATCAAATTTCCAACATAGATGAAGTTGAGGCCTGGAGCGATTTTTATCATTTTACTTTGACAGTGCAACGTAGGGAAGGGGAGGAGGGAGATATATGTAAATATATATATATATATAAGTGACTGTCTTTGTGACTTCATCACTCTTGAACCAGCCTATCGTTGTTAATCAAATTTTCAACATAGATGAGGTTTGGACTTGGGGTGTTTTTTTTTTTATCATATCACTTTGACGGTAGAACTTAGGGGAGGGGGAGAGAATGGAAAATGTGCAAAAGTAAATAAAATTTAATAACTCTTGAACCATCCGACCGAACTCGATCTCATATTCCACATAGATGAGGATCGGACCTGAGATGGTTGCTGTCATATCACTTTGACGGTGCAGTTTAGGGGAGGGGAAGAGGAAAGATATTTAAATGGAATCTATAGTTTTGGGGGTCGCTGAGATAAACAGTGACACTTCGGATGCTGTTTAAATCCAAATTCAGCCCCGTAACTTGGCGGAGGGAGGGAAAGAGATATAAAAATAATCGAAAATGACGAATACTAGTGTCGTTTTCTATGTCGCTGAGTTGAATACTGACACTTCCGATACCGTTTACGACCAAATTCAGCCTCGTAACTTGAGGGAGAGGGAGATACATAATAATGATTTTAAAAAAATGATAAAATATTAGTGTCGAATCCATAGCTTTCGGCGTCGCTAAGGTGAACAGTGATACTTCCGATCTCGTTTAAATGCAAATTCAACCCTCAACTTGGGGAAGGAACGAGATATATAAAAACTATTGAAAATTACCATTATCAATGTCGAACTCATGGTTTTTGAGGTCATTAAGATGAACAATGACACTTCCGATGCCGTGTCTCGCAACATGGGAGAGGAGAAGATATGTAAATGTATTGAAAATGACCGATATTAGCGCTGAATCCATAGTTTTCGGGGTCTGAGACGAACAGTGACACTTCTGATGCCGTTTAAATAAAAATTCAGCCCCGCAACTTGGGGAGGAGGAGGAGGGAGAAATATAAAAATAATCGAAAATGACCGATATCAGAGAGCGCTTTGCTAATAGTAAAAAGTGACTAACTTTTTAGTTTAACCCAACGAAGTGGATAATTGATGAAAGTAATCCATATTCAAGTGAGACTTCAAATAACTTGGAGTTTGATGCCGTTATTTTGTATTTCTAATACAGGTCAATAATATTTATATAAATTGAGTTTACACAAAAGACATAGACAGTTGAGTCGTTTTCAGTTCTCACTTAAATTATTCTAAAATATTAATAGGTTTGATTATAATAATTATTATTTTAATTCTCTCTCTCTCTCGTTTTGGTCAATATTGCTAATCATATCATCATCATCATCATCAACATAGCTATTCTGCCATTATTGGCAGGTTACTTGCTGCAACTGAGAAGGTTCGACGTTCGGTGGTCCTCAGCTAGTATTTTCGTCTTGACGTAGCAATTTTCTGTTTTAATACCTTCCTTCAACTAGTCTTCTTCGTTCCATCTCTCTTTTTCCTTCCACAATACTCTCTAGCACGTCTCTCATAATAGTTCCTCCTCAGCCAATATCTTAACCAGTTCCTCTTCCTCATCTTAACAATATCTAAAATTCTTCTTTTTCCCCTACTGCTAATATTTTTAACACCTTCTCATTCGCTTTCCGTTCAACACAACTAATTCTCTCGTTTTTTCTCCATGACCATGTTTTGAAACCCTGCAATTTTTTCATCGCTTTTGCGTAATGTGAATGTTTCTTCCCCATAGAGTACATATTGGAATCAGAAAAACAAAATCTCAATATTTAATTGGAAGTTTGTTTAATACGAGGACTAGCTAATCGTGGTTGAAAGGAAAAATCTCAAGCCTTTAGATTATAAAAATTATTTTGCAACTCATGGTATGGCAATAATCTGTGCCGTCTTGATTTTCTTTCATGCGTCTTAGGGGTAGCCTCCAATGTTTGGAAACCAGTGGAGTATTGGATATGTTAAAAATATATAAACAGATTACGGAACTTTTGTGATTTAGGCATATCTTATAAGTAGTGAAGCGTGGGCAACCATTAAAAAAAATTAAGATCATCACCTATGTTGTACTCTATCATCATACTTACACGAAGTTAAACTATATTACATTTAGAAGCATACATTGTATTTCCATTACTATTGACGCATTGTAGAGTTTATTATCATTTGTATCCATAGTAAAAATTACCTATGAAAAGCTTGAAATTTCTTAAATGAATGACTTGCAAAATTCTTGCATGCAAGACCAAGACTGGGTGTGCAAGACCAAGACCAAGACCAAGAGTTCCAGTGCAAGACCACCCTGGTCTTGGTCTTGGTCTTGTATTTACCTATTGCTAGTGAAAGGGAAGGAAGTTGTCTGGAACCATTATGTTAGGTACCATCCCAGGATTTCCCTGGTGTGAATGAGGGGAAACCCAGCGAAAACCTCACTCAAGATGACTGGCCTAAAATAAGGTGTTACACTTTTTCGACCGAATGTCCCCACCGGGAATCCAACCCATGACCGCTCGTACCAAAACCGAGAGTGTTAGCGACTACGCCACGCGGAGACACATCATCTTTACGAAGACACTTTTGTATCAGGTGCTTACTATACTGAAACATAGAACATGTTGCCGGTAGTTCACTACCAGAAGGGCCTTCTCTACCTAATTGGTCCAAATGGAATAGCCGGAAGAACAGTGTCCTGGGGGAAAGCTGCAGTTCTCAAGTAGCCAAGTTGGCGGAAATAATTATGATTGGTACGCAACTTGGACATTAGTCCCAACCGTGGTAGGATTGATTTTAACGTCTGGGGCGTAGATGCTAACGCTCTCGCCTTCGGTGCGAACGGTCCGGGTTCGATTACCGGTGGGGGCACTCGGTCGAAAATGTGTAAAAGGCTTTTTCAGGCCAGCCATCCTGAATTAGGTTTTCTTGGATTTTCTTCATTCACACCAGGAAAATACCGGGGTTCTATCTAACATATAGGTCCCAGGCTGCTTTCTCCCTTCCCTTTCCCCGGATAATGTGCTCGCAGAGGGACTTAATCTCTCAAACGTGATGGGCTAGTATGGTCTTAGATGTGAAAGTCCAGAAATCTAAATGCTAAATTTTTTAACGGCTGGGACACTGAGGGGTAGAAGGCTGTGCCAAATCATCATTATATTTTCCCTAGAAGAAAGGAAACAAATGTACACTCATGTCCAAAATTATTTTCGCATGTCTACAAATATGTTGTTCTAGGAATATAATTTGATAACGAATTTGTTCCAACAAAAGAGACACTGACCAAAGCTTAAAACCCACTTTATTTTAAATTATAATTTGTAACTGTTTCGGATATCTAGCATAGCCTTCTTCAGACACTACCAAAATTAATGAAAATACAGGCATAACAAAGTTTTAATTCTATAACCGTCATATATATAGTCATTGTTATAAAAAGTTTAAATTCTTTTAACAGACATATATATATAGTCATTGTTGTACTTTTTATTTTTATTTATTTTTTTCTCTTTTTTTCTTATTTACTGAGGCCTTCAGCCAATCCTATAAGTCTTCGTGTTCACTTTCCAATTAATCACGTTCCTTCATTTTTGGTTCTTATAAAGGCCTCTTTTTTTTTAATTTTCTTTTTCTCTATGCCATTCAAAACTTCCTTGCCATAATTCATTAATTGGTAAGCCCCCTGTCCAGTTCATCAGTTTATCTCTTCCTACCTTCTATATCCAATCCGCTTCTTTCCACTTCCTTATTATCATTCTTTTCTCCATCTCCAATACTTCCGTCTTATCCCAATTAATTCCGTGATTCGTCTCCTTAACATGTTTGTATATGGCATTGGTATCTTTCTTCCTCCTAACATCATCTTCATGTTGTTTTATCCTTTCTTTCATTCTCTTTCCTGTCTCTCCTATATATGACATATCGCAATCCTCACACCACACCCTGTAGATGACCCCTTCTGCCTCTTCATTAATATTTTTAGTTCCTTTTCTATTCTTCTTCTTTATTGATCTTAATAAAGTTTCTCCAATCTTTCGATAAGTTCTGACCCCTCCTTTCTTCAATATATTCTTCAGTTTCTCCGTTTCTTCTCCCATAGCAAAGGAACTAAAAATATTAATGAAGAGGAAGAAGGGGTCATCTACAGGGTGTGGTGTGAGGACTGCGATATGTCATATATAGGAGAGACAGGAAAGAGAATGAAAGAAAGGATAAAAGAACATGAAGATGATGTTAGGAGGAAGAAAGATACCAATGCCATATACAAACATGTTAAGGAGACGAATCACGGAATTAATTGGGATAATTAATTACAAGAAGACAGTTATAGATATGCAACAATCATTTTGGATATGAGTGTACAATTGCAGTCATAGATATGCGACAATCATTTTGAACATGAGTGTACAATTACCTTTCGAAGGACAAAATATAGTTTCGAAAGTAATATATCCCTTGTCCGGATCTCCGGGAGAGTGACGTCTTGGGAAGGACTATGGACAAGAGAGTAAAATGCGAGAAAGATAGCTAGAGAAAGAAAAATAAGCAAGAACAAACCATTTAGAGTAGGAACATGGAACAGGCGTACTATGTTACAAGGAAGGAAATTAGAAATATTAAAGAAGAAATGAAACAAAAATAATCTAGACTTGATATGAGTTTGTGAAGATAGAAGGGAAGGTAATAGGGAGTTGAGAAGCGAAGGATATAGATTATTTTACTCAGATAAAGAAAAGGTTGATCATCATGATGTGGGAATAATTTTTAATATTTTTTTGGTAAAAGAGAAGGTACTGAAAGTAGAATTATTGATGATAGAATTATGATGTGATACAGACGTACGTACCGACAACTTAGCATACAACTAAATAAATAGAGGGAAATTATGAGCAAATAGAAAAAAATATAGATAAGGAGAAGAGGGGTACATATGTAACTGTATTGGTAGATTTCAGTGCAGTCATGGAAGAAAAACAGAAAGATAATGTACTAGACAAATATGATTTATACTAAAGAAATGAAAGGGGAGATGTACTGGTCTATTTGGGTAGAAATAATTCACAAGTGATTCGAAACCCTTGGTTTAATCAGCACAAGACAAGATGATATACTTGGAAATCTTCAATAGATGGCCAAAGATATCAAATAGACTATGTTATGATACAGGACAGATATCACAATAGCTTCTAGAATGCTAAGACCCTTTCCGAAGCCGACACTTTCTCTGATCATAACTGACAGCATACCTTATTGGCACTCTTATAGGGATGAAGGTAGAGCTTAAATACTACAGGATTCAGTGCCATAAAGACACACATACTTTACCAATCTCGCATTAGTAATCTTTAGTGCTTTAGCAGAAATGAATTGCTTGACATAGAACTATATTTTGTATCTGAGTTTAATAGTCTTTATTGAACAATTAGGAAATGTAGAAGTTTAATGTAATATAGTGAATTAGTGTATGCACGGAATATACTTCTCTCTCACTAACCTGCTGTTGATAATGTAGATAGCTTCTCTCTTACGAACCTGAAACGGCTCGTCCTTATTGATGAATGAGACTAGACGCAAAGTCCACTGATCCACTACTTATCCAGAGCGACTCAGAATGAGGATAGACGGTAATTGAGAATATTACATCTCATACGATAGGTTGAGTTCAGATTTCGCGTTACAACTCGGCTGTTTATCTCTAAAAGGTGGTCTGCTAGTTACTGGTTACTATACTAGAGTCCGAATTGAATGAAAATAGAAAGTCTTTAGTTTATACACCACGGAAGAGATAATATTGAAACAAGGAAAATTAGCACCTCTAGTGTGTCAGATTCAAAGTTTTGACGTGCGCAGAATGTTCATCTGCATGAGAAACTAGGAAATTATAACAGTTTGTTTCTTACACAGTTTTATACGACACGAAAGTTATGTAATGGATAGATAAAAAAATATAGATATAATGCAGCTCTTTTCAAGCTTGTGTGGATAATTCAACACGAAGAGAGAAAAATAAAACTAAGAAATCCACGTGCATAAAATAAACATAAAGGTTTCGTTAAAATTAAAATAATGATTTCTATTTTACTTTCTAAATCCACATAACCTTGTACTGGTCGAAGTGGATATTTAACTGAAAATGTAGACAGAAGAAAGTAGGCTATAAGGTGTTCAACACTGAAAAGTTGAAAAAAAAAGTAAAAAATCTCTTCGCTGAAAAATTCCAAGAATTATACTCCAAGAAGAAAAGATAATTGAAGATAATACAGACGGGTGGGAGATTATTAAACTTTGCATACAGCAAATTGCAGAAGTAGTGCATAACCTGGAACTCAATATGGCTACGGAACCATAGGTCGCAGAACAGATAATGCAGAAAATAAGGGAAAGAAAGGCAACGAAACATGTTAATAGAGTAAAGTGCAGAAAGATGTACAGGAAGTTAAAGAACAAATTACAAAGGGAAACAGACTGATCAAGGAAAGAGTTTTACCATAGAAAATGCAAGGACACAGAAGGATTAGAACGAGCTGCGTAGTATGAAGAAATGTACAAGGAGGCGAAAATATAAAGAACGTTAGAGGAAACAAGGGGTCTTACGATTACAGCAGAAAATAAGAACTCACCGAGATAAGTGAAATCTTGGGAAGACAGATGAGAGTAGGAATTGACCATGTAGCTTAACTGAAGTAGAAAATAAAGGACGTGTGGATAATAAAGCGTTTAGTATTCTTCAAGATGAATTTTAAAAAGTTATAGCAGAGACTAAGAATGAAAGATTACAATGTACACCAAAATTATAAATACAATTAATGAACCTAAAATATGTAAGTTCACACGACAGGGTCAGGCTTGGCTGTACTTAATTATTCAAAAGAAATGTTCGTTTCATTAGAGACTTAGATAATTTAGCCTAGTAACAATTTAATCAATAAAACAATAAAATGGAAGAGATAGTTATCGCTAACAACCTTAGTTGTAGAATAACTTCATAAAAACACAAACATTGAAATCAGATATTGGGTGCCCAGAATTATACGTGATTCTGAATCGATGCGAAGAATCAAGACGCACAATTAGGGTCACAAAAACAATTTAATTCACTCACCTCACAATTAAATACCTACGGAGATTGAAGAATTCCAGGTGGCCTCTTGAGGTATCGTCGAGTCGGGTAGAAATCCAAGTTGAACGTGGCGTGGCAAAGGAGGTGTTCACTGCGGCCAAGAATTCCCAGGATGCGTTTGGATTGGTCCGAGCGGTAAAACCAAGATGCTATCACTTCCTACGGAGATAGAAGTCCTTTCTCCAATCGGAATTCCCACTGGCGAATGCTGAGATGGAATTGGAGTCGCAGGACACACAGTATGGTAATGACCCACTCAACTTCTCGAATAACAGATGGTGAAGAACTCAGTCCTTGGTAGGCGTGACTGGAGTAATGATCACATAGAAACAAAATAACAAGATAGATGTTCGTATTCGACTAATAATCGACTAATAATCGTTCGAATAATAATCGACTTCAACGAACGGCTTCTTCGAAGGTACTTTATGAGAGAATATTAGAATAGGTGAGGTAGTGATTTGAAAATTTTAGCCAGGCGTTATAAATTACTCGAACGCCGAATTGGAAGTAGTATGAGTTTTATTGAATGTTGCTTGTGTAAAACACACGCTGGTAATTCACTAATTTCTACTCTCTGTGACTCTAACAAAGTCAGAGAAGAAACGCAAAGTCCGGCGGGCGAAGGGCAGAAGCCTGAGCCCGAGAAGGAGTGGGCCGGAGCCCCCTCGGAGAGGCGATAAGCAGCAAATTGTCCCTCCAGGAGTTACGTAATTTCCCCCCTCCTAACACGATGGACAGCATGTCCGCATCGTGAAGGTTCGAAGTAATTCTCCCCAGAAAACAGGCTTGTGGAGCTATTTTGTATTCAGGGAGTTTTTCCACACGTTACGCACGTGGGCATATACTAAGGAGGTATCTTTCCAAAGGGAGGACACTCGTCTGCAATAAAATTAGTCATTGCGATTTGATTTGATGTTGATTATCTAAACGACTATTTAGAGTGTTAACTAGAATATTCACGCATGCGCGTTATTATCAACAGTATAAGTTTTTAGCGCCAAATTAAAATTTAAAGGTTAATTTGATAACGCAGAGAAAATCAGGCGTTATTAGGATTTTATAGGTTTAATAATAGTTTCACAATGATACCAGAAATACAAATGTTCACTAGACTCTTATTTTATACAGTGTCAAAATACACATCTGTAGCATTTTTGAGATGTCAAGTTGGCGACTAAAAGTTAGTTATATGTCTAGAACGTTTTTGACAACTTCTGGGCTTCAACAGAGAACTATGAAAGTATTCAGAAATAACATAAGACTCTCAGATAAGATACAAGGGTTGGATATTCCCTTGCACATGCAGCGACTCAAAGGTTATAAGTTACCAATTTAGATCTGTTTCAACAAGATTCAAAGAGGGAAGAAAAAGATATGAGAAGACATTCCTTTCCTCTTACGAGACAAACAGCTAACTGGATTTTTGCTCTGGCTGTTACCCAACAGAAAGAATAAAAATATAAAGAAAGAAATTTAGCACTGAATAAAACCTGCATTGATCAGGTGATAATAAAGTAATTGTACGGTTTTTAAATAATAGTTATGAATTTATGGCAATGAGAAAAGCAAAAACGTAGACCGGTAAAGTGCGTTACGGGTCGGCACGCTACAACCCATTACGCATCTATATGATAGGCACTACCTCATGTGGCGTATGAAGCGATGCTTTTACACCAATTAACAACAAAAAGAAGTTATTTTAGAGTATTGAATCACAGTATAGCATATAATGTTACGATGGAATAGTGTTGACTTGGATGGTTGGTGAGATTAGAATTTAGAGCTCCTTTCCGCAGCTAGGGTATGTGAGACGTAGACGTATATTTTAACGTCTGATTCAAACAAGCTGAGCTCTAGGAATTGAAGTCAGATCTCCCGCAATAAATGGGAGTGTTAGTGCAGAGAATGCCTACTAGACATCTACTGAGCTATATAATGTCTACAACGGAATTTTGAATTGGGGTCTAAAACGTTTATTCCTTTTTTTATGGAGAGGACTTAGGTTCCATGTTGCTCTTCATGGCAATATCATTAATATACCTTTGATATCATTAATATACGAATTACAAGAAGAGTGAAACAGCCCACTTGGTACTCCATCGAAGACCAGTTTCGGGATGAGTATTGTATGTATCGATATGGTAGAGCAGCACGTGATACTGCACATCTGTGGAGGAATGACTTTAAGATAATATTATACTGGTAGAATTTTAATTTGAACCCGAATCAACTTTTATGAAAGATTTCCAAACACCGAACAGATTACAAAGACTGACATCGATAACTGCTCTCATTACAGCTTTCCACAACGAATGTACTGGTATTCTCCGGGAAAGGTTTTACCACCTGATTGTAAGTATGCCTGCCAGAATGAAGCCAGGCCTAAAAGCAAATGGTCAAATTCTAGAAGAATATCATATTATATATATCTTTACATAAAACGAACTTATGAACAAATTTCGACTGAATTTCAGGTAGATGTTCGGGTACTTAATGTATTTATATATATATATAAATATTCCCTATTTTCAGTCTTCTTAAATATAAAACTAAGTAAGTTTTTAGATGAGCGATTGTAAATGAATTAATACATCAAAGAAAGCGGGTCGTAATAGCATGATTTATGCGAGCGCAATTTTCTCCTTCAAGTTTGCCTTCAAAACTTATGTAACCTAGCAACTGCAGAGTAAAAATTCATACAGCCACCAGTTAAATTAGCTTCATAAAGAAAACAATTCATGAGGTTGCTTCCAAATCATTCTGATTATTTTTATATACATTACCCTTACATGTGCATACGAATGATGTGCTATATGTATATATATTAGTTTACTTTTTGAGTCTATTACATAGTCTCCTAATATTTCTCCGTTAATACAGTGATTACATTTCCTTTACAAACATATTTTCTTCTAATTTGGAGAGCCATGCATGAATATATATATACGGAGAAATATCTGGTTACATCCTTTGGTTTCCATTCCACATGATGGCTTTCTGGCCTCGACTCTTGTGTAACTTTGTTTACAGCACCATTACACGCCACGACGATGGACATTAGTCGGCGCTTTTAGTTCCGTCTCGGGCAACGCTTACAAACTCACGTTTTTTTTTCACAGAATCACATCACTGAAAGCTCAAAGGGAGAACTTGTGGACTCTGAGAGTAGCTACCGCTGTTACAAGATTAAAATCCCTTTCTAGAGTTCCCTACAGAGGTAGAATATTTTCCTTCTAAATGGCGTACTTCACACAGCTGAGGGTTAATAACTCTTACCGTAAATTTCTCATAATACGATTGAATTATTGCCGCTAGTGTTTTGTTTATGACTGCTGTGTGGGAAGTCCCAGACTGGTGTACCGCAGTAAAAGATCCAGATACACTTCTTACGCTTCTGAGCAGCAAATAGAATATTCTTCTCAATGGAACTTTGTGGAAGTGAAGCGTAGCCTTTTCACAATAATTAGTGCATTTTAAGATAAAGAGACAAGGGGAATACAAGTTATAATGTTAAATTTCTACTATTAATTTACAAACGAACAAGTCAAAGTTAGAGTTTATATCGTATTTTTAGTAAAGTAGTATCATTATTCTGTGTACTTTGTTTGTGTGATATACAAATTACTTTAATCATTTGCTGTTTCCTCAAAGTAAGAAAAAGACACTGAAATGGGAAAAAAACGAACTGTGAAATACAGTGATAATTGAATTATAGAATGGCTTACCTATTAAGTTTATCAGCAAGTGACGCGTTTTAGATCCAAAGGCGTTCCAAAATAGTTATGTTGAAACATACATACATATATATATATATATACTTCAATTATTGTGTTTATATATCATTGAAGTATTTATTCGAGAAATCCAAAGAAAACTTTACAGACATTTTCTAGAAAATTATCCTTAAAACCTCATATCATTAATAAAATACATTTTCTGACATTTGGGAAAAAGAAAGAAAGCTGTCACAAATTGTTTGGTAATTAATGAAATTTATATATATGAACGAACTTACTAGTTTCCAGCGTCTAGAAATGCAAACTCTTTTAGCAAAAACAAATCTTTCTTGCTTCTTCAAGAGAAAGATTACGTCATTTTGCAGGATTCTAAGTTTCTTTATAAATAATGAAATTTCCTTGAGGAAATTGTACGAGAAAAGCTAGCAAATAGCTTTCTCTGAATTTTGCAAGAGAAATAACATTTGGAGGTCTCACTAAAATGTGGTGTTTCTGATACGAACAAATTTGTCTGAAAGGATGTGAAAGTGGATCAGAGATCGAACGTTCACTTCTGTTGGGGGAAGGGGGGTCCTTTGTTTGATCTCAGGTAATGTTGGAGGCATCGTGGCCATAAGCGTTCTTGGGGTTCCTCATTTCGCCAATTATTTCATAATCATTAATCTACCATAATTTCCCGTGCCCTTTAGTGTATAAGACATAACATTGCGGCGTAAAACTAAAAATTACATTCCAGGGGCCGCAGTGACTCAGGGGTAGAGCATTCACCTCTGATGCATAGGGTCCCTGATCTAAGTGAATTTGGTGTTGGACAAACCATTTCTGTGGGTTTCCTTGGGGGTTCTCCCGTTTAATCCCACTTTGTTCATTAAATCAGTACATTCATTTCTCATCATCACCATCTCTTGCAGCCTAGCCGGCATAAAGTTGTGACTTAAAACTGACAGATTTCATTTCAGAAATTACATTTCATTTCATTTCCAATTTGCCTGAGGAATTTTTAGACAAAATCATCTGGAAAAGACCAATTCTCGGCAGCAAGTTACGCTTCTGAGCTTTCCAATTACATATATTGATCTGTATGATTGTTACTGAATACTTGTGTACCTAACACGATAAAAATTTCCAGAGCCATTTTTGTGAAACACTCATTAAAAATAATCAAACCACCAAATACATTTTTGATTTTTAATTTTCTACGGAGAGTTAGTTATGCCATATTGTAGAATTCCTAATAAACTATTTATTTAAAAATATAAACCAAAATGCCTGAGCCGTTTTTGAGTAAACTGTCCGAGATAAAAGAGTTCACCAGTAAATTACTTACGTCGTATACGTTATTCCAAGAAAAATTAGATATTTTACGATCTAGGTTTGGTAACGAAATAATAATTAACTAGAGTTGAAACAAAATCGCTTGAGTATTAAAAAAAAAACGGAAGAGACTCTTAAAAATGCTATGTTATTATAATTTTTCTTTCAAATGTTTTCGAAGTGAAATATTTTCAGATCAGAAACAAACTGCTAAAACTACCCCAGTAGCAACTCACTCCACTAATAATTTATTTTTCTGGATTTACATAAAAATGGCTTATATCGTATAGAATGTTGATTTGCTTATGTCTGACCGATTTGGAAATGCTGCTATCAATTGTGTAATTGAGGCAGAACCATGAAACTGGAGTTGTTATCAGTAATATGTTTCAGCTTACAGGTGACAGGGTATCATCTTGGTACTAGTGAGATGCTACATTGAGCCATTATTGGAAAGATACATCATTAATTTTTTCGTATATTTTTCATACAACCGAATAATGACAAGAACACAGAACAATTTAAAAACTTAATTCGTAACACTTACACTGAAGCTTCAAATTCTGTCAAAGGTAATACAAGGAAGGATTTGAATTATGATGTACTTTAAAATATATTTGTAAATGGAACAAATCTGAATTGATGCCAAACTCTATTGAAATCCAAAAATTTGAAAATACGATTAGTGCTAAGAACAAGTTCCCTTCAGGACGTTTTTGCCTAATAAGTTGTTCTCATCACTAAATCTACAAATTCCATTTTCTGATTTTTGGATTTCAATAGAATTTGCCATCTTTTGGAATCTCAATTCTTTTCCTGGACGAACGAAGTGATACATATACGAGAACTTGACTCTATTTTTTACTTCTATGGTTTTGGTGGGATATAGAAATAAGCTGACGTCCAAACGAAAATTTGTTCTAATATACAGTAAATTTTTCTGATGTAGAAGGTATGAGAAATATACAATGATCAATTTTTCTTCATGTCACATGTTTATTTTCTGTCAGTATCACCCATCTTTATGATGTTGGTTAACGCTTTGGAGTAGATGTTGTTGATTTAGCACATGTTCGGAGTACACGAGTGTTTTGAAGTAAACCCACACATAATATCAGGTTGATTCATTAATTCGTCCCCTTTGGAACCACATATTTCTTAGCTGAGGTTTAAATAATAAGACAATAAATCACAGATATGTTTCCCTGTATTGTTCCCAATTTTCAGGTAGTTGTGTAGTACTTTTAGATAAAATTCGGTGGCTTGGATGCATAGAAGTCATCAATGAAGTTTTGCAGCTGTTTATCGCTTTCGAAGATTGCGCCACGAAGTGCATCCTACACTCACCGGAAAAGACAAAAAGGCGTGAGAGACATGTCTGGATAATAAGCCGGATGACTAAGAACCTTTCATTATGGCTGCTGTACTCAACGGTAATCATTGTGCCACTTTTGTGTAGTGTTGGTCATTTGGATGATAATGCAATGTCATTCAATCGACTATATTTTTTTAAAGAGCTACAAAAACACGTTCGAGTTGATCTCAATATACAGGAATGTGATGATACGATTACGATATAGAAGCTCACTGCTGTGGATAATCCCTTTCATATCCCACCAGTCACACGATACTGTGTTCTTGAGATGCAAATTTGATTTGAAATGTGTTATCACACTTGTGTTTAAGATCAATGAATTCCTCTGCTTAAAGATGAGAGGACATGCACTATTTGTGATATTCGATAAAAATACGTTAAAGAAAGAGCTTATCTTGGTGACAGAATTCATAATGGCGGAGATGCGAAGAGTAATATGCTGTTCATGTCTGCACTGTGTAAATGAGGTACAGACGAACCCTGCTTTTAAGCATTTCTTATAGTTTCAATGTATCGCAAAACACTTGCCTGTCCAACGCCCATCTCCGTGAGCAATTTTGGGTTCTCTTATGTGAATTACAGGGATCAAATCGTAAAAATATTCGCCATCAAAGTAAGAGAGGAGGACATACGACTAAGCTCAGTTCAAAATTTCAATTCGGAACAAATAGTATATTTGTCAAACTATTTATAGGTGGTCATTCCAGCAATAGCATTCTCTCGATACAATGCGCATATTTGTCTGAATGCCTTTGAGGCACTAGAATCTTTATACATCTTATACAGGAGAACAAATCTGAGATGATCTTTCTTTTCAACTTGGCACTTTATTCTTCAGTCCCAGAAAAATTAAAAATTGATTAACAGCAGCAAATCTTCCATGAATTTGTGCAATACGGGTGCAAATTGAATTATATTAAAAGACGGTAAAAATATACAACAATACGACTAGACGAAGAAGGTGTGGTAATGAGGAAGAAATTCAAGTATTTAGGATCAATACTACAGAGCATACAGGAGTAGAGGAAGGTGTAAATACTATAATTAGTAACAACTAGACAAAATGGAAAGAAGCAGCAGGAATATTACGTGACCGTAGGGTACGAATAAGCCTTAAAAGAAAAGTTTACAAAGCATTAGTGAAATCCGCCATTTATACGCAGTTGGAAGACGAAGAAGAGAGTGAGACAGAAGTTGCATGTTGCGAAATGAAGATGCTGCAATGTGTACTGAACACGGAAGAACAAAATTAAGGACAATATGATCCGAGGAACAGAAAAGCAACAAGAAAATAGACTTCGCTAGTTTGTATATACTTGTACGGAAAAGACGTTCGGATATAGTACGCACCTTTGGCGTGAAAGACCCGTTTTCGATTAACGGCGAAAGCTCATGTTTTTCGGATTCAACGTTAAATGGTACCTTGACATCTTATATAGCCTCGTTCCTGAAAGATACGTTAAACACAGAATCACACCAAGACCTTGGGAATATGTAGTTCATCGAGTGGATGCTACAGAACTCAATGGCAACCGACTAAAGAAGATGTGGAGAGATTATTCGAAGGACGGTATGGTACAGTGTACTCTCACATTGTATACGGCAAGATAGAAAAGTTGAGAATAGTGATCTGAAAAATCGAACCCAGGTAACTGAGAAAAGTATTTAAAAGTAGTCATTTGGATACTGGTGAAGAGCTCTATATTCAATGAACAAGATGAACAAGATCTCTTTGAATCTAGCTCAACATCATACAACGAGATCTGCAGTCCTAAACAAATAATCTCTCACGGTGCTAGCTCCAGGTTATGAAGGGGATGACTGGATTGGCATGTAAAACTAATCTAAAACGACTGTTATTATTCTGTCCGATCCATAATTCTCGGTGTCGCTGAAATTAAAGTCACACTCCCAATAGCGTTAAACTTCAAGTTCAGCTCCCGTCGGCATGGGGTATAAGATCCAATGAAAGTTAAAATGTTTCAAATGACAGAGATTAGTGTCAAATCCATAGTTTTCGAAATTGCTAAGTTATTAGGTTACAATCAAGATGGCATTTAATCACAGGGGAGAAATGGACATGTCTGCTGAATTAGGAATTTATAGCGGTAACACCATAAGCGTTGGTCGTATATCTATGTACAGGGATTTCAAAACAACACCGACAACTATTGGGAGATGATTCCTGACAACAAGATAAGACAAAAAGTATAGACCAACCTGGGTGTACAAGTTCTTCCTTTCGGTGTTACAGGCTGCCGAAAACATGAAAAAAATGAACGTTTAAGGTCCTTAGGTCCATAATTATGGGACCTACCGAAGTCGGGTCAAGACTTTACTTAGGAACTAATATGTGCGCTACCCAGAAATACATGTCTTAGAATCCTAAGGTACTTACACAACAATTTTTATAGAAAGAGTTTGGCTACGGGCATATAATTTGAAGTACTCACTAACTACCTCTATAAAATTATTGCGGAAGTACAGTAGGATTCTGAAACTTGGATATTTGGATAGAGCATGTACTAGTTCCTAAGTGAAATCTTGACCCGACCCATAGTTTTGGACCTATGGACCTTTAAAGTTCATTTTTTCATGTTTTCGGTAGCCTATAACTCCGAAAGGAAGCATTTGTGCACCCAGGTTGGTCTATACTATTTGTCTTATCTTGGTGTAGGAAATCACTTCCCAAACTTTGTCGGTGCTGTTTTGAAACACCCTATATATTTAAATGTATGTGTATAAATGAATATTCCAGCGTAACTCTCGAACGTATGGAGCGATTTCATCCAAAGTTGGTGGACATATGACGTACAATTTGAGAAAATAAACCACTGTGAGTTTAAGACACCCCAAGGAGTGGGAGTTGGAAGAAGTGACATGTAAAACTAATCCAAAACCACTAATATGTGTCTGCAAATCATAGTTTTCGGAGTTCCGGAAATGTATAGTGACGCTTATGCCGTTTTACTCCAAGTTCAGAATTATGGGCAGAGAATGAAAAGCTGAAAAATAAAATGTCAAAAACAACTAAGATTTGTGTCCAATTCATAGTTTTCTGGGGGCCGGGAAAACAGCTGACCCTATTGAAATTACTTTTGGAAGATAACTAGTACCCACATCAGGCAAGGTTTTTTGCTCATATCAATTTGATTAAAGGTGTATTCGGTAGAGTTAGTATGTTTCAATATTAACATCAATAGTAGTGTTTATGTATTTTCATGCCGTGTGGACTTTGTCGTGGACAAATACCGTGCTCGTGGGGTTTCTCGGGGTTCTCCCGTTTCCTCCCACTTTCTTCATTCCACCATTTCACTCATCTCTCATCACCCCCGTCTCCTTTAGCCTCACCGGCCTAACCATGGGACGCAAAACTTAAAGATTTCATTTAATTTCATTTCAACTATCCTGCATTGATGAACTGAAACCGCGCCTTGCTTCAATAGGATAACGTAAGACTACACACGGCTCGGGAAACGCAATAATAATAATAATAATAATAATAATAATAATAATAATAATAATAATAATAATAATAATAATAATAATAAATTTTTCGTTCTTGCAAATATGGTTTATTAAATACGCCACCGGTCTCTTTAAAGATTCTGTTTTAATATCTGTGAGCACATTGAAGACAGTAAACAGTAGTTTAGAAATGTATTTGCAAAATCCATATGTGTAAAGATTACGTAAGTAAAATCCCCATTGTCATTACAGCTGGTTAATACAACTCTAGCTGCGTGATGGGTAAGAAGACTGGAATTTTGAAACTTGTTTTCTCTCTACATAAATGACAAACACTGTTTAATCGTTTACTTTTTTAAATTACTAGTTCCTGCCACCCGTTAATTTAGACTATGTTCCTCATCTTGTTTGTTTACTGTCGCTCGTTGCTTTATGGAAAATAAACATGGAACACAATTCGAGAAGTCGGGCGTTGAAGGATATATACATATATATATATATATATGTGTGGATGCGTGCAGGAACCGATAATGGCGGAGCAGGAAAATTCACATGGGTGATCATGAATAGAGTTCAATTCATTCTGCTGGCGGCATCCAAATGATGGAAAATGAAATAAAAGGGGGGCTGCATTTGGGAGCAGGGGAAATGCATTTTGTTATTTCTTTTTCATCCGGAACTCTGCTTATCAGCAAACGATATGCCTAATGAATTGTCAACAGCAACATTGTTTGTAGACTCTTTCCACTGTTATACTGCCAGGTCTTATGGAAACACTGTCCTATTCAAGCGCTCATAATTTTATCCCTTTTTTCGCTCTCCGTTAATATATTTATCCACATGGTGTTTTCACGCGTCCTACAGATTCAAAAATCCTATCAATATTATCTTTTCAGCTACAGTTAAGTTTATAAACATATCCGTTAATAGCTTTTTTATTGTTGCTGTTTTCTAAACATTTCCCTTTGCTTCAATGTGACCACTTCTTGTTGTTGTTTTTATTATTATTATTATTATTATTAACGCAGATTATCGGTCTTCATTGCATTGCTTTCATTTACAAATGTAAATGATCTATCAGTATAATTTATATAGGACGCGAATCTCTATCATGATGTTTCAGATTATTTGGCGCTGGAGCTGCCCCCTGCGATGCAAATATCCAAACATAGCTTGATAAACATTTGTAATTAGTCATGCTGAGTCATGTAACACAAATTTACTTGTGCCACGAAATGAGGATGTGCTTTGCATAAACATACTATGTACAGTGAATTTTCATTTCCCTCTGCACAGTTATAAACATGCCTACAAACATATATATGTACACATACATACATGTATACACACAGATATATGCATGATATGCTTACATATATCATCAAGCATGGAATAATTACATGTAATGTCGTATCATTAATTACTGTGTAATGTTATAAAACGTATAATATATATTGTAAAATTTTCCATTGAAAAGAGTACTGGCAAGCCTGCTTAAGTTATTAGATTCTGTTTTAACAGTTATACAGCTCTGTAGCCTGTTAATGACAAGTAACGGACCAAAATATGAATACATAAAATGATCCTTCTCCAAATAGTAAAAATATGAGCATATTTATATTTACGTCTCCGGAAATGTCAAGAAAACTCCACATTTTCCGATGATTAGCTGTAATATGGGCAACTATGAAGGAAATATTAGTGATCGGGTGCATTCATTAGTAAAACATATAATATTGATATCTATATCTTTTTATTTGAATCTACAAACTGGAAAACGTAATGATAATTGCTGCTACGATGACATTGCCTTATTATTTTCTTACGTGCATATAGTGAATTAAATGGCAAAAGCCTACATTCAAGTGTTACTAAAGTTTTGATTTGTTTTTATTCAAATAATACGTACCATAAAATGGAGGAACATTGGGAAGTCTCTTGAGGTTTTTCAAGAGTTTTCAGAAACTATTGAAGATTTATTTATTTATTTATTTTTAAAAAAAAAGTTAACATGACATTTGAACCTTCCTCTTGTAATATCTGTAACATCTTTTTCAAAATTCGAATTTGTACCTGCATAAAAATAATTTTTTGGTGCCAATTTTACCCCGTATACGAGTAATTTTGATAAGTCATTTATAAGGCTTGTTTTTAGAAAATTTGTACTCAATAGAGGCTACATTGGTACCTAAAAACATTTTTGAAAATATTTTACTATATTTTGAGTTTAATAAAACCCACTAATTGTACAATTAATGTATAGGAAAACAGACATCCCTAGATTACAAAAATTGAGTGACGCAAATTACAAAACTAGAGTGTTGAATTACTATAACAGAATTTGAAGTGCTTAATTAGGGACATCGGTATTGCACATTGGACATTCATAATAAGGGTCTGTAGCAGTAGCAACGAAGAAAATTTTCTAGGGGGTGCATATCAATGGTTGCTATATTACATCTGGTATTTCTGGTATTTAATATACGTGGTTTGCTATATTATGTATACATTTTCTGGAGCCAGGGGGCCCGGGCCCCATCCTGTCCCCTTCGGGCGCCCGTGGTCTGTAGTGTTCTCATTACAAATGGCACACATTCAATTTAAGCAGTTCACACAGTGAACCCAATCCGGACCTGAATAATTACTCAAGAGACATGAACAGGCGTGACATTGGTCTTCATTTGAGGATCTGTTCATTTAAGGAGCAACCGCTTCAATGTACTATGTAATATCTTATTGTTGGTCAATGTTGAAGTAACTGTTGAAAACTAGTAAAGAAAAAAGAGCTAAAAAGAGAGAGAAAATTTTGCTGTAGAACAGTGTTGCTAAATTTATCCTGCTCTATACCAATGTTACCACTGGGTGCTAATGTTCCCCCATTTTACGGTAGTTTTTTTTCTTTTCTTTTCTTTTCTTTCTTCCTTTTTATTTTTTCTTTTCTTTCTTTCTTCTTTTTTTGATTTTGATGTTCGAATTCAAACGCCTTTATTGAAACGAGTGACATTAGGCCGAGGGTGTTTTCTAACATCTGATCCTTGTCACATTGCTTCACAAAACTTAAAGAAGTCGAAGGAAGTAGCATAAAATAAAACGACAAGGTCACTGCACCAAGTATAATCAACAGAAAGGCGAGACAGATGCACAATGCAACACAAATGTAGGACTGGGGCCGTGGTGGCTCAGCGAAAGAGCGTTCATCTCTCGTGCATAGGTCTTCGGTTCAATTCCAGCTTGCACCAAGTGAGCTGTGTGGTGGTCAAACACCGCGTGTGTGGGGTTTTCTTGGGATTTTCCAGTTTCCTACTACTTTCTTCATTCCATGATTTCACTCTTTTATCATCATCATCGTCTCCTTTAGTCTACCCGGAATAAGCGTCGAACGTAAAACTTAAAGATTTCATTTCACTTCTTTTTACAAATGTAGAACAACAATACAGTTAGGATGTACAGGGTGGCCAGAAAGTTCGGAACCACTATACCTCGACATGTAAACCCGGACTGTGCGGTGATATGCAGTCAATATGGCGTACACAGGCACGACATCTGGCTTCCATCAAGTCTTGCGGTAGACAGCGCCACTTTTCGAGGTAAGCTGTTCGCATTTCAGGAAGAGTGCATCCTGATGGATTACGCTGCACTATTAGCCGCCGATACTCGGACACCAGATGTGCACTGTATGAGTGGGCATTGTCATCCATAAACAGAAATCCGGACCAAATGCTCCGCGGAAATTGCACACATGTGTATGGAGAATTTAATCCCTTCAAAGTGCCATAAAAGTACCATGTTCCAGAATATGAAGATCCGTTTTCCTATCAGTATGATCCCAACCCACACCATGATGGAACCAACAAAAAAAGACAACAGTTCAGCAGGGAAGTTTGGGTGATAGCGTGTTCCTGGTCCTCTCCACACCAATGTCCGACCTCCGAAATCTGACGACAAGCCATATCGAGACTCATCAGAGAAAATAAAGCGCACCCACTAGTGTTCCTCCATGTAACATGTTCCTGAGACCATGTGTAACGTGCACTTCTGTGCTCCCATTTCATTGGCACAGACAGTACAGGATAACTGGCATACTGTCTTGCTGTATTGAGCCGCCGACGAACAAATTCACCCGTTGTCCTGACACCTTACACGTTGTCCCATCGCCTGAACCAAATCATTTGCCAGTAGAGAGCATGACGCTTGACGGTCACGTCTGGTTCCAATTGTGATAAACCGGTCATCGGCGGTGGCGATTGAATTCCTGCGCTACGTCCACTTGGGATCGGCTTAGGTCCAATCGCCCAATTATTCGCCCGCTATCAATGTCATCCAAATGTTGTCTGCCATACATTGCAAGGTGTCTATGCTTGACACAGACACAGGAACCACCAACTCACTGCTTACAGCCTCAGAAACGACTGGGCTGTTGTGTACGCTTCGTGGCAAAATATATTCACTGTGGTTGCGACGGTGCTACGCACGCGCTATAGAAGGCCCACCCCTTGCTTGTCTGTCTCTTTGTATGTGTATGCCTTCTACCAGTCTTTAGTGGACTCCACATGTCACTTATTCCACGTTCTCTCGGGTTTCTTCTGTATATATTTATCTGTCTACCTATATAAATTAGCACACATGTAAGTAAATAAAAAGCATCAAAAAAAGAATGAAAAAGAATTAAAAGTAATCTAATACGACGATATGTTTGATACAAGTAATGTGCGAAAAATTCACAAGTAAGAAAAATAAAAGAATGAAAAAAAATTACATATGCTGAATAGTTTTCGAAGAAAATGACAGTGCGAGTGCACACATGTCATGAGTGCGAGAAGATAACAGCTGATCGTTGAACAAAAAGCTTTCATACTGTTTTTAAACGTCTTGAATGATTGCTGCTCTTTATTTGAGGCAAAGTATTCCTTATCCTCAACTCTGATAGGAAGAAACATTCCTCTACTTGCTTTAGTCTGTGACTTTGATATCAAATATTTTAGTGTTACGAGTCGTATAAGAATTAAACCAAAGTGTGAGCTTACGATGTAAGTATTCTGAGCATTTCATTTTCAAGTTTTTATGACGGAATGCAGGAAATTCGTGTTATAATTCAGTTCAAAATCTTTTGTCTTCGCGAATTCTGTAGAGGAATTTGAAGCTCAAAATATGTAGAACGATAATCATGCCTGTTGTTCTGTATTGTTGCGAAACAAGGTCGCTTACTAAATATACCAACATAGTCTTAGGAAGAACGCAATCTGAAAGTATTTGAGAATAAAATTCTGAGACGAATATTCGGACCCAAGGGGAACGGCAATCTGGAATGGTGGAAAATTCATAACGAGAAACTGCATAATTTACACCCTTTACAAAACATGATTAGGGTCATGAAGTCTAGAAGGCTCAGATGGACAGGCCATGTAGCGAGAATGAAAGAAACAGGAGCGCTTTGAAAGTTTTGACTGGAAATACAATCGGAAAACGTGCATTAGGAAGACCAGACGGAAGGACAATATTAAGATGAATCTCGCAGAAATAGGAATACAAAGTAGAAACTGGATTCAGTTGAGTAAAGACAGAAGTCATTGGAGAGGTTTTATGAACGCGGCATTGAACCTCCAGGTTCTATAAGGGAATGAAGTTAGTTAGTTAGTTCTTTTACGGTAAAAGTATTTTGTGAAATATAACTTAAATTCAGAAGTTTATGTTTTGTCTTAATGTTGATAGATAAAACAGAGCACAACTGATACGTATGCACAGAAAACATCCAGGCGATACAAGCAGTTGTTGGAGAAATGATCTCAATAAATTCCTTCAAATTAGAAGCATTTCATACGTCAATGGATTTTAAAAAAATCACTGGTAGTGATTAGTCTTTGAAAAATATGAAATTCGTTGGGTTAAGTTCTGATCCCTTAAGCCCCTATTCTATCTACTACTGGTTTAAGATCGAAAATGGTATTATTCCCATTGTTTACCTTCATTTTTTATATTCCCACCCAAACAACAGCTTGTGTGTCTCTTAAAGCCTCTAATTTTCATACCATCATTCTCACCATCGTGATTAATCGGATTGGGTAGAAAAGCGTGATTAGCGAAGCAAACTCATCACCATCACAACGCTGAACACATATTTGAGACTTTTGACCTTCCCGGTTTGGAAACGCTCCTGCGTACACTATAAGGCATTACTCGACACCTTGTATATCATAGAGTCATTAACAAATTGTATATAATAACTTTCTTTAAGTAATAAGTAAAAACTTGTTTGGACTCTTATTGAAAATCTTGTGTTGCGAGCGAGGCGAGCAAGAAAATTCTTAACAAGCAGATTTTTTGCAAAACGACAATATTGATTTAATAGGATGCTAATTCTTTTAGGGGGCGCTGCGTCGTATACTTTTTTCCGACACATTTTCCTTCTTCTTGCGCGTTTGGCGCCCCTTTGCTGTCAACGCCCGGAGCTACCGACTCGCTCGCCCCCTCTTAGCTACGGCTCTGTTCGTGAGTAAACGATACATCAAAACCATCATGCTGGGTCGTCTAAATAAAGACGAAAATGCTAGATCGTACCCTGCAGCCAATAAGCAGAGATTTTGCCCGACTTCTGTAAGAAATGGGCAAGGGCTACTGACAAGTAACACTTCCAAAGAGAAACACTCCGATTCGATAAAATTTGGTAGGTAGATACTACACATGAAATAAACAGTTTTTTTTTTATTTTCTAAGGAAAAACGATCTTAGGGGACAAAAGCCCCCACCCAAACTTTTGAAAGTTGACGCCCGAAAGGAAAAAAAAAACAAGTGAACCGAAGTCAACGAAATTGTACACACATATTGTAGACATAAAATCATCATTGTAGCATATTGTAGACGTGTTTCGTATTTTCCTGAAAACTGTTAGATGGGGCACGGACCCCTCCAAAACTTTCATCACAAAATATCAAAAATGCTAGTAACAGTATGTCAGATGCGTCTAAAAGATATGAAGAATTGCAACGAAATTTTGTGTATGAACAATACGCAAAAAAACAAATGAATACGTTTTTTTATTTTCTGCGGAAAACGGTTTTAGGGGGCAAAAGCCCCCATCCAAAATTTTGAAAGTTGAGACCCGAAAGGTAAGAAGTAGTGCACTGAATTCAATGACATTGTGCACAGATATTGTAGACGTAAAATGAGAAAATTTGGTTTCGTAATTTTCTGGATAAAAGCGGTTGAGTGAGGCACGCACCTTCTAAACCGTTGATTACGAAATATCAAAAGTGCAAATAAGCATACTTCAGAAGTTCCTAAAGAATATGGAGAATTGGAACGAAGCTTCGTATATGGACAATTTGCAAAACAATAAATGAAACTTGTTTTAATTTGTGCGGAGAAACAGTGTTGGACCCTAGGCTCCATCCGAAAAAAAAAAGTTAATATTACCATAATAGCGCAGAAAGGACTGGACCGAAGCACAAATGAAATTGTATGTAGATATTATATAGACTCTATGTAAAATAAGGTCTTTCGTGTTTCTCAAGTGCCCTTATACGTATTGCTTCAAATTTGACACATCAACAGCAAACTGGAAATAAATCCACACGTGTTTTTGTTTATGCGGGAAAACATTATAAGGGTTAAAGGTGCCTCCTGAAATACTATAAAATATGGTATACTGTTTGTGCTTGTAGTTGATCTGCCAAATTTGAAGAAATCGGATGGAGAAACATGAGAAACACGGAAAGGCCATATTTTATATATCTAATATCTACATACAATTTCATTCGCTTCAGTCCAGTCCTTCAGCCACTCAATGGCTCGGTCCACTCAACAGTTCTTTCCTTCTCAGGAAAATACAAAACTCGTATTCCCTCATCTTACCCCTACAATATTTGTGCACATTTCATTCACTTCGGTCCACTCCTTCTTGCCTTTCGGGGTCTAATTCCAAAATTTTGAAGGGAGGATTTTGCAACCAAAACCGTTTTTCCCCCGAAAATAAAAAACGCATTCGTTTATATTTTACCTATTGTTCATACACAGAGTTTCGTGTCAATTCTTCATGTCCTTTACACATACATTTGACATGCTGCTAATAGCATTTTTGATCTTTCGTGATCAAAGGTTTGGAGGGGTCCGTGCTCCACCGAACCGTTTTTCCATAAAAATACGAAACCCGTATTCCCTAGTTTTATGTCTACAACATCTGTGCACAATTTCACTCACTTCAGTTCACTTCCTCTGGCCTTGATTGCGTCAACTTTCAAAATTTTGATTGGAGGCTTTTGCCCGCTAAAACCGTTTTCTTGCAGAAAATAAAATCCCTTATTCGTTTATTTTTTGCGTATTGTTCATACACAAAGTTTCGTTGCAATTCTTGATGTCCTTTACACACAACTGACATACTGTTACTAGCACTTTTGATATTTCTTGATCAACGGTTTGGAAGGGTCTGTGCCACACCAAACCGTTTTTTTCTGGAAAAATACGAAACACATATTCCTTTTTTTCGTCTGCAATATCTGTGCACAATTTGATTCACTTCGGTCCGCTCCTTCTTGCCTTTAGGGGTCAAATTCCAAAATTTTGGAGGGGGGATTCTGCCCCCGAAACCGTTTTTCCCCCGAAAATCAAAAACTGTATTCGTTTAATTTTGGCTATTGTTCATACATAAAGTTTCGTTGCAATTCTTCATGTCCTTTACACACATTTGACAAACTGTTACTAGCACTCTTGATATTTCGCGATCAAAGATTTGGAGGGGTCCGTGGCACACCAAACAGTTTTTTTTTTTTAAATAAAATACGAAACACATATTCCCTTATTTTACGTCTGCAATATCTGTGCACAATTTCATTCACTTCGGTTCACTTGTTCTTGCTTTTCGGGTGTTACACTTCGGAAGTGTTACTTGTGTGTCGAGGACGGACTCTATTAAAAAAAATAGCTGGTTCACTTGTGGATATGAGAGTGAATACTTAATCAGGATAAGGAAGAGAGATTAGAGATCTGATTGAAAGAAGAAAATTCTGCACGTGCAAGAAATAAAATGGAAAAGACAAGAGAGCTAGGAGGTGAGTACGGAGCAAATCGACAACTAAGAAACGGTATGAGGATTGGTCCTCCTGAGACGAGCTGAGAAGAGCAAGCAAAGACAGAATTCTGGAAGAATTTGGACCACAAACTCCCCAGTATCATTATGGAGGGAAGAGTAATTGTAGGTTGTGACTTGAGCGGGCATGTCAGTGGAAGCAGGAAAGAGATTGAGAGTGTACACCGTAGCAGAGGTGTGGGAGAAAGGAACGAGGACGGAGAAGAAGTTATAGACTTTTCAACGGCATTTGATTTGACAACTTACAATATATATATTTTCTCAGAAGGGGAAGGAGATATTTTGACTTACAAGTGTAGTGGAAAAGAAAGTCAAATTGATTACATTTTGTGCCCAAGACAATGTCCCAAATCAAATTTAAAACTGCAAGATAATAAGTTGTGGAAGAGTTACCTCGCAGCATAGAATGGTGAGCGTAGACAAGAAGTTCGGTACAGTAATAGATACAGTAGGAGGTTTGAAAATGGAAAGAGGAAAATTGGATGGTGGGGACTGAAAAAGGAAAAGTAAGGGGATAATTCAAAGAAAGTGTTATAGAAGGAGTAAGCCTGTAAGAGAATATATAAACATGGTGGATCGTAAATAGAGGATCATACTAATGACCGCAAAGAACACTTTGGGTAAAAGTATAGGAAAGAGACACACTGCAAGAAAATAGCTGTGGTGGTGGAACGAGCAAGTGGAAGAATCATTTAACGAAAGGAAGCGAAGACAAATTAGGATCCTTCTGGGACAGAAGAGGATAAATGAAGCTTTAAAGCGGCTAATAAGTCACCAAAGAAGGCAGTAGCTATACCAAATGCGAAAGCCTGGGATGAAATGTGTGACGAACTAAAGCACAAAGAGGAAGAAGAATCTGTACAGATGAGCAAAACTTGAGATAAGGCAACGAACTATATTAAACGAATTACGCAAATGAAAGACGACTAATGATTGGTGCTCACCGATGAAGTCATTTCGAGAAAATTTTAAATAAGAAAGAATTACAAGGAAAGTTTTCAGCGATTAAACTCCAGATCTTGGGGCAAGTAAAAGTAGAGAAAGCATTAAAGGAAATGAAAATGGGAAAGGGATAGGTTCAAATGGCATACCAGTATAAAGATGGAAAAGTTTCAAGTCATAAGGTATAGATTTTGTATCGGAGAAAAATACCAGGTCAATGGAGGGGAAGTGTTGAAACTACATAGGAATCAAACTAATGTCACAGATGAAGATTTGGGAGAAAGGTGGATATGGGCGACTATGGAAGCAAACATGGAATTGGAGAGGTTCAATTTGGATTTATGAAGGAAAGAGTACAACAGACATAAGTTTTGTATTAAGACAAACAATTGGCAACCATATTAAGAAACTAAAAGCATTGCATATGGGCTTTATTGATTTGGAAAATACCTATGACAGAGTAGAACATCATGAAGTATGGACATATCTGAGAAAGAAACAAGTACCAGAGAAATACTTAAGGATAACCCGAGATAAATATGCAAGATCTATGACTCAAGTAAGAAGTACTGTGGAATTAACACCCCAAATGCCTATTAGGTTGGATTACGTCAGGGCTCAGTCTTAAGCACTTACCTTTTCAATATTCTCACGGATGTTATAATTTAAGATATAAAAGATGTAGCTTCCTGGTGTTTAATGTCTGCTGATGATGTAGTATGCAGTAGAAAGAGAAAGGAAGTTGAAAGAAAGTTGAGAGTTGGAGAATTTTTTTGTTTGAAAGATAGAACTTAAAAATTAGAAGAAAAAACTGAATATCTCGAGTTTAACAGAGAAGAAAATTAGGTACTAAGGCTACAAGAAGAAATATTGAATGAAGTGTAGAATTTTAAATATTCAGGTTAATCTCTTGAAAAGAATGGTGATTTGGACGTATAATTAACAACAGAACGCAAGAGAGATGGTGAAATTGGAAGAAGTGTGACATTCTGTAACCGTAAAAAAATGATAAAGAATAAATGGATGATTTACAAAACAGTGGTTAGGCTAGCAATGATTTACGAAGAAGAAACATGGCCAATAAAGAAAGCACATGAAAATAGGTTGAATGGTACCGAAATGAAAATGATATACTGAATGTGTAGGATAACAAGAATTGACAGCGTGCATAGTAAGAGAGTAAGGGGCCAACCAAGGCTGTAGAGATATTTGAGAAGATCCAAGAACGAAGTTCATTGTTATGGCCATTTAATGAGAAGAACAAATAACTATTTACGTGTTTACAAAGTAAAACATTGCTGTGAAACACCGTTACAGAGTAAAGTATTTTTTAACCCCATATGTGAAAAACATACCTCACAAATGTACATACTCTTTATTTGATTGTGTGATTTCGCGTATGCGCGATCTCTATGAGTTTACAAATTTGAAATGATATAAAAGATGCATAACTCATGAATTCAGTTTGCCTTTCACTAAAAGGAACGGAATACATCTTACCTACGGTGGACTCTTATAATATTCTGAGGATGTCGGGTGTACCTGCACGATTGATGTTAATATTGATCCTAGATACTTAAAAGCATCCCTTTTATCGAAAATATTATTTGATACTTTGACGCATCCATAATTTGCAGTATTACGACCCCAGTGTACTTCCATGTATTTAGTATTTACTGCACTTCTAAACCTGGAACCATTTAATAATGCCTCTGCATTTCCTTCTTTTGTTCTCCTATTTTCTCTTATCAAATTTACATCAGTATGCAGCTATAACCTGGTGAATACTGTTCAGCTCTAGAACCTGGTTGCTACCTTTGGGTTTGCTTATACCGCACTCCAGAGTAAAGTTGAGTAATAATATCGACAATGCATCTCCTTGTTTCAGGCCAATCTGAACGAGGAAGCTCGTGGACAAGAACTCTCTTACTCGGACTCTACTTTGGGATTCGTTTAAACAAAACTTAATTAATCTAACTAGCTTCTTCGGTATTCCAAATTCTGCGAGAATGCTGTATAATATTCATCTCCTAATAGAATTGTAATCCTTTCTAAAATCAATTAAAAATTGATGTACCGAGGTATAGTGTTCTCATTACTTTTCGAGTATTTGTCGAATGATAAATATCTGGTTCATAGTTGATGGGCCACACCGTCACTTGATATTCTAAGGCGTCGTATGATATATACGGCGAGTCTGAACTTTAAGATGCTATTTCTAGGCTATTTCTGGCTATTGCTCTCTTCCAGTTTGTAATATTAACACTTTAAATGTGCACTACTACCCCGCGAAAGATGGCCCCGAAGTTAATTTACAAAAGTCTGCTTTTTCCTCGTTAGATATACTCATCTCAGGTAAGTAAATAGAAACAAATGAAAAAAGGAATGAAGAAAAAAATGGAAAATGGAGACCCTAAAAGTAAAATGTAGACAAATTCACCACTGTTCAGAGGATGCTATATACAATGCACTGAGTAGAGAGCCGGTGAGTCGTAGTGGGTCTGTAGGTTATGGTGGGTCACTGTGGGTTGCAGTGGGATACGTCCTGTTGACCCACGACCCACTGATCCACTTACAAATCTTGACCCACATGAACCACTTGGCCCACGACCCAATTCATTTCTAGTGAGAGGCTTCCAATTCAGGATGGCTGAGACAAGATAGGCTTTGTTAAATTCGAGACAAAACGAGGCAGGTCCTTATCTCGATTCGTCGCATTTTAAATGTCTCGAAAGCAATCCATATCCCTCTATTATCCGATTATCAATTGAAACAAGTAAATTTCGTTACATTTCAATGCCTCATGGCTTCCAATTTTACTTCTATTATTATGAGATTTACGAAAGAAAATTAGACGAAAGGAGACGTGATAACAATTTGTATCGGTTTGGAAACACGAGATGACACAGGGATAGCCATGAGACGATACACAGGCTTTGTCTCGCCTCGCTAAAACGAGACATTTTCACATGATCACATGACAAGACGAAACAGGCAATCATGTTGTGTCCAGCACATCATAACAATTTCTTTTATAAAGTTCTATTTTCATCTCATTACCAAATTATTTCTCGAAGTCCGACGTCGGATCATTTTTTTCACTGGCCGTCATTGTTTCATTTACTAATTTGTGTTCATAATTGTAATTTATTAAAATGAAAATTCTCTCAACTGGTCAGTCTATGGTTTTCATTCTACCAGTTGTGAAGCGAAATTCACATATGACAGGTTATAGTGTTGTTGTTCTTGTTTGTTCTGTGTCTAATTGTTTGAAACTAGTGTATATTTAGACAATCGATATTATGTGGGGTTAATTACATTCATCTATTACTACTTAACTGTCTATATATGGTATATCTATAGTGTTCTACGTTTACCTTCGTAGAACGAAGTTATCTGAATACTCTGGATTAAGTGTAATGATGGATTGTATATAGGGTGGCCAGAAGGCAATGATTAAAAAGCCGGACACATTGACTTAGAAATCCGGACTTTATAAATTTGTAAATTTTTCTCCACATATGATAACTCAATTCATTGCTTTTAGGCATCTTTGGTTCAAGCAAGCTGGGAAAATTACATTTACGAATAGCTGCATTCACATGTTAAAATTCAATGATAATAGAATGGTTTTCCTATCAAATTTTGAAACTCTAAACTTTTCTTACTTTACAACTTAGAGAATGTAATTATTGAAATAATTTCCAAATTGTGAAATGTTTGGGACTGGAGCTATCGAGAGACGAGAATAGTGGAAAGTTAAACATTTATAACGAGACAGCTGAAAAGCAGTACAAATGGGAGACGACTACTAAGCCCGACACGGGACCTCCAAAAGCCGGACTGCCTGGCCAAAAGCAGGACATCTGGCCACCCTAATTATTTAATAGTCAAAGCGCGTAACTTTAATGGAGAAATGGAAGTTAGAATTACAGCATGAAGTGTGTTTTCTTGTTTATTTTTTCTTTCTTTTGAAATGTATCTAATGCGTTGCTTGTCTCGTCCATTGTATCGCTATCTGTATCGCTCGTTCAATATCATAATAGGAAAACTAAACTAAAAATCAATAATCGTCTCCATTTCTGTCACACACATGTATCAACAAATTTCTGGAGCGATTTTAAATAAAGACAAAACAAAACTGCTATGTATACACCCCGAACACCGGACTACATACACTTCTACTATATCATTGCTGACTCAGTTAAAATCCTAGGTATTGAATGGTTCAATAACACCAAACAAACCATTAACTACATTTCTGACTAATTGCAAACAAAATACGTGGTCTTCTAATACAGCATAAGCCTCGCAATCTGAACCTGATCAGTAGGAATTTATTTCTCAAACAAAAAGCATTGAGTCTTTTGTGGTATTTCTGTCAGATTTTCCCCTCTTCCCACAAAAACATATAAATTCCTCAAGTCACGCTTTGTTCTTTCTGTGCCAACACAAGCTGTTACGAATTGCACGTGATCAACTTGTGCTCTTACGAGCTCAGGGTGGCATAGCTTTTATAAACATTGCCCTCCAGGAAAAATTACTACTGCTGAAAAGAAGCATTGACTTGTTTATGAACAATAAGATCAGTGTACCGTCCTCTGTTCTCTCTGCACGTTTAGGTTGCATTGACCGTGAAGTTGCGATTCATATTTTTCCATGGGGATTCAAATTCCCACACTTGTGTGAACCCGTCGTAGATATCTCTTATGCATTAATTGAACGAGCACAAATTGAGTTAATGCCTGTCAAAACCCTCTATCGACATTATCTAAGAACACAACATATCGTCACGCCTCATATTCAATTGAAAGAACCACAACTTCATTGGAATTATATTGGGCGAAATATTAATGCTCCTTTTTTAACTACCCAGGAAAGATCTCTCTGGTATTTTACCGTTAATAATAAGTAAGAAACGCGAGACAGACTATATCAGCTCGGTATAGTGTCTAGTAATTTGTGTGACTACTGTCATAATATGCATACTCTTGAGCATCGCTTACAATATTGTACAGAGATTCAAAATATATGTAACAAATTTAGTACACTCATAAGTAAGATTTGTCATTCATCTGCATCTCATAGTACTGCTACTGACGTTCTGATATACCCAGATTTTAACTATTTTCCTAAAGCAAAAAATAACAGCGTAATCTGGCTCGCTGCATATTCGCTTCTTTATGTGCTCACCACACATCGACCATATCATGTCGATTAGTATTTATCTTATCTACAATGCCATTTACAGAAAATGAATGTGCTGTATAAACAACACTTCGCAAACTATTTTGTCTTAGCTCCACAACAATTGTGTAAACTTTTCAGATATGTTAATAGTTTTCTTTTTTATTTTTTTATTTTATTTTTTCTAATCAACTGATTCTTGTATTGCTTTTATAACTGTCGAATATGCATGTGATAGATCTGTTAATAAAGAATTAAAAAAGAGTAGCGGCTTAAGCGTTAGTTTCACAATGTTGGGGACGCGAGTTCGATTTCGGCTCTGCCAATTCAAAATTTTTTTATAATCTAGGATACTGATACCTCTGATGTATACTAATATGAAAAGTATTTAATTTCTCTAGGTCTAAGATTTGAGACAACTTCATTTACAGGTGAAATGCCAACAACACGAAATTACGTCACCCGTATCAACCTTCATTCGTAACTGTCTAGGAGATAACGTGTTTGGACAAGAATTGATGAACACATAAGGGCTAAACACATTCTTAATGCTGTAGTATGGGCTAAGTACATATGAATACATTCCGCTATGTTACTTTTTATTTCCTTCTGTGGTACTACTACTACTACTAGTAATAATAATAATAATAATAATAATAATAATAATAATAATAATAATAATAATAATAATAATAATAATAATAATAATAATAATAATAAAATGAAGAATAACATAATTACAATACCAATTACATAAACATTATCTTCCCATTCAGAAAAAAAATAACTGCGACGACTGGATTTGAATCCAAGTAGCTGCAATGGGAGTTTCCTGCTTTCACATTTTTTTTAACAAATCGCCCCAACCGGAGTATTGTTCGCCAGTGGCACCTCATGTCCTTTCGACGTATTCTAAACATTACAGGGACACGAACACAGAAATAGTGAAGACAGTTATAATTCCGACCTTCCTCTACAGAGGAATTAGATCCCCTAGTGAATAGCGCCTCATGATCAAAAGCCGAATGCCCGAGATCACTCAGCTAATGCCACTGGCTCGATTTGCCACAAATTCCTCATATGAATATAAGAAAATAAGCTGATAGTTATGGAACATAAACATAGAACTATCTATTTCTACACGTGTTGATACTATTCAAAGAATGTGAAAATAATTTCTGTCGTCTTTTCTTCTTTGTAAATTAGAAGTTATGGTAAAGACGAAATATAATGTAAATCGGGATCATAACTGAAACCGATGACCATTGCCGTAACATAGATTCTTTTCTGGGGGAGCAAGCAGTAATAAGTTTGTTTGGGCCACCTCTTTCCAACGTTCTCTCAATCTTTATAGGACCCTGGAGACTGTGGGCCCTCGCGCACGGTAAGATCTGTGGTTCCCTTAGTTAGTCCCTGGGCCCATTCCATACACAACAAACTTTTTAAGGGGACAATATTGATAAATCTCAAACCATACGAATAAATATTATTTCTAGAGTCATTATTAGTAGACATTTTTTACTGAAATGGGTCCACGACTCATTTTTGTTCAATTTACCTTTTGTGTGCTGTTTTGTTTATGCAATGTACTGACACTATTTAATGCTTCATTTCTAATTTCATGTTCGTATGGTATATGGATTAAGAAAATGTCTCAAAATGGTCCCCTCCAAGATTCTCTGGGGGGAAGTTGCCCCCTGCCCTCACAAGTTACGGCTCTGCCGATGAAGTAGCCTCAACTTGAAGAACGTTTCGTTATATTTTCCTCATTGAGGAACGTCTATATAACTTGTTTTTGACTTAAACAAGGAAATCTCGAGTAAGTATTTAAGACACTTACACAAGTTGTTTATATTTTCTTATTTATATTGTTATTTATATTTTGTTTATATTTGTTTTTCTTATATTTGAGTATATTGTTTATATTTTTCCATGAAACGATTTTAACTAGGTATTAATTTGAGTAGAAGGTTAAGTGCGTGGTAGGTGAGTGGGTAGCGCATTGAACTTGTATTCGGTAGACCTGGGTTTGAATCCCGGGAAGGCTGAAACTTTTTCTGTTTCAATTTCAATTTCAATGCATACTCAGTGTGGCAAGCAAGATCATTTCTTCCCTAGAAAGAAAAAATGTTGGAATAAGGAGAATTGGAGAAGGTCTGTCAATGGAGACAGTGATTTACAAACTTACTTCCTACAGATGTTCTAGATTTGATATTTTCGTCAACTTTCAAGCATTTTCTGATTCATGTGTGATCAGTATTTTTATTTCTTTTAATTACAGTATGTAATGAGATAATACCTTACATACACAGCAATATTGAGATTAACATATGATGTTCATTGGACAACACGCTCTGAACCAAAGAGATTAATCTCAGAATGGAGAAATATTTCGTGCATCATCTACTCACAATTTTACTTTCATACAGACTTGACTCAGTGCTACCATCTGCTGTCAGTGTCGAGAAAAGTTACGTATAAGTTTTATTGCATCTGTCTAGGGGTTCTCACAACTACCAATGACCTGGACCCGAAGTAATGGAATAAGAGCACTTAGGGGGAGATACTTTTGTAAATGGCTTTACGAAATACTGTATTAGAGTCGTATAAATCATGACATCTTTCTGAAGATACAAACAGAATGGCTTGATGGTTAACTGACGTTTACAGTCCAGACACAGATTTAACGTCAATCAAATCCTGATTGTCGTCAATCGAAAATTTCAGAGAATCTAGTAAAAGAATAAAACGGAGGAGAACGGAAGAATTATGCACATCTGCAAGTGCATTGCAACTAGCCTTTGGTGCCAAAATATAGATGGAAGTATTTTACAATTACTTGTCGTCTTTTCGGGTGCAGGATAATTACCGTTCAATACTACATAGACATAGCAGTTTGTAGTAGTGGATCCCCCTTCCCCAAATCTTCGGCCCCTCCCAACATAAATTTCTGGGTGCTCGCCTGTGCCTACATTTCATTTTTCTGCATTAGAAGTAAAGCAAATAAAGCTAAAGTTAACTTTCATTGATCTGAAGTCAGAAATTGTAAGTGATTTTTCCTTTCTTCAGATAAGTACTTACTATGTTAAAAATGATTATCCCACTTCTTGTTACTAACAAAATAACAGATGAATGTCGACTTTTGGAAAATTATTTGATTCTGGTTTATTGTTGAATTATTCGAATCAGTTCAATAAAATGAAATCTTTCAATTTAAGGTCCCACCCTTTGTTCTTTAGTCTAATGGAAATGGATGAATAAGCCAAGTGGATTATGATGGAAGAATTTGTGGAATGAGAATGTGGGAGGAAAGGGAGTTACTCGAGAAACAAACTAAGTTGTCCAGCATAAACGTACTTGGTCGGGAGTTAAAACCGGTGCAGTGAGCGTGCTATACTTGATCTTACTTGAATGTGCCTGCGTATGCTTTGCTATTGACGAAAGAAATATGATGTAACAATGCTTCATATGAGACAAAACGAATTGCAAACTAGTTTTTGCACGTGCAAATTTTGTTCCTTCTGTACTCTTACTTTTCCGTACACTTTTAACTTGTATCTGCTGATAAACTGTTACAGCATTACCTTTCAGCATTACCTGAAATTTGTTTAATTCTGTATTTCGTTTCAAGATGAACCTGCCCTTGATATGCAATGTGCAGCACGACAACCCGAGAGAACGCTTCAAGAGATGTCAAGTAAGCTGGAGGAAACGCAGCCCTTCATCACATGCGACAAGCAAGAGGAACGAAGGGCATGAATCAGCGAACATTCGAAGAAAAGTGTTGCTAACCATACTCAAAATGCTTACTTACCTGGTTATAAGGTATTAAAGTAAAACCTAAGAAGAAACGTATTCTGAGAGAACTAAGAAAACATTTTTATTTATTTATTTATTTATTTATTTATTTAACGGCAGAGTTAAGGCTATATTTGCCTTTTCTTACACTCAACCAACTAAAATGTATACAAGATATACATACTACCATTATCATCTAATCCATAAAGATTACAATTACTACATTAATGCATATGTATATACACACATATATACCCCTACACACGAATATACTCCCTTACATACCCCATCCCCCCATATCCTCATACTATTTATCATAAAAACAGGAAAACTATACATACAGCATACACAGAACGATATATATATTCTTAAAAGTATATTACCTTACATTCCCCCCTCCCCCATACCTTCCCACAAACCTAGTATTATAGATACATACCTCAAGTTTCTGTTTACATTTGGTTGCTACTGCTCATCTTTGTGAAGAAAGAAAGAAAGAAAGAAAGAAAAAAAAAGAACATCATTCCCGAGATTGGTGTACATTGGCTAAGGCTATCAGATATTGCTTCAAATTTCTTTTGAATGTCGCAATTGAGGGTGAATTCCTTACATCTGGTGGAAGTCTGTTCCATTCTCTAATACCAGAGATTGTGAATGAATTAGCCATTTGATTCGTATTATGACGAGGTATCGACAACAGTGTTGATCTGCTAGAGCGAGTATCACGATTGTGGCTATCTCTAACATACTGCAGTTTATTGTAAAGATATATAGGCACACCAAATTTCAAAACTTTAAATAAAACTGTCATTGATTGGTATATGTAGCGAGCTTGGATGTTTAACCAGCCCAATTCATTAAAAAAAGGCGTCAAGTGATCAGAACGTTTGAGATTAAAAACAAACCGAACGCATGCATTCTGAACCCTCTGTAACTTTCTTAGCGCTTCTTTATTTACATTGCCATAAGCTCCAATGCAATAATCAATATGTGATAGTACGAGGCTTTGTACTATAGATGCCTTAATTGGATAAGGCAACATATTTTTCAAACGGTATAGAGAGTGCAGTGCACCAAACGCCTTTTTGCATACATGATTTATATGATCCGCCCATAGAAGATTCTGATCAAATATGAGGCCAAGATTTTTCACTTTTTCATCAAACGCTATATGTGTGCCATTTAATGTAATTTTAGGAAGCTCAGTGCTCTGCAATCTGGAAAGGATATTTCTCGAACCAATTATGATACATTTAGATTTATTGGGATTTAGATATAAATTATTAGATTGGGCCCAGGCACTTATGCGTTCCAGGTCTAAATTTATGAGTGAGATAGTGTCATTTATGTCTCCAAGATCTGTCGAAGTATATACTTGTACATCATCTGCATATAAGTGATATTTAAGGTGACGAATTTGTTGAGACAAGTCATTTATGTATATAGAGAACAGGATCGGTGCTAAGACTGTTCCTTGACTGACTCCACAGTGCACTGTTGTCCATGAACTTTGATTGTCCAGAACAGAAACACGCTGATATCTATTTTGAATGTACGAACGAAACCATTTAACCGACGTATCTGTGAAATGAAAGAATGACTTAAGTTTTGTTAAAAGAATTTCGTGATCGACCGACTGGAATGCTTTAGTGAAATCTAAAAGTAAAAGTATTGTGAGTTGTTTCTTGTCTATGCTTTCTCTAATGTCATCTGTAATTTTTATAAGAGCCGTATGTGTGGAGTGTCCTTTTTTAAAACCAGACTGATATGGACATAAGAGATCATGGGAAGTTATAAAATCTGACATTTGATTTAATACAATATGCTCCAAAACTTTCGAAATACACGGCGTCACATTTATTGGTCTATAATCGTTCGTCGTTATTGGTTGTGCAATTTTCTTGAGGGGATGAATGAGAGAAAATTTCCACTGGCTAGGAAAACAACCCGAAAGTAGGGAGGAATTGCATATGTCCATTAAAGGGAACAGAATGTATCTCGTGATCTTCTTAAGGAATTGTAGTGGGATGTCATCAGCCCCTATTGAATTGGATGTAATTTTTTTCAGAGCTACCTCTATTTCTGGGACAGAAACCGTTCTAAATTTAAATTTTTCGTGAATGCTTGGGTTTTCGCGTATGTTTTTCAAAGTAGATTCTTTTGTAACACCGTCTATAGTTGGGACCTGAGCAAAGTGATCGTTTAGTTCGTTAAGCGGAATGTGTATAGATTGTACGTCAGTCTGACGGTTTCCTATACCGAACATGCGTAACTTATTCCAAAGGTATTTGGGGTTATTGCTTTGAGTGCATAGATCAGCAGCAAATCTAATTTTAGCAGTTCGAACTTTTTGTGTACATTTATTTCTGAGGATTCTATATTCTTCAAAAGTATTGGCAGAACCACTAGGATTAATTTTCTTGGACCATTTAAATTTCTGATATGCCAAGTCCCGTTCTTTCATGAGCTGCAAAATGTCTGGTGTGATCCATGGGTTAGCAGGTTTTTTAAATCTTTTGGTTTTTTTAGGTGCATGTTTATTGAGGAGAGTGTGAATAAAGCTATTAAATAATTCTAGCTTGCCTTCAGTGGAAGGTATAATTAGGATGTCATTCCAGGGTATTTGCGCTGCGTCCCTATCTAATGCTTCATCATTTATGTGTTTTAAATTTCTAAAAGTGGAAATTTTAGGTCTATATTTAGGAACTTTTAGTGAATAGCTAGCGTATATTAAATCATGACGTGAAAAACCGGGGGCAGGAAATTGCCCATGACTGACAATTCTAGAGGGGTCTGCAGTTATAATATGATCTAAGAGGCTTTCACTATTTATTGTATGGTGCGTTGCCTTCAACGCACACAGTGAAAGGTTAAGTGAGAGAAGGGATTCTTTGTACTTTTTACACTCATCTTTCATCGAAAGTAAATCATAGTTTGTGTCCCCACAAACCATGATATGTTGGTATACGGGAATATATTTAGATATCTCGTTTAGGAAGTTGTCAAATTTTGCTTTAGGTGGTCTATACACCACTGCTAAGAGCACCTTTTGGTGGTTTAAATTCACTTCTAATATAAGGAATTCACTCTCGCATGTATAAATATTAGGCGTTTGACTCACCACTTTCACTTTTAGGTCGTTTCGTAGATACGCACATACTCCTCCCGCCCCCTTCCCCGTGCGATCGACTCTCAAAAGTTGATAGTTTGGGAGTTCGATCAAAGCGTTACTCAACGATGGTTTCATCCAGCTTTCCGATATTAAGATGGCATGCATGTTTAAGGAGTTAAAAGTAGCTTTGAATTCGTCTATTTTCTTCAAAAGAGACTGAGCATTCAGATGACAAATGTGCATAGCTTGTGGATGTTTACCAACCGCCCCCTGCAGTTGGAGAGAAAGTCTCAGAGCGGGTGGGTTTACGGTACCGCCATTGTCTCTCGAGGGGGATTCTTCTAGGTCATTCACCGTGACATCACCCAACTTTGACAGCCATTCAGGGAACAGTGTTTCTAACTCAATATCGATATCACCAAGTACCATGCTACTTAGAAATCACGATGTAAAAAAAAAAAAAAAAAAAAAAAAAAAAGAGAGAGATTAATTGAGTAAACAGAACATCAACACTTACCAATCTCGGGACATTGCGGACTTTATAACTTATCATCAGTAACACTTCAAACTTCACGTTAGACGTAAGCACATAAACTCTTACGAGGCTATTATAAACTTTGCGAATAACACTTGAAAATAATAGTGTTAGTACTATATCTAGTTCATACTGAGAACCTAGCACACTAATGGATAAAAACATTGAGGTAACCAGAAACTCACATAAAAGAATATACATAAACACCCAAAAAACACACACTGACAAAGACACAAACAAACATTGATGCACAATACATTCATCTTCACACTTCATTGAACGTAATTTATACTACACCCTCTGTCCTCCTCACTACCATCGTCTGTAGTTTTTTTTTTTTTTATTATGAAAAAGGCTTGGCTCAAACTTTGTGCTTAAAGTCTACTAAGATACTTATTTGCACTCCACACTGTTTAAGTTTGTTCCTCCCCCATCTGAATCATGGAAAGTTCATTTGCATTGCTAATTGTGTATTTCTGCCGTCCACACAAAATTACAATTCGTCCATCGGAAGTCCAACAATTCCGAATCCCAAACTTTTCTTCACAAAAATTTAATGCAAAATGCGTAGTAAAGATAAGCTGAGAAGACATCAAAGTTTGCAAAAGGGAATTCCTGAATTCATGGAATGCAAAATTCAAAATGGAGAATATATGTTATTGTTTCTCAAGTTCCTAGTGGAGTTGCCCAGAGGGACTAGCAGAGGTAAGCATAAGAATAGACCAAACAGAATAAAAGCAAGCCGAGTATAGTCTGTCAGAGATCACACAAACAGTATCCCAAAAGTATCCCAAAGTACCATTTACTGCAGTAGATCAGATACAGTAGAGGAGAGCTATTTTGGAAGACATTTTTACGACTTATCCCCAACTTATCTCCCCACATATCACGGAACAATATACGTGAAAACTATTTGAAACGATTGCATCTTTCTAAGAGAATGTGGTACAATTCTTGATATAAGGATAAAAAGTACAGCGTTTATTTTCTTATTATGTTCTCTTTAGAGGAAGTTTGGCTACGGGCGTATAATTTGAAGTACTCTCCAACTACCTTTACAAAAATTGTGCCGAAGTACCCTAGGATTCTGAAACTTGGATACTTAGATAGGGCACATACTAGTTCCTAAGTGAAGTCTTGACCCAACTACGATAGGTCACTTAGTTTTAGAGCTATGGACATTTAAAGTTCATTTTTTTCATATTTTGGGCAGGCTGTAACTCTGAAAGGAAGCATTTGTGCACTCAGGATGGTCTATATTTTTTGCCTTATCTTGATGTCAGAAATTACCTCCCAAACGTTGTCGGTGTTGTTTTGATACACCCTGTATAAAAGCTAATGATTACAATTGATTTGCAACAAGCCTTGTCAGTTCCAAAGCCATGTTTCATTTTGCTGTCGAAAACTTTGGCTGTACAATTTCAATATTCATTATTGTCGCAACAGAAAAGGTTATACTATATGTTCATGTGGAGTGAAGAAATGAGTTACAGAGGTTGTGATGAAACATGCAGTGAGTGCTCTCATTAAATTTGTATACAGAGCACTGGAGTGGAAGCCATTGTTGTTTTCAGAGATAATGTATAGGCCAAAATAAGAACTGGACTGTGATAGCTCTTTGATTCCATCTTATCAAGGAGAGGCATTTCAATCAAATACCTCATTATATTTTAATATCAGGATATACGATTCTGCCATCTGATAGAGATTTTCTTCTTATTCAGAATTGCCAACAAGAAACATCAGCGAATTTATAATCCTATTATGTGGATGGACATACTTCCTAAAGCTAATAAAATGAATCATTTTCATGTAACACGAATGATCAAGCAGAACGTATTAAATGTTGAAGGATTATTACAAAATGTCTCAAAGACGAAGAAAACGAAGTGTGGACGTCCAGTTGATTTCACAGTAGTAGTCACATTCAAATTTGCAGCTGAAAATCCTTTCAGCTTTTAAATCAAACAAATGGTTCACGAAGGGTTGGTCGACCATTTTCAATTTTCTTGAAGAAATTGAAACTAAAATGCAATATGACACTTGGAATAAACAAGAAGAAATTTGCACATGTAGAAAATTTCTTAAGATTCATTCCTCCTATTTAAGGTAACTATTTCCACCCATTTGTCCCAAGTGATGATGATGCTGAAGAGAACAATATGTAATTTATTTAGTATCGACAGAACATGCAAAGTTGGGTATATCTAATATACAAAAATGAACGAAGAAACAAAATGAAATTGAGTATAGTGTAATATAGGAAAATATTTTCCTTTTTTAAAAAAATGCCTTGTGTAATAGCTTAGTTTCAAGTTTTTTTTTTTTTTTTTTTTTTGTTTCACTTAGATAAGTAAGAATCTGATTTTAATGTTATAAAATTAGCCAAAATACAAAGTTTTTTTTTACATGAAAAATTCGATTTTCAAATTTTATTCCATGAGGAATGTCATAGTATTGTTCCAAAACTTACATTCCATGTGTTATCTCAAAGCAAGAAGGTGACAAGCCATAAATTTTAACATTTATTTTATTTTTTTTTATTTTTTTTATTACAAAAAAGTTACAGATAAAGCAGACTTCAACTTACAAGAAAACACATATGATACATTTATGCATAATCTAACAAATAGTATCATATATTGAATCAATAACTACAATTTTAAAATTTTTAAAAAGGCTAAAAACCTCTGTACTTTAATGTTACATTTTGTGACTTGTTCACTTGTTGCCCCGAACCCTTCAAATATACGTGAGCCTCCTATATTAAAAGGAAAATATTAGTTACTACTCAGATAGTGTATGCTTTGGCAAGAATAAAGAATTATGTACTTCTTTAATATTCACAACATTTTCTAAAAAGAAACGCTAATTCATGTGCATATAATCGACTTGTTACTTCTGTTTTACAGTGGTTATATCTATCTAACTAAGTAAGTACCTCTATGGCCTATGGAACCCGGAAGTTCAATGCCGCGTTCACGAAAGCTCTCCACTGACTTCTATCCTCAGCTAACTGCATCCAGTTTCTACTTTGTTTTCCAATCCCTACGAGATCCATCTTAATATTGTCCTCTCATCTGAGCCTAGGTCTTCCTAATGGTCGTTTTCCGATTGGTCTTCCAGTCAAAACTTTGAAAGCGTTTCTACTTTCTTCCATTCTAGCTACATGATCCGCCCCCTAAGCCTCCTAGACATGACGACCCTAACAATGTTGGGTGAACCATATAAGTTATGTAATTCCTCGTTATGAAGTTTTCGCCATTCCCCATTCCCGTTCCTCTTGGCTCCGAATATTCGTCTCAGGAGCTTGTTCCCAAATACTTTCAGTGTATGTTCTTCCCTCAGAGTAAGTGACCATGTGTCGCAGCCATACAGAACAACAGGCATGATTATCGTTTTATATATTTTAAGCTTCAAATTCCTCGACAGAATTCGCGACGACAAGAGGTTTTGAACCGAATGGTAACGCGAATTCCCTCCTTTTAGTCGACATTTAATTTCTTCGTGAATATGATTTTCGTCTGTTAATATTGATCCTAGATATTTGAAACTATCCATTTTATCAAAAGTTATAATTAATAATATTAACGCATCCATAATTTGCTGTATTCCGGTCCCGACGCACTTCCATTTATTTAGTTTTCTCTGCATTTACTTCTAAACCCATGTTCCTGCAAGCGTTTAATAAGATCTCTGCATTTCTTTCTATTGTTCTCCTATCATCACCTATTAAATTTACATTATCAGCATATGCCATAACCTGGTGAATACTGTTCAACTGTAGACCCTGGTTGCTATCTTTAATTTTCCTTATAACGTATTCCAGAACGAAGTTAAATAATAATGGCGACAACGCATCACCTTGTTTCAGGCCATTTTCGACGTGAAAGCTCGTGGACAAAAGTTTTCATACCCGGACTTTACTTTGGGATTCATTTAAACATATCTTAATTAATCTAATTAGCTTTCTCGGTATTCCAAGTTCTGTAAGAACGTTGTATAATGTTTCTCTCCTAACCGAGTCGTACGCCTTTCTAACATCAATAAATAGTTGATGTACCGGGCTATTATATTCCCACTTTTTTTCGAGTATTTGGCGAATGGTAAACATTTGGTCGATAGTTGATCGACTTCGTCTAAATCCGCACTTATAATCTCCAATATTTTCATTTGCGTATGGAGTTAATCTTGCTAATAGAATATTTGAATCGATTTATAGGATGTTGACAGAAGAGTAATGCCTCGATAATTATTACAGTCAGGTTTGTCGCCTTTCTTGTGAATTGGAACAATGATTGATTCTTTCCATTGTTGTGGCAATTCTTCCTTGTTCCAGATAAGGAGAATGAGGTTGTGTATTTTGTTCCACAATTTTTCGCCTCCAGCTAAAATTAACTCAGCCGGAATTTCATCTACATCCGGAGATGTTTGTTTCTTTAATTTCTTTATAGTGGTTTCTACTTCTATTAAGTTGGGTTCTGAAATGTACGGTTCTGCGGTGTGTATCTCCTTTTCTCCACACACACTAGCCTTTGGTTGCGTGTTAAGCAGATCGTCAAAGAAATCTTTCCATCTATTTAAGATGCTATCCGTGTCAGTGAGAACTGTACCGTCAGATTTCTTTAATATATAAGCACGAGGTTGATAGCCTTTCTTAACCCTAGAACGGTCGGGCTGGGTCTGTAAAACCCATCTGCTTATATTTTAAATAAAATTTTCAACTTAAAGTTAGCGGTTTGAGTTGTAGCTTCCTATACCTTCCTAAAACGTCCAATAAGAGACGCTAGTGTTACAAACCAGTTTGATTTAATGTTAGTTTGCCTTTAATAGAGCCCTGAATCTCGCGTGGGTCTCTCAGACCCAGCCCAACCGTTCACGTAACTTTTTTTTTGCAGTGTCAGGATCTTGTAGGAAGTTTACTTTTTTTAATGTGACTACCTATTCGACATTTTGTGAGTGTGTATATACGAACAACATTTCAGTTGGTATTTTGAGCAACTTTAGAACATAATGGAACGTGTAACAGTTTCTGTGAGTGAAATTCATAGAATTTTATATAATGATGAAAGTGAACTGGATGATTCCGATTCAGATCCTGATTTTGAATTATTTAGTGACCATGATAGTAACTGTGAGTGTGGAGAAGAAGATGATAAGTGTGAAGAATTGTTACTACTACCGCTGCTGAGAAAAATTCCACTCACTCCGCCATTAGATAACAATCTTGCCAAAAATGAAAACTAAAAAAACTTTACCCCCTTACATTCAGTACATTTGAACATAGGTAGTGCCTTAGGTTATGTTGAATAAACTTATAAGTTTCTTTTACAATATTGCCTAACTATACCAAAATATAAGCAAATATTCTTTTTTATATAATTTTCTAGAAAAACTCTTATAATTTAATAACAAAAAAATGTAAGCAATTACAAAATTATTTTTTAAAAATAAGCGAAAACACCAGCTTTGAGCTGAAATGCTTTTTCCTGTTTTAGAAACACTTGAAATTACACAAAAGAGCGTTTTTATTTTTTAAAAAATATCGGTTACATATTAATTATGCAATTTTATTTTCTTGGGTCTCTCAGACCCAGCCCGACCGTTTATGAAACTTTTTTCCGCCCGACCGTTGTAGGGTTAAATTCTTTGATTCCCTTATACATGTCCCGGATGTTTTTATTTTTACTATTATCTTCAAGTTCCTTAGTTTTAGCTTTTAGAAAATCGCGTTTCTTTGTTCTAAAAGTTTTGGAAGTTTCCCGCCTGATATCTGCGAAATTTTGTGTAGTTATTTCATTCGGATTTTGTAGCCAGCGTAATTTTGCCTGTTTTCTGTCCAAAAAGATAGCATAATTATGAAAAAATGGGAAAACGTGGGAACACAGAATGGGAACAGCGGCATACAGCCGTCATAGAACAGTACGATAAGAACTGACCTTGCGACACAGAGGAAAGCGTACTGAAGGTCACACAGGGGCTGCTGGAGGGAGGGAAAAGAAATACACGAAGAAGAGCTGATAACAGCACACCACACCGCAGTCGATTGCTGAGTCGTGTGCAAAGCAGACGTGCTGACAATAGTGTTAGTGCATCGCGAAGGCTTCAACATGCCACGAGGACCCACATTAGACCCTGTTTTCGGGCCGGGATAATCGGACGGCTGGAAGCTGGGCAAACACAAACGACACAAGGTTTCAAACCACCGGCAACATTGCACGTGCACCAAGTCCGGGTCGCCCAAGAGTCACAACCCCTCGACAGGACTAGTATCTGTCGGTAAGAGCACGTCGGACTCTGTCGATGTCAGCACAGTAACAGTCATCAGAACTTCCAGCTGCTACAGGAGCAAGTGTTTCAAGACTACGGTGTGCCGGCGACTGCATGAGGTTGGTCTTTACGCAAGACGCCCCGTCGTGTGTGTCCCTCTCTCTCGTGTGCATCGCAGAGCCCGCTTGAGGTGGATCCAAGAACACAAGCACTGGACCATGGAACAGTGGGGTCATATTCTGTTCTCGGACGTGTCGCGATTCAGCTTGCAGTCAGATTCTCGACGGACACTGATATGGAGAGAACAGGAGACGCGCTACAACCCGCAGAACATCATTGAAAGAGACCAATTTGGTGGTGGAGGTGTGATGGTTTAGGCGAGCATCATGTTAAATGGCCGTACTGACCTACACGTCTTTCAGAGCGGTACTTTTACCGACCAGAGGTACCGTGATGAGGTGCTAGAACCGTATGTGAGACTTTTTCGGGTGCAGTTGGACTATCATTCATATTCATGGATGACAACGCACGTTGTCATCGGGCAGATGTGGTGGATGATTTTTGGGAGGAGGAAGATATTTGAGGCATGCCGTGACCTGCACGGTCCCCAGACATGATTCTCATAGAACATTGTCTGGGATGCATGTCTTTTTGCACGCAGGTGTCCACGTTTTGGATGCCTAGGATCAGTCAGGTATGTTTGGTCCATGTGAACTAGGATTCTGCTCTTTTTGAACACCAGTATATATATATATATATATATATATATATATATATATATATATATATATATATATATATATATATATATATATGTGTGTGTGTGTGTGTGTGTGTGTCTTTTATAAAGATATCATTTGCATTGGAAGTAATGCACTGAAAGTAATTTCATTGTAAGTTTTGATCTCGGGGAAACAAACAGCCACAAACTTAATTTTCCTTCCTTATTTGATAATATTGTGATTAGAGGCAAAAGATAATCCTCATGTAGTTCTTTTAAAACGAATTCCCGACAAAACCAGTTGCTTTGACGCTGAGGTACCATCAGAATGGGCGGAATAACTAGAGCTTAACTGCAGCTAATCTTTATTTAAGAGGTACAGTATACAAACATCCCACTCGAAGCACCAGTCCACTCAACTAATTCTACTCATCAGGAAAAGGGATTTAGAGAAGTCTTCAATTAGGCTTATATCCGACAAATACTAACTCCAGTTCAACTTCATAGCCTACTTTCAGTTATGGCTTAGATTTAGTATTATAAAAGTAAATTCAGAATTGAGTTTAAACACAATAGATTTTCTGTTTTTTTTTTAACAAAAGAATTGCACTTATGAAAAATATTTTGAAGCACAGATTAAAGATATTTACAATTATATATATTTATATTCTCCATATTGTTCAATATTCACTTTCTTCCATATAAAAGACAAAGGTCAAAAGGAAATGGGGTAAGTGTAAAAACTGATTTATCAAAAATACTGAATATTCTTATCAATCAATTCCCCTGTAACCACTAAACTTTATAATGCTTATACAATGCAACAAATTTTATCAGATCAGGTGGCTCTTAGATTACTATTGTGTGGTCAGCACATAGACTTCTACATTTGTTATTTCTGGTTTTGTAAACTGAAGTTAGTGTCTATTAATTCTAGTAGTTGACAAATTACATCACAATGCTAGGTAAAAAGCGGTAACGTTTTGTCCCTATGCTGACACGAACTCATGAACATGCACACCATACTCATGCAAGTTAAACCGTAAGTTACGTGAGAATAAATTTATGTGTACACATTTTTCTTTAGTAATGTATAAAATTGAATTTCCATGAATGTACGGTAACTAGGATATTGAACAGCAGAGCGTATCCTAAATATTTAGATCTTTCTTCACAACATAAATGTTAATAGCACAGTAAAAAAAACACAAATATTTAACTAAGTATATAGAGTTTTATCTAAATGAATTGACGTATCCTGAAAGCAATACTTTAAAACTATGAGCATTAGAAATGAAAATATAACGATAAGACATAATATGAATTACCTGGAAGCAGTTGTTATGCAAATTCTTCAAGTACTGGCAAAGTTACATTGAGTCAATTGCGACCCCTTATTAATATATATTGCATACATTTCAGAGTTCGTAATTTGTTAGTTTGAAACTTAGAAGACTGTCTCAAGATAAACGGCGCACTTTGTATATGCTATTATAATGTATTTGTTTATGTATGAATAGATAGAATTACAGATTTATACGAGTCACTTGTATACAGAATAATGGAAACAATTTCAAAAATTATGCTGCCCACTTGTCTTGATTTTTGCGAGTACGCCTTTGGTACACGGAGTCCTGATTCGATTCCAGGTAAAACAGCTTTGAAATTTGAACACATTATGGTGATTCCTATTCTACCTTAAGAGGGAAAAAGCTTCCTGAATACAATAGCTCTGTGTTACTACTCGATAGTTTCGCAAACGGTACTTTCTGCTAGTTCTTAGCAATTGACAAATTGAAGCAGTCACCTTCTAGAGGACGTGCAAAGAAGAAAAGAAGTAAATGCGCAAAGGCTAGCCAAACGCCATAAAAAACACAATGAAGCAGCAGCGTTGAAAAATCAGATTTTATAATTAGTATATCAGCAGAAGCAGGTCATTGCAAGAAGTAAGTATAACCAGGAAATACTTGAATCACCGGAAGCAATTGAAGGAAATGGGAGATAAGAAGTTTTATTTATTTTACTTTACTTTGTAGATAACAAACAATTTGATACCAAACTTTAAATTAATATGGTACTTAAAATAGCTATAATTAATGGGAATATGTATCTCCACATTAACGATGTGTCATCCTCAAGCAAACTTGAACTGCTTGTACATAAATACAAAGCATGGAGAATAAAAAGCTGCCATATGCATCAAGTGATAGTCTTGTTAAATATATATATACAGGGTGTTTGAAAAAGAACTCCCTAGTTTTAAGTATAAATTTAATTAGGAAATGAATGAAAACTTACATCAATGAGTACATATCATGAAAGAGAATGTCTTCAAGTTTTGTTTAGTATTGGTAGACTTCAACGTGGGATCTATTTGTGGCCCTGCACACGTCGAGACGATATTCCACTTCTCGCCATGTATTTAACAACATTTCAGATGTAACTGTCCCAACCGCCGCGACGATTATTTCCCGTAAATGATTTATTTCTCTGATCTTTTCACTGTACACAATATTTTTTATATGGCCCCAAAAGAAAAAGTTCAGTAGGGTTAAGTCTGGGCTTCGCGGTGGCCAAAGTTGCTTTTAAAACACTACCGGTTTCCTTGAAAGACTTTAGCCAATGACGGATAGTTTTTGCTGTAGGTGGTTCACCAGCATACTGACGTTTAAATTTACGTTGCACTGTTATAACTGACTCAGTTTCCACAAACTAAATAACACACTGCGCTTTTCTGCGGAGTACACATTGTTGCTGAGTTGCTCTGCACTGCACGCCTGCCTGGACTGAACTGAGGAAACAGAGGAAGAAAACAGCACTGGTGCCGTCTCAAGGTCAAGCAGACCTGCCAACTGCAGGGGAGCCAAACTTGGAGAGTTGATGAATCAAACACCACAAACTAGAATAGTGTATGTCACTTTGTACAGATTCTAGGACACATCAAAACTAGGGAGTTCTTTTTTAAACACACTGTACACACACACACACACACACATATATATATATATATATATATATATATATATATATATATATATATATATATATATATATATATATATATATATATATATATATATATATATATATATATAAGGTGTCCGGAATGGGACTGACGGTTTTTAAAAGTGAATAGTTTTAATATGGTCAGAGGTACAGAAGAAAATACATTAATGTTAAAGGAGAACTCGAAAAAAAAGTTTATTTGGTCTTACTTACAAATCATTCTAACTCCGTGTAACTCCACGTGAGCACCATTTGAAACTTTTACAATATCTAGCCTGAACTCAATCTCTCTCCACGTATTCTGTAACATATGAGGTGTTACTGAAACAATCGCATTCCTAATACGGTTCTTCAGTTCATCAAGGTTACGCACCTTTTCACCAGAATACACAAGGTCTTTCACATACCCCCACAGGAAGAAGTCCAGGGGGGTAACATCAGGAGAGTGTAGAGGCCACCTAATTGGCCCATCACGGCCTATCAAACGGCCAGAAAATACAGTTTTAAGGTATATCCTCACTCGTAGGCTCCAATGTGGCGGGGTACAATCCAATTGGAATATCACTTGAGGTTGCAAATGTTGTAAGTGGGGAACAGTAAAGTGTTGAAGCAGTCTAAGAACACATTTCTTGATATGGTTTGCTCTATGAAAAAGAAGGGTCCTATAACTGCATTATGTGTTAAAGCACACCAAACATTCAATTTGGGACTGTCTCTAGAATGTTGTATGTACGCATGTGGTTTCTCAGATACCCATATCCTAACATTGTGCCTGTTAACCCAGCCAGACAAGTGAAAAGTTGACTCTTCAGAGAAAACAACGTTCAATAGCAAATTATGGTCATAATCAACCCTGTCCAAAATTTCGGTAACAAATGCTACTCTCTGTGGTTTACCGTTGGGCTTGCTTTCTTGCAATAATTGCACCTTATACGCGCGCAAAAATAATCGTTTGTGTACCACATCGTGCACTGTTGACTTTGAAATTGCCTGCTCGCTACGCGAATTGACATCCCCGGGCTAAGTGAGAAACATTCTCTTATTGCTTACACATTTTCTTCTGACACATACGATTTACCACCGCTGTGTTGTTTCATGTTTATCGGCGATACCTGCGCCGTCACCGGTAGTTGTTCAAGTATGAAAATTTGCTGGACAAAACTTTTTGAGTTTATCTCCAATATGAATGTTTTTTTCTTCTGTATCCATATTAAAACTATGACACTTTTAAAAACCGTCAGTCCCATTCCGGACACCCTGTATATATACATATATATAAAGACAATTTAGAAAAAGAGCGCAATTTGCATCATTTACAATAGTTAGTTCAAAATTTCGTATATATTTTATGAAACTTTGCAGTTATAATTTCTTCATTTGATGTGAAATGACTGCAAGATTGCGATTTTCAGTTTCCTGCATCGAAGTATAAACCGAATTTATTTTACATAAGAAACCGTAGAATATATTTTCAAGTTACAACCATTTAACTTGAGATTTCAGAATATATATGAATGTATCTTTCCTAAACTTTATTTATCTTATTTACTAAACGAGAGCGACCTGTCATGTTAACAGAGTACATTCTGTATATCATGTTTCGGTTTTATAATTTAAAGAAATTGATTGTAGTTCCGGTAGAAAATTGAAATTCCTTCCGTTATAGCGTTATAGCGTAAAGTATTGCATTTCGAATGAATGCAGTCTTAAATACGTCTGTCAATTTAATCTAGACAAGTGTATTTCAATGTTGAAAATATTATATTTTTTTAATGGAACTCTAAATCGATGCGCGGAGCAAACTAAAATCTACAACAACTTTTTCTATTTTTAAGGAGGTAAAATCACTTGATTTGCCCTAAGAGCAAACTGAAAGATTACCTACAACAAACTGTTCATCCAATGATAGTCATAAACTCCTCTTGATATCTACACATCGCTGGCGACAACCAGCGCGTAATCTTTTCAGTTCACTCATTGCACCAAGTTTAAAATATAAATCCTTTTAAAAAATCCTGAATGAACTTTAACGATGCTTCGGTTATTCCAGTGGCGCTAATATGCTACTGCTGATCTAATGTAACCTCGAATATTGTAAACACCTACTGAAGAAATGACAGAACCTTGTGTGGAAGAACTCTATAAAAAAAACTGAAGTGAGTCCGATTAAGCAATTGAATCTATTGTTTCGAACCGCATTTCTATATCTTTAAAGTCGGTTTTCAGTATTCGATCATAAGATCTTTCTCTTGAAACAACTTCAGATTTGCAAGGTACGTTGTAAGTGCAGGAAATATTGTTGAATGGCTATGATGTCCATCTGCTTGTTTATCGACAGGTATCAGAAGAAAACTGATAAAATATAGAGAGAAATGGTTTCGAAAATAGGATTAACGTCCCAATAATATGTAACATCTCCTTCTTTATGCTTCTATTTTGACTGGAAGTGGTCATAAAATTTTAGGTTTCAATATTGATTGTCAATGAGCTAAACGGTTAAAGGTAGCAGGAATAGAATTTCTGATATACGTTCAGCATTTCATGAACAGATTTCTTCTTCATAGCCACTCTACTGAAACCAGAAGTCGTTAAAATCTATTCCAAAATTTAGTTTCAATTTATCCTTATAGAAAGACAAGTGAGTTATGTTTCACTGTATGCATTTTGAAACTATCGTAACTTCCAAACTATGGCGATTCAATATTTAAACGGAAATGGTAGCTCTATTACTTCCGATTGCAATGGAGGGCTAAGGTGGATCATACCTGTTCTTGAGATGTTACATTCACCATTCACATGGAAACTTTATTTATTTATACATATTGCTAGACATTACCAGCAACTATTGTCTTTCAGAGAGGTTGTCTGGGAGTTCTTGATCACTCTCCTCCTACTTCTCCAAAAATTTGTGTCCAAGTATTGTAGCATTCTTAAGTAGGGGTATTTGGATAGTTCGCACACCAATTCCGCAATGATGTCTTGACCCGAGTACGATAGGTCCCATAGTACTGGAGCTATACACTTTTAAAGTTCACTTGTTTCACGTTTTCGGTACCCTGTAATTCCGAAATTATTCACTTTAGAGTACAGGTCCATATGAACTTTATCCTCACTTTGATTTCAGGAATCTGTTCCCAAAATATCGTGACACATTTTTGTAGCACCCTATATATATATATATATATATATATATATATATATATATATATATATATATATATATATATATATATATATATGACGAATTTCCTGTCTTAATCTCGATTCTATTCCCTTTATTGTAACCAAAGGGGCAAAATTCTACCACTTCCGTTTCAATATTGATCCCCATAGATCAAGAATGGTAAGAGAAAGTAACATGGAGACATGACTTTTTTTCTTTTATAAATGAACCAAGTGTTTTTAAGAGCAGTTGCTGTCTCCGCCCTTATTCCTCTGCTAGTATAATAGAAATTTACTACAGCGTCCGATTCCACGATTTATCTACAAAAGACAAAAGCTATAATTGATAGCGAGATCTTTGTTATATAAATTTTGCAATATAAGAATAGGTTCTATTTCAGCTCTAATCCCTCTATTGATTCGGGAAACAATGAAAATCTACTGCCACTTTCAGTTTGGATATTGATCTTCAAAGAGCGAAAATGATCATAGATAGTGAGGAAGATTTTTGAGATTGACTTTGTGTCCCACAAATACATCAATCTATGCTTCACTCTACCTGAAACCGTAAGTTGTAGAAGTATGCCTCTTCCGGTTTTAATATTAGATTTTCTTCGCGCAAAAGAGAACGAGTTTTTATATATCTAGGTAGACCAGCATCATAAGAGTAATTCTATCTCCCTATTATGTACGTATTAAAAGTGGGACTGGTAAAGTATTATTTCTGTTTAGAATATTGGACCTTTATAGGTTGAAAGTCTGCCGTAGTTTATCAATATGAAATGAAACTTACTTGGTTATTTTATCCTGGAAAATATGTAACATAACGCTGGAAAATTTGTAATTTTTGAAACGTTTTTATAAACCATGGGAATTCTACTGCGCAGTCAAACCACGCTTCATACGGCATTCGGATAAGACTTCTTCTTCTTCTTCTTTTTAACTATTACTAAATTCTGTACATACAATTTCAAAATAATATGTGTTTATGTTGAAAATCAATTTCTTTTTATTTTTATTTCCTAGAAGAGGCATATTACTCGTATATACGATAAGTTTCAGATTTTTATCTTTCACAGAGATCATGATCTCATTTCTCAGCTGCGAAAAATAGTAGACTGGTTTCAACAACTGAAAGGTCCAACCATAACGATTATTTTCCCTCTTTACAGACAAGTATTTGCGAAAGAGACTTTCTTCAAGATTGGCAAACTTGAAAAAACAGATTCTTTGACATTCGCATGTTCTTGGTGGTAATCTATTTAGGTATGCTAACAAAAGATAAAACGTGGTTTCAATGACAAAAGATGTAGGCTCAGTAAAACGTTAAATCCTCCCTCTCCTTAAGAAAGGTGCATCAGACAGTGATTTATCTACATCCCCCTAACACTCCCCCAACACCCCTTAAAATTTTCGGACACCCCCCGGAAAGAAATTCTTTACATCCCCCAATTAGGGGGTGTAATATTAAAAAGATTCATTATTGTTCTGCCTAAAAACCCTCCAGGACTTTGTAGAAAATAATTTAAATTATCTTTAGGCAGAACGGGAATTTCCGCTGTATGCAGATCGGAAATCATGTACAAAATGGCTGTATTAATGAGGGCGGGAACTAAATCCAAGCGGTCAAAATGTAAGGAAAATTCTGACGAGGAAAAAGTCCAAAGGACAAAATCACAGGGGTATATATCGGATGTACCAGTGCACACCCTATATGATTATTTTTACCCTTTAATTGTCATATATTCGAGAAAGTTATCTGTATTTTCTCAACTGAAATAACTTTTTCCTCTTTTAAAATGATGGAAACTTAAGTAGGGATAGCTTTCTAGAATATTAGTTAGAATCTAGAGATTCTTCTTAATGTAAGCTGTGTTATAATATTAGTTTACACATATTATAACTAATAGAATCTAGAGCAGATTAGATTTACATTTACACAGCTTTAATTACATTTATAATATGTGTAAAAGTAATTAAAGCTGTGTAAATGTAAATCTAATCTGCTCTTATCGTAAAATGTTATAATAAAAGAGCATATTAGGTTTAATTACATTTACACATATCCATATGAAAAGCTCTGGGTATTCCAATTTATTATACTTTTAATACATTTGAAATACATTTAGCATACAGTATTACAGTAAGACCATTCATTACGAAAACTGTGATGCTATTTGATTTTTAAAAAGTTCTTGTGTGGTATCCTATAGCAGTCTTTTATTTTGAGTAATGTATAAATATTTATTTTAATTCTGATATACTGATCAAGATTTTTTTAGCAAAGATCAAAATGTGAAATATATGCTTACTATAACAGTTTTACGTCCTTTATTGGGTTTTCAGCATTTTTTTAAAACAAAGTGTTATTTCCATAAAGTGAAGTATTTCAGATAACGGGTAAAACTCAATTCAAGGGTACACATCTGTTATCATCATTTTCATCAGAAGAATTGCTTCTTTTCTGGAGATCATTCCACCTGACCAATTAGTCATACTTGATTTTCCAACGCGAGATGCTACGTGACTCTTCCCACTCAGTTGTCGTAGTTGTTATCAGCTCTAACCCATAGGCGGTAAGACTTACACGATCTCATTTCAAGGGTACACATTTTAATCAGTTTTCAACTAGTTTACAGGCCAGTCAACATGAATACCTTTAAAAGCATTACAGGGCCGTAGAACTATCGCCACTTATGGACTGAAACAATTTCTTTTGCAATGGCATCTGGTTCAAGCTTTGAAGTTCTGTGGTACATGCGTAAAAATGGGAATGGTAAGTTATTTTAGGTCTCTTAACATATATGAGTATTTTTGGAAAAAATGAAATGAAATGAAATATTTGAGTTTTGCGTTCCACGCTTATGCCTGCTAGGCTAAAGGAGACGCTGATGATGAGAAATGAATGAAATGATGAAATAAAGAAAGTGGGAGAAAACTGGAGAACCCCACGCACACGGTGTTTGCCCACCACAGAGTTCACTTGGTAGGGGTTGGGATCGAACTCAGGACCTCAAGTACCAGAGGTGAATACTCTATCACTGAGCCATCGCGGCCGTTTGAGTATTATGGAAGTTTGTCAATGCGAAGAAATATGAATTACACAATATGTTTTCCTTAACGTCATAAATAATGAAAAGTTCGATTTTCATGTAGAATATTACAAATTATCTTGTATTGTTAAATGGTAATCTCTTTAATATCGAAAATTTTTGAGACTCATGTTGTGCATTAGCATTTGCTATGGATGACACGTTGATAACAGGCATTTACTTTTTAATTATGAACAGAAGATACATTAGTTTTTTTTAATGAAATCTAAAAATAATGTTTGGAAAATTGCAAAATTTATGTACACAATATATACTGATCTTTATATATATATATATTCTAATTACGTACTAAGTCCATTTTCCACCGTGTTCTTTAAGAATGTGTGACTATAAAAAGTAACAAAAGATAAATGTAAAAACAGCACTACTTAAAAATCATCTGTATTTTCTTTTTGAATATAACATATTTGTCAATATATTTAATATATGTACCACTGTATTTATTTAATATTTCGATAGAAAACTCAGATTTAGAGTTATAATAGCAACCAATCTACAGTATTTTTTTTAAATAGGTAAAGAACTCAGCTACAGATAGGAACCGTAGAAAGAAATCTTGTATTCGACATGGCACTTTATTTTCGATAAAAAAAGTAAAACTTGACTTGTTTTTTGACGTTCTACTTGGATGGTTTCTGCGATACTCAGCCTCGGTAATTAAAAGTGAAACGGGTCTCACAAGGTACATTCGCGAAGTGTCCCCTTGGGATTCGTCTAAAGTTGATTTAAATCCAAAGTTCTTCGCGGCCCAAAGTGCGTTGTGCTAATTTTAGCGGCCCATACGGGTAATATGCATATTTATGGGCCTTCATATCCGGAATTCATACATTACTGTAACGCTTGGTCACAAAATTGTTTTAGTTTCTTTAGATATAACTGAATATGAATGTGGGCCTATGCAAAACAAATTGGATCAAGTACTGCTTCTGTGACACGTGTTATCCACACCGGTCGCCATCTTGAATCCGCCATATTGGATTCAACTTTTGTTTTTTCAAATGGGAACAGGTGCATGTGATACATGAAATTCATGCAAAAAATCTTCGGAAATTCATTGGTGTAGTAATTCAACCATTAAAAAGTTGTGCAGGGTCCCGTTTTACGTTATTTATTGTTGACGAAATACATTCTGAACGTACATAAATAGAGACACACAGACGTAAATAGGATATGGTAGATCTTCATCAAAATCTGGTAGTATCTAGTTTTACATTAGGCATTTTCTTCGTAATGCAATACTTCCTTGTTCGTAGTATAACATGGAATTGATAACAATCACTCACAGAAATGTTGTAAGATTATGACACCAATGTTGTAGAGAGTTTGTTTACACCTTCAGTACTTTTCCAGTTAGAAACTGTTTTGATTTGTTAACATCAAAAACGTAAGCGTAACTGATATTACTCTGCAATATCTATTCGCGAAGTGCCTAGAGGGATTTAACATGTAATATCTCGCAAATGGTTCAAGCTACCGTAAAACTCACTACACCAATGAATTTCCGAAAAAAAAAAAATATATATATATATATGAATTTGATATATCACAGGCCCCTATTCCTATTTTAAAAGCCGAAAGTTTAATCCAAGATGGCGGCCGGTGTAGATAACACGTGTCAGAGAAGCAGTACTTGATCCAATTTGTTTTCCATATGCCCACATTCATGTTCAGTTATATCTAAAGAAACTAAAAGCAATTTTGTGAGCGAGCGTTATAGTAGTGTATGATTGATTTCCATGTATATGAAAGCTCATAAATATGCAAATTACCCATATAAGCCGCTAAAATTAGTGCAATACACATTAAGCCATGGGTAACTTTGCATTTAAATCAATTTTACATGAATCCCGAGGGGACACTTCGCGAATATAGACTTCACACCACTGGAGAATTTTTCAGATTTCTTACGTGCCATGCAGTACTTCTATCCACAGTAAAGTTATGAATTAAATGAAACAAAATAATGACAAGAAATTTAACAACTCCTCCCCCCCAAAAAAGACGACAATAAAAAAAGATCTGAATTGTTTTACAATTACCATATACAGACAAGAAGATATATTCTAAGATGTTTTCGCAATTCTTAAACATGCCAATGGAAAAACTGTTTCTAGTTTGGTAGAAACAATTGATTCATAGTAAGTCCTAGGCTTGAGTAAAGTGTGAAGGGAAGTTACAATAAGAAGACAATTGGGTTCTGAATTTGTATTTCCTATGCGCATACATCTTCCCATTCTACATTTTCTACTTGAAGGATAACAATAACTATATACAATCCACCACAATCCAAGGATAACGAAGATATTGCTATTTTATCTGGGTATTGTTCATTTGACACTTCCAGCGGCCATTTTCCAAAATGGCGGGCGAATATCGGGTGGGATTGCAGGGGACTTTTAGTATGTTGCTTAGAACATCATTCCAACATCTATATCCATTTTCAGCTTGTTACTAATTTGTTCCTTACTTTTTATTAATTTGACTGCACTATAATGGCACATTGTAATTCATTGTAATATAATGTTACTGAGAAAAAATATTATAGTAAGTAGCTTTTCAAAGATCTTCACATAAGGCAGAATTTTGTAAATAATATTTATTTTATAAGGTGTATCAAAATCAAAATTTTGTATCAGCTGTGATAAATAATTGCAGAACGATGTGTGACTTTCTCTCGTAATGATTTAAATCATGATAAGACGAAAGCAACAACTTTTATAGCTACTGCTGCTTGGTAGTTTATTTCCTGTTGATTGACTTGTATGAAGTTCTTACCTGTTTTGCTATTTTTTTTTTTTTGAAATATTAGTGTTTTTCAGAAGTAACTTGTAATTTCCTAGTTTTTTTTCAAATATCTGATATTAAAGAAAAGGTCAACTTGTAAAAGGGAATATAGTTTGTATGAAGCATGAACAAATATATCGTTTGATTTTTCTTCCACGGATGCAGTAGTACTTTTCCATTAAAATTACTCAGAATATGAGGGTTTTTTCTATGAGTTAGCTTTCATTCCGTATATTTAGTTAGTATACTCTGGAAAAGTTCCAGTAGACGTGATACGTGAACAATACAGAAGCATCTAATTAACAAATTTTACAATAATACTTTCGGATCCAATCTAGTTCTACACTTACGATTTTTTAAAATGTACGCACTAATATACCTATTTCTAAAACAGTTATGTTACCACTTTAAATTCTTTAAAGAAATAATATCTGTTAATTAACCAAAAGAGATGGGGAAAATCGATAGAACTCATTAAGTATATCGAAATGAAATGAAATCTTTAAGTTTCACGTCTCACGATTATACCGGCTAGGCTAAAGCAGACGCTAATGATGAGAAATGAATGAAATGGTGTAATGAAGAAAGTAGGAGGAAACGAGAAAACCCCGAGAAAATCTACGCACACTGTGTTTGTCCATCAGAAAGCTCATTTGGCGCGAGCTGGGATTGAACCAAGAACCCCATGTACCAGAAGTGAACGCTGTACCAGTGACCCACCGTGGCCCCTAAGAACAAAATGATGTCAGAGTATATCCTGTCATTTGTAGTTTTTATAAAAAAATGTACAAAAGCAAATTTTTACAATATTAAAAAATATCATTCATGGGCAACAATAACAGACTCAATAACACGGTACCTATATTAGGGTGAAACTGATTCTCAAACACATCGCTCAAGTTTTTCATTTCCTCTTCAACTTTAAAGAGATTAAATAGGAAGTTTGCCAAAATTCAGAATTGTATTTATAATAATCTGTCCCCTTGAATTGGGATAGTATAAGTATTACCGCCCCTGGCAAGTGCCGATAACAACTATGACAAACATGTGAAAGTGATCGCTTCAAGTATGACGAACTCACCAGAGGGTGATGTGGGCATTCACGTAGAACGATCTCCAGGGAAGAAGCAAATCTTCTGATGAAAATCACGATAACAGATGTGTACCCTTGAATTGAGTTTTACCCCAGATAACATTTTAGATGCAAAACAGTTGAAGAAAAAAATAATTCTTTAATCTGTGCCTATGATCCTGTCGATTGAATTTAGTCTGTTTTGTCTGAATTTTCCTTGGAGTATGTCCTCTTGAGTTTTGCCCTGCATTCGTAATAATCTGTTTGGTAATTCTAACAAGGGCTGTAAGAAGAATAACTATTTCTTCAAGTTTCATCATAAATTTTAAATGTTATTCTTCTTGTTCTTCTCGGAAAAATGACTAGGTAAGTTCTGATATTAACAATGTTATTCACGTCTATTGCTGTAAAAATAATTAAAAAAAAACTACCTGCAGAGAAAAGGAAAATTGATTGACGCAGTTGCAAGAATCTGTTTGACATTGTAACTGAAATGAACATAAAATAAACTTAATTTGGTATAATATCAAGTTATTTCACATCAAGATTATATTCACTTTTTCAGTAGTTCATCTCTAACATGCTAAGGATCATTGTACGTGAAAGGTGCCACAGTTCATATCCTCAAGACATGTTTGGCCATATACGAGAGTGACTCTTAAGAAAGAATGTTAGTGTTCTACATCACAACTCCTTTTTCGGCATCACATTATCAGCTTATTTGTCTTATATACATAATTCTATACTATATGCAATAGTCTTATATATACTTCTATTTTCATATTTATATTGTCAATGTAAATAGCAGCAATACAAAACAACAATATCAATATTAAAATACTTGTATGTTTTTTGTAGTTTCAATTAAATCAAAATGTCAGATAATCAGGGATAACGGGTGCCTTATGCATCATTTTGCATTGTTTTCTTAATATATGATCAAACATGTATTGAGGATGTGAACTGTGGCACCTTTCGCGTACCAGGAGCAGTGGCGGTTTTAGTGGGTAGGTCGGGTAGGCACAAGCCTACCCAAAAATTTTGAAAAATTTATAAACACTAAAAAATACAATAAAGAGTAAATATATTTTGCACTTTTTATATTAGTGGTAAATAATTATTTAATAAACAGCATCAACCACTAATGTAAATGTAATTTCCTATTGTCATTAATCAATCAAATGCGCATATGTATCCATACGCGAGGGAGCGGGCCTACCCAAAATTAAAATCCCAAAGCCGCCCCTGACTGCGAACCTTAGCATGCTGGAGGTTAACTACTGGAAAACTAAATAAAATTTTGTTGTGAAATGACTTGATACTAGACCGAAGTAAGCTTGTTTTATCTTCATTTCAGCTACAAAATCAAACGGCTTTCTTGAAACTGAGTAAATCAATTTTCCATTTCTCTGCAGTAGTTCATTTTTACTGAAATAGATGTGAATAACACTGTTAATAACAAAACTGTATCTAGTAATTTTACTGAGAAGAACAAGTAGGATAACATCTAAAATTTATGGTAAAACTTAAAGAAATATTTATTCTTCTTATAGAATCTGTTACAATTGCTTAAAAAAAATTCTTTTGAAGAAATCGCTCCCTGGATAAAATTCCTCGTCTCGAAAGATTAGGCAGAACCGGAAGTCCCGTTCTGACTAAAGATAAGATCATTTAAAATATTTTCTACGAAGTGCTGGAGGGTCTTTAGGCAGAACGCGAAGACACCATTAAAAAATCTTGGTAATTTGGTTTTTAAAAGATTTTGAATTCTTGTTTTTAAGTGCCAATAGAATAAAACAACTTACTTTCGACAACATATTTTTTTTCAAGCAAAGCACGCAACGCAAGATTGAATGAAAATCAACCTTTACACGGCTGTGATCGTTACAGCAACGTTTGATCAATCGATTGCCAACGATTCCATCTCGACGTCACACCAAGCATGACAAACTCGACGCTAATTGGCTCTGGTTGAAGAAGGAAATTCAATGCAATCTTTCGTTGCATCAACGAATTTTATTATTTGTAAAAAAAAAAAAAAAAAAAAAAATGCAAGATTGCACCCTCCCCCCAGATTTTTTGAACACCTCCCTTAAGTTCAAAATTCTGGATAAAGCACTGGCAACAGCCATTCTTCAGTATGACACTCCCAAACACTGATTCACTTGTCAACACGACATTCGTAAGCAATAACCATTATGTCAGTGAAACACCTTTTTTTTAGAGAGAGAGAGATTGACATACACCCTCCATTCCAAAAGAAACCGAACTTTTGAAAACAAATAGTACCACTAGTGCCATCTGTTGTAATATTTTGGTAGATGGCGTAGTCCCTCATTGACAACTGGTATAAATGTCATGACATTTGGATGCACGGCAACAAAGTTATTGCGTTTCAACTGTCAGTGTGTTGTGTACATATCGGTCAGAAAATGAGTTTCAAACAACGAGCTGCAATTGAGTTTTGTGTTAAACTGGGTAAAACTTTTAGTGAAACGCACCAAATGCTACAAAATGCATATGGTGATGAGTGTCTATCCCGTACGCAAGTTTACGAGTGGTTCAGGCGATTCAAATCGGGTAGAGAGACGCTGGATGATGACGAAAGATCAGGCCCTCCCAGAGCCGGATTATCGGAAGAAAACATCGAAAAAGTGCGTGAATTCATCAAACATAACAAAAAATCGTCGGTGAAAGTTATTGAAATGGAATTAGGCATTCCTCAAACAACCGCATACCGCATTTTGACCGAAGTTTTGGGCCTTAAGTACGTTAATTCGCGGTTTGTACCACACAAACTCACCGAAGACCAAAAAGTTGATCGAATTGCGCATTGCAAAGACATCGTTAAAAGTGCTCGGCAGGATCGAAACTTCTTGAAATCGATTGTAACTGGTGACGAGACGGTGTTTTGAATATGAGCCCGAAACAAAGCGGCAAAGTGCTGAATGGAGAGCGCCGGATGAAGGAACACCCAAAAAAAAGTCGCTTGGTGAAGTCAAAAGTTAAGGTGATGCTGATTTGTTTTTACGATTCAAAAGGAATTAGCCACAAAGAATTTATTCAGCCCGGCCAGACAGTCACTGGAGAGTTTTACTTGGGCGTCATGAAGCGTTTGCTGGCAAGAATTCCTCGTATTCGGCCCGAATATCGCGAAATCGGCAGTTGGACTCTTTTGGACGATAATGCACCATCACATCGTTCGCGACTTGTAACTGAATTTTTGGTCAAAAATCACATTATTCGGTTGCATCATCCGCCCTATTCACCGCCCTATCCGCCACCTCCGTGCGATTTCTATCTGTTCCCGAAACTGCATTTGGCGATGAAAGGAAAGTGACACGCATCGATTGATGCCATTGAGAAGGCGACGACCGCCGTCCTAAAGACCATTCCAATAAAGGACATGGAGAAGTCGTTTGACAACTTGTTGGAGCGTGCAAATATGTGTATCGATGCAGAAGGGGAATACATTGATTAATAAAAATGATTTGCTCCAAAATGTACATTGCTTTTTTGTTTTTTTAAAACGTTCGGTTTCTTTTGGAATGGAGGGTTACGGACAAGAACAAATATTTACACTGAAAAAAGAACTTGGTCAGGAATACAAAATTTGTTCAGTCAGGGTATTTGGTCTCTTTATTTGGTTAATTTAACCAAAATTTGGTCATTTATACCAAACCAGTTTGGTCATGAAAACTATATTTTTGGTTAGAACATTTGGTTGATTAATTTTGTTATGCGAACCAAATCTTAAGTGAACCAATGCATTATGCGAACCAAATCTTACCAAATGGGTAAACATAGCGAGTATGAAAGTGTGGATCGCGGTTTGAGCGTATGAGTGAAAATATATTGTGTTTCTACCGAAAAAAAAAGATACCACGTTTAACTAACAATCACAAGTTTATACTGCTTGGAATTCAAAGGACGTATGTCAAACAGACTTTTGTCTGCACTATCCAACTTTCAATACCAAAGTCTCAATGATGTGAAGTGGCAAGTAGCAACAAATTGATCTCTGCGTCATTAACATATTAAGAAGTTCGAACTTACCGCTGCTAGTCGATGTGTTTCGAGGTAAGCTTAGTTTTTCGTATATATTACTTTACTGTTAGTTAATGTGTATTAGCTAATTATTGGTTGTAAATTTGGCATAACAAATGCGCCTTTGGTAAACTTTACAATACCCGCTCCAGCTGTCCATCGATGTGTTGGACCACTTTAAAAGCATGTAGTAGAGTAGGGTAGGGTACAGTAGAGCAAGATAGGGATAAGTAGGGTAGAGGTAAGGACGGGTTATCTTAAGGTTATGGAAGTTTTGACTCATTTTCATAGAATTACTGGAGTGTAATTTCTATTTTTATTTTCAGTTTAGTACCTCTACCAACAGTATTTGGTAGTTGCTACCAAATGTTTTGGTCAAATTTACTAAATGCAGGTTTAGTATTTACAACCAAATTATTTCGTTCCAAGAACCAAACCTGGGTAATTTTAACCAAATTTTTGGCATTCCCAACCAAATCCTACTTATTTGGTCATTATTAGGTCAAAATTACCAAATGCATATTTGGTAATGGTAACCAAATACTAGGTTCCTGCAACCAAGCAAATCGTAACCAAATGATTGCGTGCTGGTGCTCAAACGTTTTGTTGGCGCTATATTGATCAAACTATTTGGTCACTAGCATCTATTTTTTGGTCAATCGGACCAAACCGTTTTTTTTTTCAGAGTATGCATTCTCTTTTGTGGATTGACAAGTCACAAGATCACGTATTTAATCATCTTAAATTAAGAGTTTAAATAATAAATGTTATCCCTCTCACTTTATGGCATTCTAAAATTTTGGTATCTTATTATAATCATTTCCTCCTCCATATTGAACTTCCAAAAATCCTTCTTTGTGGTACAGTACCTTGCATCAAAAATCCTATGACTAACGTGTGCTACAAATTTCATACTGGAATGACTTAGTATCTTAGAAACTTTTCATACTTGGGGGCAGAGCGTAGCTCATCCGAAATTTGAAACACCGTGTATTTAGACAACTCAAAGATGAATTTAACTAATCTTCTTAGGATAGGAAATGAAATAATCAATTTCTTTTGTATATTTTCGACATCACATCACAAGCTATCAGGAATCGAAATGGTTTTAACTATAAAAATCTACTAAATCGTAATGTCACAGAAACTTAACCATTATGATTATCCAACATCGTAAATAGATGTAATACTCACAGGTAGTTCAGCTTTGATAATCTCCAATCATTGTCTTTTCACTATGCGATCTTAATTACCACTCCCCATTCTACTCTCCGTCCTCAACCAGCAAAACCACTTTCCGGGATTCAGGTGCTTCCTGGTTGTAGCGTAGAGCTTAGCTCAGGTCTCCTTATGAAATGCCTTACATTGGTATTTCCGTATAGGGAAACTTTCCTATAATTGTGGTGTGATGCCTACGTTATCTGTTTTTATTTTCCTAAACAGTTTGAATATTGCTTCCTTGTTTTACAATAAACAAAATAAATTTACAAAATACATGTGAGGATTTTGGGTACTTTACAGTACTATCTAAATTTCAAGTTTTTTGAATGTTTAGCATTCTTTACTAGAGACTAGAGACTACATTCTTACATTTCGCAGTAAGATGACAACTATTACTGTTATCCAGCACGAGTAATACTATGCATGGCTACCAGGGAGCCGTTCAAGCTATTTCACTAGTTATATCTACTGTGTCAGAAACGTATTAGATCCATGTCCATAGAACCTCGGTGGTGAAAGGGAAGTCTAAACTCCAATGAACCAGCTAACTAACAAATCTAAACAAAATGCAATTTGTCTGATTAACACGGCGTACATAATCACCATTAATTTTCTTTGAGAACCACAAATTCATACATAGTATAAGTAGGAAACGGAATACCATGAAATAGCGACCTTCATCCCTAGTGGAAGTTGATAGTTTGGAGATTACTCTGATTTCGGTGAAAACAACACATAAATCTGACCTGTTATAGGAAAGAAAGAGAAAATGATTGATCAGATCATATTACTCTCTTCTGGTCACCTGGGTTTTTCTTACGTCCATTTCTATTCTATGATAATATCTTGTCACGAGCTTTCTATATCCCAAACACCTTGGACACTGTTACTCTCGATACATTTATTATACATTCTCCAACTAACTGCTCATCCAAAAGTACTGTCAGTGTGATGATGCGTCCAAACTTGTAACAAAATATCGCACAGTACATGTTACTGATACATGTGCCGCCAATTTAATTTCGCATCGCGCATAACACCAAAACAAGTTATGCTATGATGTTCTGTACAGCTGTGCTTGGAGTGAAGTAGGTCTTTTGCGGTCACATCAAAGGAATATTACGTGTTAAGGCATGTGCTAGTCTGGACGTTTTCCGCACATGCATCTGTCAACACCAACCCATATACACAGTCGCACAGAGGGGCAAGAACACAAAAATAAATAATAAAAACCTCAAAACAAAATAACTTTAAGAAAAAAATGAGTTGGAAATGTAAGAATAAGAATACTAGCTACTATCTCCCTGAGGGTCAATAATTTAGGCAGCTAAGCCAATTTGACAATATTAAAGGTTGACAAAATTAAAGAACGGCACGGAAAAGAATGAAAACCGACTCTTATTTCAAAATTAGCATTTTCGATATTGTAACATCTAATTTCTATATTAAAATTGAAAATTGTCCTGCCAGGCAAAACATTTTTCTGAAGAATATGTTCATATGACAAGATAAATATTAAGTAATATAATTATGTTAATAAAGAGAAATATTTAGACGTCTCTTTTAAAAAAAATCATAAATACCTATTCACAGACGTTCAATGAATATTATTAAGATAATTATATCACACATTCATACAGGTAATGATGCACTTCTAAATACTTCTGAGGATAACAAGGGGCCTTTTTCTGGTGTCACACGAAATGTGGAAGATTATGGGCAATCGATTTGTATTAGTGAACAAGAAAATCCATAGGCGGAAAAAACCCTCGATCGCAACCGTTCCACACTTATGGGAGGGGAGTAGGGGCACTGGCAACAAAAGACGTTGTGGATAATGAGACGAAATATGGAGCGAGTTCGATGAAAATATGCTTAGAAGCACAGTTAAACATATACTATAATGTGACATTACATTCGACAATACTCTGAAAAGTGAGGGCAGAGGGGTATCACGTAACGACAGAGAAGGAGGGCAGATAAGCGTTGGTGTATAGTATAGGGGAAAAATTCCATAGACGGTATGAACACATACGAGCCGACTTGAGGTGAATAGCATAGTAATATATTATGGACACGGTCAAGTACATGGGTGGAGAGTAGGAAGACAAGGGGGCAACGACCCCCACACTCCTGAACTGATATTTCAATATATAGTGGTGTATTGGACTTTTTCTGCCTTGCCGCCCCCCTCCACTGTCAGCATTCAAATGCAGTCCGTTGTCCATGCCACTGTAGCATCAAATTACCAGCACTAATCAATTAAGTCATACAAATATAATAAATAATAAACGATACTCAGCTTAGAGACGATACTTTGAAGCAGAAGTGCTGGTATGTGTTGTGCTTTTTTGGTGCTTTGCTGTGCATTCACACAGGAGCATATATTGTTGTCTTACTTTTATGTCATTATCGTCAACATCATAATCAAAAATTCTCGATCCACTGCTAAATGAAGGTCTCTCCAACACTTCTCTATCGTGAGCAGTCTATTGTGTTGCACTACATTTCTTTTGGTACCGTAGTCATATTTCTCGATCATTCTTATTGATATTCAACGTATACCTCCAACCAGGTTCGTAGCAAGTCAGAGCTTTAGGGAAGAGGGAGGATCCTAGCAATGTTGAGGGGAAACACAGACAGTATCACATGCGACAAACATATGAACATGAATGCCTACCTGTATACAACAGTATATTCACATCGGACGTTACGAGGGGAATGGGGAGGATGTTCGGACCCTACGGACAATCCCCCCATAGCTCTCTTTCTTTATTTGTGTTTCCGGGTATCGTCTACAGTCTGTCTATATTTTGTGATTGATTACTTGACCATGTATTATTACTGTACCATTCCCCTGACGTCTTTCTTCTCCGTTTTCCTCAATTACATGAACATTTTTACTTGCGCTTACCCGCCCTTTCCTCTGTCGTTACGTACTACGCCTCTGCCCTCACTTGTCAGAGTATTGTCGAATGTAACTTCACATTGTAGTATATGTTTAATTGAGCTTCTATGCATACTTTCATCGAATTCGCCCCATATTTCGTCTCATTATCCACAACGTGTTGTGTTGCCAGTGCCCCTACTCCCCCCATAAGTACAGAACAGTTGTTTTCGAGGGTTTTTCCCCCCTACGGATTTTCTTGTTCACTAAAACAAATCGATTGACCATAGTCTCGTTCCACATTTCGTGTGACACCAGAAAAAGGTCCCTTGTAAAATGAAATGACTATTTCTGCATCGATAGAAGAATATTAAAATATAATACGACGAAATATATTATGAAATGAAAGCGGTGTTATCAAAACTACTGTACTAATTTAGAAATATGAACATATCTACTAAAACACCTAATAGTAATCAATTTCCATGGAATCAACTATAGCTCTGCTCACTTCTTCGACATCATCTACCAAATCTTTGGCATCATCGTCATTTTACACTGATTGGTTGCTTTCCGCATCCTCAGAGAGAATGATGCATAGGAATGGATTCCCACCTTCTGTTGGTTATTTACATAGCGAGAATCCAAACGATCTAGTTCGTGTTAGCAGAATATTTAGCGCTCATGGTCCGCAGTGTGTAATTTTGTGCACCTACTCGCCGTAGAGACTTTTCATGTAAATCTCATGGCAATTTAATATTGGAATGAAGGAGACAGAAGGAGAGACACAAATATTATTGGATGAATGAAAATCACGCGAGTCATAAACTAAACATTTTTTTAGCTCTGACGTTTCTTATTTTGATTTAGATTGTTAAACAAACTCACTTCTAATATTATACGTTGACCAGACCAAAAACATTCCAACTCATACTCAACTCAATAAAATACTAGAAAATAACATTTGATACCTGAATATTTACTAAATATTCTAAAATTTTCCACCACTTTTTCGTTCTGCAACGACTCTCCACCGTCTTGCAATTAACATACCCTTCTGAAACTCGAGTTCTTGTCACCCAAGTAGAAACCAACATATATTGGCAGCTAATTAGTCAGAGGGAAAAATTTAAAAAAAAATATTTTAATCTCTTTTCTGAGTTTCAGCCCCGCTTGTAGAGTAGAAATTTAAGTAAATTCAGACAGTAAACTAAATTAACTGGAGATATGTCGATTCGCAAACACTTTCTTTATCCACCATCGCCTTGTTTTTGGCTTCTTTGTTTAGTGTATGAGGTATAAAAATATAATTAGCAGCAACCGACTGCAATGAGGAATACATCGTCTCTAGTATATACGAAAACACTCGGAAAATGGACGTGTTACAGTGAGGCTGACTGTCTACATTCTTATGGATCACCGTAACGTAACAGAATATCGTAACATCGTGCCGCACATCGCACTATACATATTACGTTATTCATGATGAATATTTCTTACAAGTCTGGGCGAAGCTTGTGAGATCTACTTTCCACCACAAACATATGGAATATTGCACATACGAATCTGTGCTGATAACTCCTTCTTGGCTAAGCGGTTAATATTTGCACCTTTGGCTCTAGATGCTTGGGTTCGATCCCCGGCGAGAACTCAAATGGTTCGGGTCCTACCTTAAGCTGTAGGTCTACGTCTCACATAGCCTCACTGCTGAAAGGCACGCTAAACTAAAAAAAAATCAAATCAAATCAAACGAATCTGTACTGCTGCTCATCATGCCCCTCACTATCATCTAACACAAGATAGTCACAATTCACGAACATTCTGTGTTACTGACTCACAAAAATTGTTTGCAGTGCATGGGTGTTTCCATAATTTTTGTAAACTATTATGTACGTATTAGTTCTGGTCCTAAAGCAGTGGAATATCAAATGCATTCTGTGAAATGTTTTAAACTTTATCCAATGCACGAGTTTTCTAGATCTTTCTTTCGTACTAAGATAAGACGTTTGTTTAGTAGGAGGTTCTTCGTCAAGTTTGATAATTTACATGCTAAAAAGGAACTTTTCTAAACTTCGGAACTCATCTAGTAAGAATGTGTTGATTGTTATTCTCAGTCAGCCGAGAGAGAAGTGAAGGATATGTGACGACATTTAGACTCTAGGTCAGGTTGTGAGTCGCTTTTCAACTTTAGATTTAACCTAGCTCCGGAAAGGGATGTTAAAATCTTACCGTTTTTTTAAGATTATCTTAAGCCATTCTTTGTCCAATTTGGTCCCAATTTCCAACGATCCTAGCAGATGTTCACTGAGCACCGATTTGTCTATGCGGTAAGCAAGACAGAAGTCCAAATTATGTTGAAATGTATGGAGTTACGAAGAACATATATAGTGCAAGAGCCTTAAAGAACAGAGATGGAGTGCACCTAAGTAGATAGGAAGCCTACTATGCTAATATTTGACAAAAAATAACATCAATGACGCACTCGCCTTTACCACATCCGAGGCGACGTTTATCGATATCTAGGTGGTATTTTAAGATCTTGTCCTAAACAACTCTTATTATTTTACACACCTAAAATACTGACGAAATCACTAGTTTTGTGAGTAGATGAAAAACTGCTTAGGTTATAGGTCATGTCGTCGGTAAAGGCACGTAGGGTCGTAACTCGCAAAACTGTGAATTTTAGTTATGAGCACCATGCATGCTGCTCTATCAACCATAAAACTTTGAGAGCCGAATTCTTTATGTGAATGGAAATATGAGCTGTCTGTAAAAGGCGTATCTTGAAAGTAAGCATCTAAAAATCTACAAAGACGCCTAACTAAGATATAGCTATTCACCCGTTGACTAGTTTCTTTGTGATTTTTATTTGTGAATGTGACTTGCATATCTTCTTTCTAGAAAGAAAAGGAAAGAAAACAAAAGAAAAGAAATGAAAAGATAACAAAAGAAAAAGAAAAGAAAGCCGAACACATCACATATTATAATCATTAAAGCGATAAGAGAATTTGCTCGTAGTCTTTCTTCAGTCGTGTTTTGTAATGTGTTTCTAAAGCCCAAGAATGAAGTGAGGCGCTGAGAATGATAACTACAGATCATAACCAAAGTTCATTTTGAGAAGAGGATGGCATTATAATGTTCATTTGCACTGCGTTTGATTTTTAAAGGTGGAATATAAGAGTGTTAGGGATTCTACTTTTCTATTCTTAAGAACCTATGACATATCTTAAGTGAAGTTAGTTCATGCTATAATCATTATTTCCTATAAAATTTAATTTGGTGAATAATAGTATGCTGAATATAAAACAGTTCTTTGTTTTGCTAGGTATAATAAAAATGTGATTTAAATGTTCCAAAAAAGGAAAAGAAAAAAGAAAAAGAAAGAGAGAAAGAAAGCAAGAAAGTGTCGCTTTATTACACATGGTACTATAAGCAATTGGATGTGCAGGATTAGTTTAAGTTGCATTAAAAGCAATAGTTTTTTGTAGGATTCTTATTTTGTTATGCAGTATTCTTATTTTGAAACACCAATTGCTTACTAATTGATATATTCTCACTGAGTTGAAGATACGAGTCTAATAGTGCAAAATTCTTTATTTAAAATATAACGTGCGAAAAGAAAACATTCTTACTGATAATTTAATGATTACTTCCTAGTTGCGTACATTCCCAGTTGCATACATGTCAAAATCCTTCCCAGATGCGTAAAAGTGCCATGGGCGATGACATGCCATATTTTGATATTGATAAGAGTTTTCCCACTTTCGTACATGTTTAATAACTGTTTCTGTGCATTTTTAATAAAGTTTGAGAGGAGGATATGAAATTACATGCTCAAGGAAATACTAATAGACGCATACATGCTGTTGTAAGTTTTTTTTTTTTTTAACGACTCAACTCTTCACGTTGAATTCTAATTCGACCAATGTATCCCCGAAATGTGTGTGATATGAATTCAAAAAGCTACATAAAAAATCCTATAAAATCAAAGAAATATATATAAATTGTGTACGTATTGTACTTAGATTCACTCATGAAAAGAAAATTTCAAACGTTCAACCTATGAAATTATATTTGAATATCTAACACTATATTCTGTTGAAGAAGAAGATTATTGGCATATTATGAATACAAATTTGCAGAGAAAAGAAGTGTCCTTCTACCTAGATCGGGTCTATAGAAATAACGTCTAAGTGGTTCATCAAACTAATAACTTTTCCTAAGTTTCTCACTCGTTATTGTTGCTTCATCTATAATCAAATTTTTATCTAAATTTACAAACAAGTCTCGTTCTACATTTATAAAATGTAGCTTAGACATTAAATCTTGGTTGAGCGCAGAAATTCTATTCCAAAAGGTTCTTCTGCAGGTTAGCTGCGTTCAAAGCAGAGTTAATATAAACTTGTAAGCTGTATATAGATTGGTAAAAATTCCAGATTGTGACAGCACGAAAACAATGTTAAATGTGCATGCTATGCATCTTGAGCATTTCTTCTTCACTGAGCAGTTGACATAGTTATCTTCGCCTTCTTCTGACTGAACCGTCATTTGTCTTCATTTAAGTTGTTCAAGTCAATTTCATCACTTTGATCTCACTGAATCTAAGATCAACTAAGGTTAGGTGACAAATGGTGCGTAAGATTTCTGTTGAAAATTCCTCAATGTCTGATATTTCAGGGATTTTTTATGGAGCCATGAACAATATTTCAAAATATCTGTTTCGATTAAATATTTTTTTCAATACTTGAAATAGCACAATCGATAATACGGAAATAGATTTGTTTAAATTTCTGAACTGGAGTAACTTCTAAAACTTCATCTTTTGCTTTTTCACAAAGCATTTTTCTTTGAAATTCTCTTCTTATCGAAGTCCAGTGAAACTTCTACATCATCCACATCCTCTAAAATACTATTCATGGCAATTGCACAATATTTTGATTTGTCAAGTGACAAATTCAAAGTGCTATGAACTAATTTTAGCAGTGATTTGTTGTAACAAAGTTAGCACCAATTTGCAAGCCGTACAGTAATTCATTCTTTAAGTATTTTGAAACGGAAGTTGTGATCAGAAAAAATATCGAGCATGATAAAAGGCATGAGAACATTATCAAATTTGGACTAGTGCTTTATCATATTTATGACCGTGAACCTTAATTTGCAATCCAAGCTTCCATTCAATAGTTTATTTAAAACATTCAACAAATGGGTCAATTTTCCTGAGTTGGTATCACTTATCAAAAACTGTACGTCAATAAATGATGAAAGTGCCGTATGCTTACTCCACCATTTTGTGGCACCAATTTTTTTGGAGTCTGCTTAGTTTGGTGCTGGTACTGTTTCTTTTTAGTCTCTTTCTCCCAGACAGTCATTCTCTTATATCAATAACTCAAGAAAACAGCCGATTTCTCTACTAAATCAAATACATTTTCTGCTTGGAGCAAATTTACTGTAGAATCAGCTACAGCCAAATTTAGTACGTGTCCCATGCAGTGTAAATTAAATACGGATTCTCCCTTTTAAAATGCGCTTGAAGACCATTGTAGCAGCCGCTCATGTTACTCGCCCCATCAAAAGAACACGCAATAATATTCGAAATTTTAAAGCCACATTCAACTAGCTCTGACTTTATACATTCGTACAAAGCTGTCATCGCATCGCCACGAAGATGCGAAATCAGTGTAACGACACCCGACGTCCTTAATGTCGGCTCCCTAGACCGGATTCTGTTACCTCTTAATTCAGGCAGCTCTCCAATTGTACTTACGATGGTGGTCAACACTAAAATTTTTGAGTGTCCCCATCGGGAATCGAACTCGAGACCATGAGCATCGTAGGCACGTGCGCTAACCATTTAGCTAAACACAATACTAATCAGTGAAAATATTTTTAATTTCCAACGTCACTTGTATTTTGACAATTCAAAGGGGGGGGGGTTGCAAAACAAACAAATTATACAAAAATTGGTAGTAATCTAAAATTTCACAATAATTCTTTCTCACACATAAGAAACGAATAACAATATAAATATTAAGTACGGAATAATAAACAGGTTGAGCGGGGGCCCCAGTGCGTTCCAATGCTTGCACTGTCGCAAGGTAAGTTGATATTAATGCTTATTGCAAACATGAGTTAGTGCGAACGAGGAATAGCCCTACAGCTTTGAAGTAATTTTCATACATCCTATGCTTGAATGCAGTGGAGTAGTATCTAAATGTATGTAAATGTTTTTAATACCAACCAAAAAAATATCGTTTTGTTCACAGCTCCGGGGCCCTCGGCGATTGCCGACCTGCCGACTTGCTGATCTGGACCTTCTATGATCATGGTCCATGTGCAGTAGGCCGTTTGCCGTTGTTACCACTACCTATAAGTGATGCTTATCAATATATATATATACGATTTACAGTTTATGACAACTTATGAATATATGAGAGTGCAACCAAATATCTGTCTTAAGCATGGTTTCTTCTGGCTTCTAACTTGAGAAAACGGACTAATTCGATGACATGAGGATTTTGCTTGTTTGGTAGAGTATTTAATCTATTATCTCAATCCTCTGCGGGATTATTTGTTCTATGGCGTTTTTCATGACAGTTTCACATGATTATTGGGACTGTAGAATTTTCTAGCCACTGGTCAATGAAATAGCCATAGAATTGTTCAAGCTTAGGGGATGTCTTCTTGAATAGACAGTCAACCACTGCCGACTATTTTAACGAAAGAAAAGCTAATGACGCAAACATTCGAACCTGAAGTCATTGTTTTTGTAGTCTGTAATCAAGACCAAATCATGTATCTTACACCAAAGACACTTTTTAAAGTACAAATTGCACCCACTTGTAGAAGCTGAAGGGAAAATTGTCCCAAAAGAATTTATTACTGCTTCCTTGAAGTCTATTATTACAACTTCAGGATTCCAATTCAGGACTTCAACCTTTCATATATATGCTTTCTCTTGTTCGGGAGAAGGCTAAAAACTACTGGAATCACATTAGTTTCCTCTATTGAACTTCCAATATCTGTATGAATTACAAAAATTGGGGAGAAAAGTTTATTGTAGCTCTTAAATGTGCCTTCAAGAAAGAAGGTCGTGCTGGCCTGCAAAATGAAACTACTCAGGGACTCTTGTTCGCTGTGGTTGCTACTCAAAACGAAACCTTTAGATTCCATATCCCCCTCTGCTCAAGAATTAACAAAAAATCACAAAAATAGTACCAGCTATTGAACCTGTACGCAAATGGGAATTCTTATCTCGCTTTTAAATCATGACATTTCATTGCATCTGGCACTTGTACGCAACTGGGAAGGATTTTGACATGTTCGCAAGTGGGAGGACACCAATTTAATTTGTTCCTTTTCAAGGAAACAGCACATTTACGTACATCAGGGGGGCGGATCCAGGACGGATTTATGGGGGGCGGTCGGTAGTAATACTGCTACTTAGAGCTCCAAACTTTTTATGGATGGGTTTATTTATATATAAAATAAGAAAGTTTCCCCCCTGGATCCGCCCCTGTCAGGGACACTACTACTTCCTGGACGCAATTACAAACTCATTGGAGTGTCATCAGCAGTGATGTTTGTCAATGGTGATTAAGAAAGTACTGGGGCGCCTAACCAAGTGTATTCTTATTATTATTCTTATTGTTCTTGTTTTTGTTGTCCCTACTTCTACCATTACTACTACTCTACTACTGCTGCTATTATTATTATTAATGTAAGAATGGCCACACACACTGTGGCATTTCTATACTTTCTGAGTTCAAACTGCGGAACATGAAAACAAATTTTCTCGCAAAGGAATGTTAGGATGGTACTCATTACCTAAAAATGTACCGGGCCGCTGCCATGGCATTAAGAAAAATACTAAGGCATCGTCTAGGCGCACCCCGGCTCGACTTCATTCCCTGTCATCAGTGTATTCTTGAACGCTTAACACTATTGCTGCATCTTCCTTTAACTTCTTAAGGGCGTAACAAACTTTTCTCTTTAGAAAAAAGCGACGGAAGGGCGTAACTGATTGAGGCACATTTTGTCCCGCCTAAAGTGCAACGTGGTCAATCTTTAATATTATCTTCAGAAACACTAAGGTCAAAGCTTTCTTGGTACAAAGTTTCGTAACACTGTGTTGAAAATGAAATGAGTAGTACGGTATAATGTTATACGAACAATTTCAAATCACTTTCCTGTAAAATTAAAAACATGCAGATACGCCTGTACGTGAATTTGCCGAGGATGTGTCAGAAGTTAGACATTGCCAACGGAAAGGTGGCGTAGATGGTTCTTTGTTGAGTTTCCGGGAGAGAGCATTAACATTTTATAGCACTACGGTGAATTGGATTCCACTTTTAACCGCAAGTTCACGTCTCATATAGCCTTAGTACTGAAATTGGAATAACAAACTTCTACAAATAGCAAATGAAACAAGGATTTCGAAACCATCCTTGTCATCCATCTTGAAACTTTAAATAAACTTTAAATTATACTTATTAGTTTTCGCGGTTCTCTGTTAGTGTTCGTATCGTTCATGCTAACGACATGCACCAATAATCGATGCTACTGGCAAGACTGGAATAAATACCCTTTTGTTTCATGAACTCCTCAAGTTTGGAAACACCGTTAAGTAATCATATTCTAACAAAAGATGATTTGGTAGTGTATAATAAGGCACAGCGTGTACAATAAGGCACAACTGGCTGTCACATATCTGTGAAGTAACTGTGTATTGGAAATGAAGTGACTGTGTATTAGAGGTAACTGTGAATTTAATTCATTAAATTCGATTATTATTAAATTACTTTATTAACGAAAGAAACATGAACTTTTGAAAACTCATTGAAAGAAAACTTTGATTAGAACTGTACATTCTCAGACACCTGTTGTAAATGCATATTTGTTAAATAAACTCTACTAGCTTTCTTCTTTCCTTTCCGCATACCTTCAAGCATAGCCTGAAACTTCCCGATTCATTGGACTCTTAGGTCATCATTCTTGAGTTGATCAAAACCACGAGGAACACAACAAAAAGGGGTATTCGACACACGATTAGGATAGGTGCAGGATCGACGAGAGAAGCAGATCCCACCATTGGAGGACCACCGACTCCAAGCTCAAAGGATACCATTCTGCCGGTTCATCGCCGCAGATACTTTTGTTAGTTGAGATTAGTGGAATGAAAATGTAGAAGAATATCATCCTAAAACGCATTATTGTGGAGACGCATCACGGAGAGAGTTCGACGCCCCTAGCAGTCCAGCAGGATTGAATTCCAGTTGTTGGCTCTTACCAGAAAATCCAGGTTCCTTTACGGCAAACCTTTCATCGTTCCAGATGACCAGGACGACGCCAGTCTCGATGGATTTTTCAGGCTAGTGCTCATCCTTTATCTTTCAATCATAACCTATTTCTCTCTCTCACCTTTTCCTTACTAGTCATCTTCAAAATTGAAACATTTGAATTTCATTTAAATTCAATCATAATTTCGTTGTTTAGCACCGTGTTGTGCATCAGTTCCATCCCCTATTGTTAAATTATTCTATGAGTATTTTTAGAGATTATTCTGAGCTACAACTGATGGCACAGCACCGGCACATGGATGGAGATGCTGTGAGGCTTACGCCGTTGTAACGATTCCAAATTTTTATCGTTTAGATTATTTCAATGGCATCATATATTTAGAATAAAACCAGGAGACAACTTATGAAAATCTGTCTGCTCGGAATGCAGTCAGCTATCTAATCTGGTAACTGAAATTTTCGTTGTTCTCTTCTCCTTATAATTATTAATAGCATAATTTATAAGTTTCCTCTTTCTTGTTAGGATTCAAATTGATCGAAAGGTTTCAACAAAGAAGGTCACATGTCCAGAAAAGAAAAGAATTGAAGGAAAAACACATTAGGCGTTATTCCAACTACACCATCATCTAGCATGGTATCAAAAGATGTCCCGTAAAATATATTAAGTGTATTCAAACAGAAAAGAAAAGTGTTGCAAAGATTCATCCAACCTTTTTCTTTGCCTTCTCTATTCAAAAATCTTTCTGTTTATCCTTGACTGTGCTTCATTTTTCTCGATTTGAAAAACAAATTCCTTAGTTGCAAGTTCAAGAGATGAAACATTTATTTTTATATAAAGAAACTTTGAAGAAAATAAACGAAAACAGCTACCGTTTTGAAAAAAGGTACTATTGAAAAGAATTGGTGCTAGGTAACGAGAATGTTTAAAAAAAAAGACAAACAATTGTACGAAAAATTAAGAAAAAAAGATATTTCGCCAAATGAAACAAAAGAAGATTTTTCTTTCAAAGTCACAATCAAGACGTGACAGATTGGAATTTTCTCCCCTAGCTAGCAAGAGTTTTGTATGTATGTTGGTTACTCACAAACGCTAAAGAATACTAAAGAATTGCACGCACCATTAGTAGCAAAAAATGATAGGAAGGAGAAGGATTTCTTCATCGCTGCTCAAAAGCAGCAGCCGAAGGCGTTATAGCTTCACTGTCCCTGAAGAATATATATGAATATAAGACGAAGAGAACAATAAAATAAAATAAAAAGTCAAAAGAACAAGAAAAAATAAAATATTAAAAGAAATCTTCAAGAAAAAAAGTTGTCATAAAAGCAATTGGAAGTCACAACAAAAAAGGAAGAGAGAAAAATATAAGAAAGTAAACCAAATTCGAGTTGCTTTAACTAAGGATTTCTAGAAAGAAAGGGCGAGAAACGAAGTACAGAGTAGGGGGTCTCGGAGAAGAATCAAGGAGAGAAAATGTGACATTATTGGCTTGCCTAAACAAAGGATGAGCGGCGCTGTGGGGCGAAAACGTGATTTTGCAAGTTGTTCCTCTTTCCCTGGCTTTTTTTTTTTCGACGTCATCCTTTCTCCCTCGCTCTTTCGATTCAATATAATCAATGTATTTTGTCTTTGAATGTTGTGTTGGATTCCCAATAGCGAAACTATTTAATTTATACTCTTCCAGATTATTGAAAAATAAGAAGTTGCTTTCTGAGAACTTCAATCAGTGATTCGTAAAACTTGAATTCCTCTCTGACTTTTTTTCTTTATTGTTTTTAAGGTGACATTATGCCAATGGTTAAATGTATGATAAAAATGCCCTTCATATGGATGCAATTTTCGAGTGTAATTTTCTTAAGTGTAATTTCGAAAATGGTTCCAATAAAAATCTGTCACAAGATGAGACATCTTGTTACATACGCATTAAAATATGACATTAAATGACGTATAGGCCTTGATAATTTTATGATATAGTCTTGTATTCTTTCCACGTTCGATTCTCGATGGAAATGCATGTAATCACATTCCCTGTTGAGATACTTTTAGCGTTTCCCTTTGTTCTTAGTTCTGAAAAACATTGTTTAAACTTCAAACAGAGTTTTAGTTTGGAGAAGTAGTAGTGAGGGGTTTATGGCTTCATGGCCCCTGACTCGGAGTCAATGTCCTAGCGGTACCTAGGACTACTACCCCTAAATTTTGGCAGGAGTACCTTGTCTCACTTCCTAAATTTTGGGAGGGGTACATAGGACACCTTTTTAAATTTTGGAAATTGTCAAATTTAAAAATTTGGTATGGTGGCTTATTACCGATGTATATACGTACTACTGTAAGTTTGGTGGTCCATCTTCCCTTTCATGGGCAAAAAATGTCCAAAATGTAAATTTCAGGGAATTTGGCCTATTTTATCCCTTTGATGAAGCTTTATTACCTTATATGGTTGTGTGGGTGAGTATATGAGTCCATTCCCTTTCATAAGATACGAGTATATTGATGTACCCCACTCAAATTTGGTTTGGGGTAAATAGAACCACAACTTAAATTTGGAAAGTATCAAAAAATGAAATTGGATAAATGTTTTCTAGAACTCGAATATAACTATAAATTTTGGTGGTTCTGTTTATCCCCTTCTGTGAGGAAAAAATGCAAAATATTAGTATTACCATGTGTTCGCCATGTGGTCGGTTATTGACATAAGTTATCTTCTTTGAAAATCCTTTAACATGCTTTATAGTTGCATGATTGAGTACAGGGGTTCGTTTTCTTAAATAAGACATGAGTACATTGTTGGTCCCGACTCAAAATTAGAGAGGGTTAAGTTGGCCCACCCGTAAAGTTGTAAATTGTCAAAAACAAAATTTAATAAATGTTGTTTAGGACCCAAACACGAGGGTAAAAAAGTATCTACAACCTTTATATTGTTTATTACCACAAGAGTACAATGTTTTTATTCATATCATTTTTCAACATAGTCATCCTGTTTTTCAATGCACTTGGTCTATCCGAAAAGATGCACAGGCTTTACGAAAAGACTTCTTGTTGCAAAAGGGCTTTTTGTTGCGTAGGACCGCTTTCTTCATCTGTTGAACGGAGCTGAATAGAAAGCCTGTAAGAGCATCTTCAAGTTTACCAAACATACCGTAATCTGACGGGGTCTGGTCTGGACTATGCAGAATTCTCCAATACCTCGAAACGCAATGTCTAAAGAGTTTTAGCGGTGTAGGTGGTGGTATGTGGACGAACATTCCCATACAACACAAGCCTGCCTTCCGACAATCAACCTCTGCCGTTAGTACTAATTGCAGGCTTCAACTTCCTAACCAGCAGATCACTGTTTTTTTCACTGTTTATTGTTGACCCTGTGGCACTTGTGAGATCGAAAACACTGTGAGCATCACTTTCCCTGCAGAAGGTGCTCTGGCGTTTACTCTCTGGTTCAAAGTAATGAATCCAGTATTCATCTCCAGTGATGACTCAACTGAAAAACGCTTCATCATTGTTAGGATAACGGTCCAGTAGGTGCTGACAGATTCGCTCATGGAGTCGCTTTCACTCTTCGTCGAGTTTTTTCGGAACCCATCTCGCACATACTTTGTGAATTTGAGCTTGCTATTCTGATTTCATATGCAGAATCATGACTAATCTGCATATCTGTTTCCATTTCATTAAAAGTCACTCCTCTGTTATTCAGAATCACGGCACAAACTCGTTCAATAATGTCATAAGTTGTTGCTGTAGCTGAACGCCTTGCTCATTCCTCATCCTTTAGCTTGTTCGACCATTCTTGAACTGTTAAATCCATTGGTAAATACTTTTCTGTGACAACACATTGTTCCAGTATTGTGTTGAACGTCCTCTATGAATTTCCACTCCGACTATATCTTCAGACCCCAAAAATGAATGACAAAATGCTGTTCTTTTTGGTGCACACAGAGAGTGGTTCAGCTATCTTTACTTAACAACAGCGTAAAGCGGCCTATGTGATAACGCTGCAACCTACTACATGTGAAACCAATGGTGATGATCAACAATGCCGTAGAGCCAACCTGGAAAGAAATATAAAATCTTGGTATTACTTATTGATTTACCATTGTATATATATAACCCTGTAATTTTGATTAATTTACTTATCCCCTTTTATTGGTACAAAATTGCCAGAAATATAAACGTAAACAATACGTCGTACCACGCGGCAAATTTATTATCTAATTTATTATCTTTGATGAGGTTTTAATTATGTTTTGTGGTTATAAGGTTGAATACAGAGATTTATTCTCTTTTATAAGACAAAAGTACATTCATACTTTCTCAGAACTGGAGGGAGTACATAGAATGACCCCTTACATTTAGGAATTCTCAAAAAAAAAAAAAAAAAAAAATTGGAGAATCTTCTCTGAATTTACAATATATAATTCTTTAAATTTAGGTATTCGTGTTTGTTCCTTTCTATGGATAAACAAATACCAAATATTAATATTTCCTTGTTTTCATCACGTGGTCGGTTATTGACCTAATTTCTCTTCTTAGATTAGGTTTTACTACAACATATAGTTGTGTATTATATCCTTATATAGATAAGTAGAAAGGTCAATTCTCTTTCATGCATATGGATTTATTGATGTTTCACTCTTAAAATTTTGGAAATGTACATTAGCCCACCTTTTAAATTTGTGAATTGTCAAAATATATATTGGTAAACATTCTCTAATACTTGAACATATACGAATTCGTATCTCTGGAATTTGGCTCATCTTACTTACTTTTTTATGGGAACAACATTGTCAAAAAATATACGATCAAAAGAGCATTTGTTATTTGGCAGTAATTTTAAATTCTTGGCGGAAAAAAATGAATTAGCAGGAAGGGCGAATTTTGAATGTTGTGCTTAACTTCCACTAATATAGATTGTAACATATAATCATATCGAATGATTATAAGGATCTATTGTCTTTCATTGAACAGAAGTACCTTTAGACCGGGAGAGGTACCTATAACTCACGCCTAAATTTTGGAATTGTCAAAAACAATAGTAAATGTTCTCGAAAAACGAATTTTGATGATCAAACGCCTATCCTTTCATGAGTGAAAGTATCAAAATTCAAATTTGAGAATGTTGACCTAATATATCAACATTTAACATTTTTAACTTAGGAAAAACTCAAAGTCAAAGGTTATTAGGGTAAAGTTTTATTATATAGAACCTTAGAGGTAATCATTAAAAGGATTGATATGAAACAACAACAATATCACAATACAGAAGTGTATAACTTTGAACATTAGTCATAACTGATAATCTATGTTCATTTGTGGAAAGTTGTCTTTCTTAAAATCTGATTGGTTAATCTATACTGCAGGCATCAAATTTTTGGTTTCAAGCCTGACACGTAACTATTCTAACTTATTGATAAACACCAACAATATCACATTCTCAATTTTAGAATCGTAATTACAACTCATAAGTTAAGGCCATTGGTGGAAAACATTATTTAACACTTTTAGATATTTGTTTAATTTTTCAAATGTGTTTCAAAAGATTCGTTTAATTTTTCTCACTCACTGTTTGAAATCTTTGCTTTTTAGTTTGAAAAAAATTTTACTAATTGTATTTACCGATCAGTGTCTAAAGTATTTGATGGAAAATTTTAGGACTTGAAACCTGATAGGAAATTATTAAAACTTATTGATATATAAAAGATTCACACTTTGAATCTAAGGATTTGTAGTCATGACTCATAATATAACTTCAGATATAGTTGAATAATTGAAAATCATTTATGTTTCAATTGAATAGTTGAAAACCGGGTGAAATTTGACGGTTAACAGTAAAATACTTTTCTTATCACAACATACTGGCTTGTGAATGTTTGTTTTGCTAAAAAGAATGTAGTCGAGCTTTCTAAACTGAAAGCTTTTGTAGTTCCTGGTAGGTACTTACTAAAAGTGATTGATATGCAACAACAATTTCACACTTTGAACTTAACTTACGATTCATAGTCTCACGTTATTGACGGAAAATTATTCATAGCGCAATCTAATTAGTTAATCACTTCAAATCATTTGTTTAATTTTTTGAAAACAGTTGTTCAAATTTAAGTTTGAAAATATGTGAACCCTAGTATCGGTTACTATTCATGGCCTAGGGTAATTCTGTTTGCTGATCACTTTCAAATACATATTTAACTTTGTAAACTCGTTGCAGATTTTAGTCAAAACATTTCTATTAGTGTCAGAAGTTTAAATTTTTGTTTGAGAATTCTTAGTTTGAAAGTTTTGATTTCAAAAACTTTGTTTGAACATTTTGTTTTTAATGTTTAAGTTTTAAATTTTGGTTTGAAAATTTTATTGGAAAGTTTTGTTTGAATATTTTTAGTTCAAAAATTTTGGTTTAATTTTTTACGACTGTTTCAGTTTTTAATATCTTTCTTTATTTTTTAAAAAAACTGATACACTGGTTGAAATTTTATATTAAATATTTTAGTTTGAAAAGTGTTTACACTTGATGAAAACTTGAAAATGTTTTTAAGAAAATAGTTTGAAAATTTGTTTAAACTTTTTTCTTCCAAAAAATTTGTAGATCACTGAGAAGATATTTATATGCCGAAGAAAAGAATTGTTTGTAAAGGATCTGTTTAGAACAGAGAGATCTGGAAACATTATTCACATGAATTTCATCATCATCATGCGATCGTACATCTCAGAACAGTTTATTCACGATGAACAGGTTTGCATCATATCTCTTATGACAGGTTCTCATATATAATTATTTTTAGAAATAGTATTCATCATCACGCCATCAGGGCTACTTGTTTACAGTTTCTAAACACACCTGATATAGGGAAATCACTTACCAAGATTATCAATTTAAAAGCAAAATGCACCTTATAGAATCTTATCTAGTAAGATTATTCCTACGAAGTTTGGATTAAAATCACTAGTGACTCTTGAAAACGACAAAAATATTATTTTACCTTAAATACACTTACCTATGAAAGCAACGAAAGAAGAAAACCATTAAGTTTATTACACACTAGATCTGTATACTTAATCTACAAAAGATTAATTGAAAGGTGTTATCAATTCCGATTTAATACACAATCACAAGAAATGTCATCAAATCTTAATCATTAGTGCATCTGTTTTCGTGCGTATGCGTGTGTGTACTCATTGAATGTGTAACACCAGCAACATTTCATTACAAAGACAACGATGACGTATTTTATTACATTAGCACGACATCATCAACGTTGAAGAAACAGCAATAGGGTTCGTGGTGAAATTATTCGAACAAGGACATTTTGGTGCTAAAGATGTGTATCGCTTGTGTTAAAGTTTACGACGAATTTCTCTTTGGCAAATATTATTCAGAAAATGCATTCAAAATGAAACATACGATTATTGATTCAGTGCTACCAGGTTTGAAACTGTAACAAGACTCTGGAAATAAGAACTTTTTGGTGTGCAATTGTACATTGCAGGATGTAAAACATTACTTACAGTAGTCGAAAAGATTATTGATTATTTTTGTGGTGAATTGGATGTGACAACTACGAAGCAATTAAAAGTATTATTTTGAAAAGTGTGTAATATATATCGTACAACATTTACGTAGATTATGTGGACCTTGGTGACACCGTTTCTGTATACATATAGGCATTGATAGATTATTTGTGACAATATAGACATTAATTTTCCACCTATAGATATTGCCATAAGCCTGAAAAAATAAAATCGATTTAAAATTATACATTAGAGACAAAGTGGTGCAAAAAGTTCAAAGTGAATTGTATAAATAATGTCAGGATACTTTATTTGACATATATGTATGTGGTTAACAAAGTACTGTGTATGTGTTCATAGAAATGTACAAAGTAAAATTAAAATTTTAACTAATTTATTATATTTTTCGTGTACAATCCAAAGATATCAAAAACAATTATAAATGGATGAGACACAATTTTTCGAACGTTGCATAAACTTCTTCTGACATGTGCGATTGCATCCTGGTGAGGAAATATTTGTGAATCTTCAACATGTAAATGTCTCCTTAGTATTCTACAATTTTCTTAGGTAGTAAAATATTTTAAACAAACTTTTCAAACTAGTTTCTAAAAATATTAGAATCCTTTCAATAATTACAAAGACGTATTCAAACTAAAACATTAATTAAAAAATTTCAATGAATGTAAATTTTGCAAACTTGAGAAATTTTAAAAAAGATATTCAAAATAAACTTTAAAATAGCGATCCAAAAAGTTACACGAAAAGCTTCAAGCGAAAAAGTTCAAACCAAACATTTCTAACTAAATATTTAAATTAAAATGTTCAAACTAAATTTTTAAAAAATTCTAACACTAATCGATAACCTTTGAGGAAAAATTAAAACGTTTTCAAAAATTTAGATGTATATTTGAAAGTATCCAGCCCATCAGATTCTATCAAGAATAACTTCGCACTAGTAACATTGGACTATGAGTAGTAACTACCATACTAGGGTTTGTATTTTCAAACTTAAATTTTAAACAAAAACACTCATAAAGTTAAGGGAAGATTTAAAAGTGATTAATTAATCAGGTTGTATCAAGAATAACTTTCCATCAATGATCGTAGGCTATGAGTTGTAAGTTAAGTTCAAAGTGTGAAATTGTTGCGGTCAGGGGTAAAAATGAAGGGCAACACGGGTAGACGCCGTCCTCCCACTTCCAAGAAATGTGTACGGCGTCCCCCAGTTCCTAAAAAAGATACAATGGGCAAAGATAGGCAGGAGGACTGCGTGACGTTATGCTGCTACCTACGTGCTTTTCAGATCCATTTTTATCCCTGGTTGGTTGCATATCATTAGTTTTAATAATTATATACCAGGTACTACGAAAAATTCCATTGTAGAAAGGTCAACTACATTATTTGGTATGTATTATGAATGTTTCGTACAATTTCACAGTTAAAATGCTCATCGAAAAACTATGGTGTTGTAGCTATAGGCTGTAAATACAGACAGACAGGGAGACAGATAACTTTCTACACGGTTTCAAGTGTTTGCTCAACTTGTTTCTTCTTCTTCTATAGTTGACAAGTTACATTGAACTGCCATCTTTTAACAAAAACTAAACAATTTAAATAGGTTAGTTGGAACTAAACAGTTACAATTAACATACTACTACGTGATCTTTACACAGCACTCCGGACCGTGGCATTCTTGACCACAGTTAGCACAAATATCAGCAGTCGCATTAAACGATGTCTTGGGTTACCCAATATGCTGACATGTAAAGCAGCGAGGAGGACTAAGAATGTAGACATGTACTTTAAATAAAAATGATCCAGCTTCCGGAAGGGTAGGAAAACTCAAAGTAAAAATCAGTGTCTGAATAGCAGCCAACCCACTTGACTTCTTGCTTTTAATACGATCTAGCCAGCTAACTCGGATTTGATATCTTCTTCAGTGACGTTTAAGAGATTCGAACTATTATACCTCCGCAAGGCTTCACTGAAAGGCAAACTATTCCAATTTTATCTAATTTGAGTAGCTTCTCTGTTTATTTCTGATCATTCTTTTCAACCAACAACGTTCATTCTGTAATTTTCTAATGCCTTTAGTTTGTCCAGCATCATATCTAATAATTTTTTTATAAAATAAAAGAGGATAGACAGATCTAGCACTTGTACTTCTCTCATTCCTTTCTTTAATTACAAGGTATCAGAATACAGGAATCACAATATAAGTGTTCTTTCACATTATTTACGCTAGGTATGTTTTGGTCTCGCTCACATTTAATTTGAACATTTTGGTAGAGGAGTACTTCTGAACCCAAAATATATGATTTTACCCATAAGACTGTTTTATTTTTTCAAGATAAAAATGAAAATTGCGTGTGGATGTCTCAACACGACAGCTAGGCATTCGCAAAGAGAACTAACGCTAGTTCCCTAGCAATCTTGTAGGCATGTCTTCAGTTAATAATCAGCGCAGAGCAAATATGTTTACAAGAAGAATTTGAGGAGAACCAAACCACTGTTCCTGTTGACGCAAGCTCATAGCGAGGGAATAAAAAAATACATATAACACAAAAGCTAATATAAATCTTAATTAACAAAACACATCACTCGAAAATCCGAAACAAGTGACATAAATGCGGATTGTATATATCATCATCATAGGTATTCTGCCCTTACTGGCAGGTCACTTGTAGCAGCTGAGAAGCTTCCGTGTTCCACGGTCCTCCGCTAACCTCTTCGTCTTCACGGAAATACGGAAATAAATTTGAGAATAAAGAGTGCCCCTTAGCAAGAAAGCTCGCCCCCTTGAGTGATGCACCAATCTATATCTACGTGCACCTTCTACATGCAGTTAGAGATCTAAAGCAGCATGTCGTATGTTGTGTCGCGCCGCGGTTTTTATCCTAAGACATTTACCGGACTGTGTGTATTACAGAAAGAAAGAAGGGTAAAAAAGAAGATAGGAAAGCGCGTGAAGAATTTTTCACCTCACCATTGGCTTGGGTAGTAGGAGGAAAAACCTCGGAAACACATGGAGTCCAGGGAAACCCCCTTTATCGGTCATGCACATGCTCAAGTTATTTACATGGTAAACCACACAAAGAAGGGGGAGAAAAACCATGTAAAAGCATATTTTACTGTCTGTAATATTTCAACTTTAAAAGCTGGGTGTGATTTAATCTAACTTGTTAATTATCTGTAGTTTGGAGGGCTATTTTGGTTAGTGGGACATGGCCCTTAGCATTTCTTATATTTTTTTAGCATGCAATTTGGGCTTCTTCTTCTTCCCCTTCATCCCGTTGCTGCTTGGCTTGGTTTTGTCATGGTCGGTTTCTTCCTCCCTCTCCTTTGCTTTGGATCGATGTATTCTGGATCCGGGATGTACATGTGTCCATCTGAACTGGTTATTGGCTGTAGATGTGCATTCAGGATTTTCAGTGAGGCAATTTTGATATCTCTGGCTAGTTGTCTGCTGGTTTCTTGGTTTGTAGCACTAGTTAGTAGGCTTGACACCACACTATGATCTTATTAGTGGCTTCTTTGACGGCTTCATTAACATATTGTTTGATGTGATCTGGTACTGGTATCTGCTGTTGCGGTTCTTTGGTTTCTTGTCTTGTCTGCTGTTTTTCTTGTGGTCTGTGCGTCACATTTTGATGATCCTGTTTGTTTTCCTTGGTATGCTTCTTTGTGAAGATCGTCCTTGTTTGATGTGGAGGCTCTGGATGACGATGCCGTTTGGGACAGCTGCCACTTCCGGTCCGATGTCCGTCCGTAGCACAAGTTGCGCAGAACATGTTTGAAATAGGCCTGTTACAGGTATTCCTATGTGCTTTCCCACAACGAAAGCAAACTCTTTCCTGGCTGCACTGCTGCCTACGGTGCCCATACTGGTAACAGTTCCAGCATGGGTCTGGTCTTGCCTGTACTTTGGATTCCTCTACTCTGTGGTGCATTCCCTTGATGTGTATTCCATGCATTATGAGAAAATGGACCTGCTCTGGATTTGCTGTGAAGACCCATAGCAGCGGGAGTGGCCCATCTGCTGATTGTATTCTTATGATATTTGAGAATTCAATGCTCTGCTTGCGTAACTCTTGTTTAATAGGTTCTAAGTCTTCTTCTGGTGGTACCCCTTTTATAACATAAGTAAACGTTTGGGTTTTTTGCCTCTGTTTGCGATTTGGACCTGTGCTTCTTTTCTCTTCTGGGCCTGGAAAGGGCCGGTTCTCCTGCATTTCTGGCTGTGTTGTCTTTCTTCTTCTGGATTTGACTTCTATGAAGCTCCCAGTTTCTTCATCTTCTTCATTGTGACTCTGAGAAGGGCCGCTTGCGCTGTTTCTGCTCTCGGTAGGAGTAGAGTTTTCTGCCCGTGTTGCCTTTGGGGGAAACTTTCTGTTGAAGGCTTCAAGTTTCTCTTTAAAAGCCGGGCTAGCATAGAAATCTTCCTTCTTCTGTCGCTGTTGATCCTCTTCTTGGTTTTTCACCTGTGTTTTGTCTTTCTCCTTGTGTGGTGGTTGGCTTTTCACCTGTGAGGTTTCCTCCTGTGTGAGTGTTTTTCCGTGGCTCTGGAAAGGGCCACTTTCTTCTTGTTCTTCATCAGAGTTCGGCAGCTCCTCCCCATTGTCGATCACGCAGTGGACACCGAAATCTTCATGGTTGAAGATACGTAGGAATAGCTCTCGAACAACATGAGTAGGGAAGTTTATCATAAACCTCCTTTTTCTGATTTGAGTTACTTCCATCCCGGAAGCACCCATCTTCTTCTTTATCTCGCCGATGATATCCTCTGACGTCTGAAATCTGTGTCCAACGGAGTACATCACCACGGGTAGAAGGTTACTCCGTTTCTTCCCTGGTTCACCTACTACGGTTTCATCTGGTTGTGGGCACTGTGGCTTCTCTTGGTTTGTTGTCTCCTCTGGGGCGGGGTTCTGCTGTCCCTCCTTCTTCTTAGCTGATCGCTTCTGCTTCGGCATCTCAGACTGTTATTCTTGGTTTGAGATTGTGGCTCTAAGAAGGGCCGAATATCTATATAGATATTGTGGACCTAAGGTTTTCTAACATTTTGCTCTACTTTTTGTGTGTTTTGTCTCTATGCGAACTAAAAAGAATAGTACTGAGTTCCTGTCAGCCGACTGTCGGCAAAGCCTGTTCAACCTATACGGCCAGTGCGAATCTTGGTCCGCGATAGGGGGTCCAGCCGACAGAATTCGTCTTCACATATGATCTTCCTGTTTTTATATCACCCACTAATTGTATCTTCTTCGCTCCCTCCCTCTCTTACCCGCCACCATACACTCTAGGACATTCCTCATGATACAATTTCTTCTTAGGCAGTGTCCCAACCAGTTCCTATTCTTCTTCTTAAAAATATCTAAAAGTGCTCTTTTCTATCCCACCTATTCTAACATCCTCTCATTCGTTTTCCGCTCGACCCAACTAATTCTTTTCATTCGTCACCACACCCACATTTCGAAGGCTTCCAGTCGTTTGTCATCACTTTTATGTAATATGAATGTTCTCGCCCCATACAGTACAACACTCCACACGAAGCATTTTATGATTCTTTTTCTCAACTCTCTATTCAAGGTCCCACAAAACAGACTTTTCTTCCTTCTAAAGGCTTCTTTCGCCATTTCTATCCTTGCTTTTGTTTCACGTTCGCACTTCATGTCATTACTAAGAATGCAACCCAGATCTCTTGTTATATTTGCTCCCCTCCCACTTTTATATTTAACACAGACCTCTTCGTTCCAATCACCATGGCTTTTGTCTTTCTAACATTTATTTTCATCCTATATTCTTCAAAGCCCATCCTCAGGTTTTCTAACATTTTATTTATTTCTTTTTCAGATTCTGCAACAAGCGCCTTATCATCTGCAAATCTTATATATCTAATCATTCTACCTCCTACCGAAATGCCATCATCATCATGTAGACTCTTTTTCACTATATTTTGTAGATAGACATTAAATAATGTTGGTGAGAGGTAGCATCCTCGTCGAACTCCCCTCCCAATTGCACTCTCTTCTGTCAGTTCTTCCCCTATCCTAACACGTACTTGTTGGTTAATATAAAAGTTTCTTATGAGTTTTCGATCTTTCAATTCCAACCTTATCTTCTTTAGAACTCCCAACAACAATTCCCAATTCACGAGGTCAAATGTCTTTTCTAGATCATTAAATATAACATATACTTCTTTCCCTTTCATCGACCTCCCTTAATAATCCAATAGCATCTTTTGTGCCCTTACCTTTTCTGAACCTGAACTGCTCCTCTCCAACTTCTTTATTTGTTCTTCCATATAATCTTCTGTTCAGTATTCGGAGCAAAATTTTAGCTGTATGAGATATGAGACTAATAGTTCTATAATGTTCACATCTCTTTGGGTTCGATTTCTTAGCCATCGGTATCACGGTCGTCTTCATATATATAGGTTTTAAAGGTTCCTATACTAAAACAAAAGGCTAGACTTATGTACAATCCAGGAGGAATGGTGCACATTCAGTACTCTGAGAGGAAGACGTCTACTGTTCATCCTTATCAATATTTCTTTCACCACCTGTGATCACGCAGCAGTATTCACAACTGTTAGGGCAGACAAAACACATGAAGATGAAGAAGTGTGATCGAATGAATGATGAATGAATGTGGATTGAAATAGTAAGAGTAGGAAGGAATAACACCATGACTTGAGGAGAATGAAGAGGAAGTAGCAGACTTCCATCCAATTGCTACCATTTTCACTTCCAATCACGAAGTCTGAACACAGTAGAGCGATAGTTGTTCATTTTGGAAAATAGAGTGAGGCATGTGTCTCTCAGCTATTATCCGTCAAACAACTGGAGCAGATTTGGCAATGAGAATTTATGGATTTCACATACATCACCCAGATTTCACATACATTACCTTAACAAACATGATACAGGATATCTATGTTACTATTTCTACTATAATCTAGTTTATTTTGGATGCCAAATGTATGAATTAATGAATGATTATGATTTAATGATGGGTTAGCAGCGAGACTTTTTATCTCTGTCACGATAAGACTAAAACCCAACACAAAATGCACATTGAAATTCAAAATAATATTTTAAAAAATGTAATTCAAATCAAAGTTTTAAAAAGTTCTTTCGTCGCATATGTAAATTGTATAAAGAGATAAGACAGATGGCTGAGTAAGCTGAAAATGAGTTTCCTACACACATATAGTAGCTGGTGAGAGGTCAGGTACAAGTTGCTTCAGTTTCTCAATATGACTACCGAAGCTGTTAAAATTCTACTTAGAAGCACAATAGTGGAAAGATTAACGTTTAAAACTAACTTTCGTGAACCAATTAAAGTCCACTCACTACCCACCACTTAGTCTTCTATTATATTCTATTTCAGTGTAGTCGAAGATGGCCTGCGAACTGTTTGAAATCTTTTTTTTTCATAACAGTGTCATTAAGATAACGCGGAATATCCTTGCTTAACTTGATGCCAGCTATATATGATGAATGACGATGCGGTGGGGTCAGCTTCAGACCCAGTTAAGGAAACGAGAGCTTTCCTGAAGATTCAGGAGATAATGTGGTGACTATGCTTTTCTGTTCACTGTTCTAGCTGAAGAGGTCTTAATTTGCATGGTACAAGAAATGTTGATATTTGAAATAACGAAAAGTACTAGCAATGTAAGCCCTACTTTCAGTGGCGGGAGTATAGGCAAACTGAAAATAAAAAACAGTGAATAAGTTGGAAGCAGTTTACCTGATTTTTTAATTTAATTCGATCTACGTACTTCAACAAAATATTGGTCTTCTAGTTCCAACTTAATCTCTTCTTCAGTGACATTCAAGAAATTTCAACAAGAAATTACTCCTCGTCTGACATTCCGTATACGGTGAGGTTCTACTTATACTGGAACTGATTCAATCTTATTCCATTTAAGTAGCTTCGTACGTAGTTTGTTTCCAATTTCCGTTTCCACTAACAGAATGCATTCCGTATTTTTAAAATATTTTTAACCTCTTGGCATTGCAGGTAATAATCTTATTAATAACGATATGTTACGAATAATAAAGTTACCTTATTATTAACGTTACTAATAGCGTTCGGATGGGTAGCTTCAAGATAGGCACTAGAAAGATCTTTGTCAATATTACAAGATATCAGACTACCATAATTGCGAGACTTGTATTTTCCGCATTCTCTACTTGAGAAGTGTTTATCCCACTCTCGCTTAATTTGGATTTATTTCGTTGGAGTAAATCCAGATTAGTATTTAATGATTGTTTCCTTATAAAATGTGGTTGATAAGAAATATTTATAAATAAAACCAGTGTGTCAACCTTACAACCTCACACCAAGACGGTTACAGGGAGAACTTACGCTACTCTCCTAGCAATCCTTTGGGAACATCTTCAACGGAGGATCAGCGTAGTCCCTGAGAATGAGATGCAGCAAACCACCCTATCCGTCGGCAAAAAGATGACCCGCAATAATAATATTACAAATTATAGAAAAACAATAAAAATATGAGTTAACCAAGCACAATACTTACAGACTCAAGGCAAAGAAACAAATTGAACAGTACAGATTTTTTAACATTTTATATTTTTTAAGGATTTTATACGAAAAAGAAACAAAACACTGGACTTACAAAAGATCTAGGACAAAATAGCGCACGTCCACTTTCCACCCTGCATTAAGTCTCTCAGAAATTACCCGCAAATCCGGTAGCAGTATTCATGCCTGAGAGTGCATGCAAAAGCATGCAGAAGATTGGAAGATACATACAATAAAAGAAGCCGCCCTTTCAACTTCTCACAATTCCGCAATAAATGAAGATGCACTCTTTCAAGGAAGCATGTTGAATGTAATCCCACACGCCATTATGTATGACTTTCCCCTTTTCAGTAAGTATCTATAATAGAACAGATTAATTTTTAATAACAATTTTAATTAGGATAATGTAACATCATACTAATTATGTTAGGAGGTTATTCACAAGAGGGCAATAATTTCAATAAAGAGAAATTAGACTAATCCAAATCACAAACTTACAATAAAAGGTTCAAAGAAATATCAACAGTCAGCTTCAACACTAAATTATAGACCTGATAGAATATAGTCCTTTCATTTTTTCTACAAATTCATAGGTGACTACATTACTCATTGTCAGTGCCAGACACTGGAGATATATATGAATGTCGTCATAGTACTCAGCACTTCGCTGTTATGTAAGTATCTTTTCACTTCACGTTGTCTTTGATTACTGTCTTTTGTATCTCCAACTGCTATTAATCGGTCTCCAAAATATTTATAGGTGTGATTTGAATCGTTTGATAGGAAAACTAAATAATGCCTTTTATTTTATTTTGAATCCGAATTTGTTTTACTACATAATTTGTCGATATTTATGACGCATAACATAAATAGGTGTAGATATTTCCCCCTATTATGTAGCAAATTACTAAAATATGATGCATTCAACTATTTAATTTTAAACTACTCAGTTTTCACTGAAGATGTTGCTATCTTTTAGTCAATAACTGAAGTTACCTTATTAGAATATAATACAAACTTATTTACAACAACAAATCTCTTATGTATACCCGTCATTTTAGCAAATAATATAAATAATGTATAGAATGTCATACATTTAGATCGATTGCAAGATAACACATTAATAAAGTTTAACATTCCAGATTTTAGTATTCTATCATGAGGTCTCTCTCTATCTAATTAACTATCAATTATGCACATAGAAATAAGTTTTTATTAATATTCGCTAAATTTAAAATAGAAGAAAATTTTGGGAGTTAAAAGAGGAAGCTGAACATCGACAAACGTGGAAGAAAGTTTCCAGGCCTAAAGCTTAAGAAAAAACCTCATTAATCCCAGGACCTGCAGAAAGGAAGAATACTTAATATTAATCATTTGGGAAATTCTACATTTCATCTACGATGAAATCAAGATTATCACAAGCTTAATTTTAAATAATTCTTCAAAGACCTGCGGTTTGACAACTACACATACTAGCTGTAGATTTGTAATATCATTCACTCCATTAGGTATTTTGGCATCGTCTCAGGAAAAGTCTCAAAACATCCACCATTCATACGATAATCTATCCCATCACATAATGTACCCTTCAGAAAAGAATACATATTTTCTAGCATACGATCAATTTTTCGTTATTATTAAAAATCAAATATTTGATTCATTTATTATCAGAACCCAAATATTTTATTCGAAACATTCCCTATACACTAACAAAACGCATATGAAAGTATTGAATTGTCCCTATTAGTGTGTTTTAAGTTTATTTGAAGAATTTATTTTCTTTCGTCTTAGCGATTGACAAGTTGACATTAAATACAGTATTTCTGTACCTCACTTAATGTTTATTAAAATATACCATATTTTGAATGAGCCATAAAAGAATTATCGTGGTGATAATAATTGCCAATTCCGTGTTTTTTTTCTTTACAAATTAAAGAAAATTTAAAAATGTATTAATCAGTACTTTAATCAGCGTAGCGCCCATATATAATACCTTTGAATCTTCAAAAAAGTTAACACAAATAATATTAATAAGAATTATAGGACAGACGTTATTAACGTAAGAGAGAGTATATATTAACGTAGAGCGTACATTTTGACCTATTCCATCATGTAACTCTTCGATCCCGAAATATTTGTACGTGAAAAGTACCCATCGTCCCCATCATAGTGTAAGGCATAGTTGAATGTATCATGTCTTAGCAATTTGCTATAATTTGGGAGCAAGATAACTACATTATTCTATGACATTTATCTTAAATATCCACAAATTAAGTAATAAAACAAATTCAAATTCAATATTATAAAAATACTACGTTTCTCATCAGAAATTCAAATCTCACCTATAAATATTTTGGAGAATAATTCTGGGCTGAGAAGTAAAGTAGTATGTCATAAAATAATGATTTGGCAGGAAAAGCGAAAAAGTGTTTTCAAGACATTATTTTCTTGAATTGCATCGATTGTTTATTGACGGAAAAATTGTTCACTTTCTGCGTTTCAGTTGTACAAATCTCAAAATATTCCTAATGTCCCTCGTACTAACGTACGTAAGAAAGCTATGATAATTCAATTTCGGCCAAAAAGTGACTAGGAATAGTTTATACAGATGATGATCAGAAAAATTGAAAAACCTGTAGTTGGCAACACGTCAGATGTATGGGTTGGCAGTGGTGTCGTGGCGCCCGCAGCGCCTGACCGCTGGTGGTGCTGTGTTAGGTCGGTCTCCATACTACGTCAGGCGCAGTGGAACAGCAGTGTCCAGTGGCTGCAGCAGATGGAGGTAGTGTAAAATGGGAGACCTCTAAGATTTTCAAAGAGGGCAAATTGTTGGTGCGCGATTATGTGGAGTGAGAGTGACGGCAGTGGCTACTGTGTTCGGTGTATCGCGTGGGACAGTGTCGAAGGTGATGACGGCCTACACAACACACGGGAAAACCACATCGGGAAAGCGGAACAGTGGGCGGAAGAAAATCATGAGTGACAGGTCACGCCGGGTATTAAAGCGCATTGTCACGCAGAACCGTCGTGCCACTGCGGAGCAAGTGCCGGAGGAACTCAATCAGCACCTTCCCCACCCTGTTTCGACAATCACAATCCGCCGCGAATTACATGACATGAACTTACGGGGTCGTGTTGCACGGGCCAAACCGCTCATCAGGGACCATAACACTTTCGCACGCCGCAAATGGTGCCGCGACCATGCAACTCGGACCGTTGAGGACTGGAAACGTGTGATATGGTCGGATGAGTCATCCTTCACCCTATACCCGACCACGGGCCGTGTTTATGTGTGGAGAACGCCCAAAGAAGCTTATGATCTGCAGTGTCTCCGCCCAACTGTGAAACATGGCGGCGGGTTGGGGATGCTGTGGGCCGCCATATTATGGTTTTTATTGGGTCCTGTGGTCACACTTAGCGTACGAATCACTGCCAACGATTATGTCGCAATTTTAGGAGACCGCTTGCATCTTATGGTCCGGATGTTGTTCCTGGACAATGACGCCATCTTCCAGGATGATAATGCACCCATTCACATAGCTGGCGTTGTTGCAGCGTGGTTTGAGGAACATCGGGATGAAGTTCAACACCTCCCCAGGCCCGCCCAATCCCCAGATCTCAACATAATTGAACATCTGTGGTCCGTCTTGGAAACACGACTCCGACGACGATTTCCACCTCCATCCTCTCTCACAGAACTGGCCGATGCCCTGCACGAGGAATGGTGTAAAATTCCACTTGCTACCATTCACGACCTCTATGCCTCCCATCCCATGTTGCATCAAGGCTGTTCTAAAGGCGAAAGGTGGCCCGACACCATATTAATCTGGTAAGTTGCATATTTCGTTCAGGTGTTTCCATTTTTCTGATCACCATCTGTAAAAGTGAGTAATAGAGAACAACATAAGGTGACAATCTACTTATATAATAACAAAGCTGTGACCACTATTGCGAACTTAATATGATATCACGACACTGTAACCTTTATATTTGCTATATGTAGTTTTCTGTAAAGACATTCACCTCTCACGTGTCTGATAATAAGTAAGGTACCATATATTTCTGAAAACTGAAAGGATAATGATTTACCAGGTGTAAAATTTTGTGTTGAAGTTATTATTTCTTTGAACCTTTGTTTGTAAGTTTGTGATTTGAATTAGCCTAATTTCTATTTATTAAGATATTGGAGTCTTACATATAAGTGTTTTCCAACATAATTAGTATGATGTTGTTAGAATATCGTAGTTAATACTTTAATATTTTATTAAATATTAAACTAAGTATTATATTATTATTTTGTTCACGCCTCTATTTATTTATTACTTACAAAATATACTTTCTGCTGACAATTCGTAAATATTTATAACAAACTAGTACTTGTTCCTTTGTTACAGAAGAAACAGCATTACCCTTACTGAATATCATGGGTGCGTTCCTTCCCCTAATGTCATGTTGGTACGTCCCATCAATTAAGTCTAACATGTATCATTACAGATATAAACATTTTTATCATAACAGACACAAATACATAACTAGGAATATAGTACGTAACTCAATAGTTTTATTAATTTAGTGCATAAAAGAACTCAGAATACTAACTACGTGTTATTTTCTATGTTGTTTAGAAATAGAAGTTTGGAACGTGAAGAGGGTACGACTAATAACGAATGTTATAAAACTTCCTTTCTGTAACATTTCCTAACACCCTGAAGACATTTCTGCAACCACTTTCTCGTTTCCAACTCCAGTTCTGAAAACACAGACTTCACACAAAAAACATGGGGGAAAAGATAGAAGCACAAGGGATATTGGAGAAGGCTACCACACTTGTTATTAAAGTCTACAAAGTAGGCTGAAGGGGAAGAACTTTCGAAGGCCTTGCAGGGAAGAAAGGATGAGGGAGGACAAGTATGGACTTCAGAGGCGATCAAACAACCTTCCAGGCATGAAGTTAAACACAAGAACCAAAGAGGGTGAATTGTTAACTTAAAGCAAACAAGTTGTCAGGAAACTCTACAATTTTCAGATGGCTATTTTGCTTTCTTTGGTGTTTGATTAGTTTCTTACTTGGATCCTAAACTTATGAAATATGGACATAGCAAGCTTACACTATTTCGCTAGAAAACATAAATTATTTATAATATGAGCTATATTTTCTGAATACCTGTACTAGTGTTGTCTCATTTATATTTTCAGTTTATATATGGATTCAGCAGCCTGAAGTAAACTTCTAGGAACGTTAATCGTTAGAAACCTTTTTCATTATGTTCGCATACATCAATATACGAGGCTATCATATTGCCGTCCATAGATGATTCAAATCCTTGATGTGAAATTAAAATTGGAACCTTCTCTTAAAATATTCAATTTCTTATCTACTGAATTTATGAACTTAATTGCCACTACCTATTGCCTTTGTTTCCATTATCACATATAAAACAACAGTTTTATGCACTGCTGTACAAATATATCTAATCTTCAGTTTAATTACCACACAATTGTACACTTCTTATTTCCAACTAAGTTTTGGGTATACATATCTATTACAATTATCTTATTTGAACCCGAACTTAATTATAAACAAGCATAATCTGTTAATACTGAATATTTTTGATGATATGTTTAACGGATATTACTATCTGGTTCATAACATTCTGATGAATCTCTCTTTCATATTCGTTGCCTTTTGATGTTTATTTTTCCAAATTAATAATCACAAGAAATAGCATAGGAAACAAAGCACTTTCCTATGAAATTGAAACTCACGTATTCTCGCAATCCAAAAATATCTTAACTATGAAAGGACCTGAGGACTTCCAACTCAAAGCAGACGACAAATTTATGAAAAATCTAAAGATATTTGATCAAACTTCCCACGAAGATACGAGTTGTTTATTTCTAAATATATTTTTCTCTTTTGATCTATATATATAGTACAATACGTTTCTATTTACCAAAAATCACATATTACTAGCAGAGTAACGTCTGGACTTCTTTCGAAATATTATTTGTTGCAATTTACAACCATTAGGCTGTGTGAATGAAATGTTCATTTCAAGTGCATCGTTTTCAAAGACCTACATGTGAATCCTAAAGTACCTACTTAATAAAAATAGACGCAGTCTGCAGGCACACACATTTACAATCACTAAATCAACTATTGGATTCCATGATTAGGGAAGTCTGGAGTCTCCAATACGAAAAAGCCATCAACAGCACATTGCGCTGCCCGATCATCAGAAAATATTGTAAGGATCCCTACATCACGACAGACGCACGTGTCAACTCAACACGTGCTATTGATTATAAACAACCTAGCAGAAAAGAAGCCAACACGAAAGACACCAAGGAACGCCGAAAGAAGACGGACCTCACGGAACGACCCGAAGAGGACAAATAAAGGGAGGACCACCGAGGGACCCAGCATCAGTCGTTCAACTGATCAAATCATCTACACCACCCTGAGGTCGCACCGGACTAGGGGTACACCTACCCTTCCCGAGGTCGCACTGCACTAGGGGTCCTTGGACCGAGATTTATCCCCCCCACCAAATTATTATAAATTTGATAAATACAAAACATCTTTGATTTACAAAGAGTAAAATAGTGTTTCTCTTGTTAATGTCCAAGCAAGAAGAAAATAGGTGTTTTGCACGGTGCCCCTTCTCTCAAGACAGTCTCCAAGGCAGCTGCCGGTTCTGGTGAGTCTTGAAGTATAGCCACTTCAGCTCAACGCAGCTTCGCAAGGCTTGATAGTACAAAGGACCCCTAAACCAGTTCGACCTAGGGAAGGATAGGTGTACCCCTAGTCCAGTGCGACCTCACGGCGGTGTAGGTGATTTGATCAGTTGGACGACTGATGCTGGTTCCTCGGTGGTCCTCCTTTTATTTGTCCTCTTCGGGTCCTTCCGTGAGGTCCGTCTTCTTTTGGCGTTCCTCGGTGTCTTTCGTGTCGGCTTCTTTTCTGCTAGGTTGTTTATAATGAATAGCACGTGTTGAGTTGATACGTGCGTCTGTCATGATGTGGGGATCCTAACAATATCTTCTCCCAAGAAATGCTAAAGATGCTAGTCGATTTGGGGTACGTAAGGGAAGCACAGTAAGTGATAAAGAAATTCATACTGCAACTTTTTGAGGGTCTGAAACGTTCATTGGGCAATACATGTCGTGAAACATGAGGACACCACGTCTTTTGATCATTTGTGGTTGCTTGCGGGAGAAGTTGAGATTAATTTAACGGAACTCAGCACAGTCGTGCCAACCTGGAATCTTATAAAATCCCGCCTAGAAAGGCAGATTTTCCCATCTTCTTAAATTCCCCAAGCACTATACTAATTGCAAAGATTTCAAAATTTATAAAATTTTAAAATTGAAACTACTATACATTTCGTTTTCCTATGTTTGAGTGAATTATTCGTAAATTCCGATCTTCTAAATTCCTAGTAAGTATTTTTCTTAATTAAAAGAGACTTTTGAAATTGTTTATGAGTACAAGAACAATTTGTTGTCAGAATTTAGTATTTTTATGACGGTTTTGCAGCATAATGATCTACCGGATGTAATGAACCTAGACGAACCTCATTATCCAGTTATTCCATGTGGATGTTTTCGAAGTTGGTTGTTTTTCGTGTAGAATACTCTCTTCCGTTCATGATTTTCTTAACTCCAGAGTACAATTTACATTTCTTGTTGTGTGGTTTTTGAGATTCAGAAATTCCTGCATAAATCACTTTCATACTAACATGAACTTTCAAATAAAATTTGACAATGAGCACTGATTTCACGTTTATTCCAGCGTCATTATCCTATTTCCTGCGTTGATGAAATAAACATATGATAAACATATGAAATAAACATATAATAATGATCCAAATCTTGACAAAAATTCCCCTTATTCCTATTCGAAAAATTATTGTTAAAAATCTCACAAAATGGGAGTTTCCTCACGAGTTGGCATCATTGACTTAGCATGATAACGATATGCAATGATGATTTTGCCTCGACGGAGAGAGACATGATAAATTAACCCCTTCATAAATCGTTACTTCAGGAAGTTTTGAATACCTTCCTGGACGTTGATCAAGATTCAACCATGTCTTGACAGTTTCCGATTATTGTAGTAGGTGCTTGTTTTATTGTAATTGAGAATATGTTGGAAACTCCCCGTTTATTCCTTATTCAGCAATTTAGGTTGGTAAACTCCACCCAGCAATAGCACGAACAGTTTTCTGAGAGTGCTCTTGCACGGTGTTCCAAACGGGGCTCATTTTCTAATGTTGTGTCACTGGAACGAAATTTGACAAATCAATGACACATTGTGTGTTCATTCATCATTCCTGGCCAAAATGTACTGTTGATGCCTTTTGTAGCTTGCTCTGCAGTGTGGCACAATTAAATTCGTAAAGAAAGATTACTAAAGTTTGATCCGTCTATGTTTGATTTTCAACCTTCATCCCTGCTCACAGAATAGACAAATCCACATGATTTAAATAGAATAAGAACGATAAAAGCCTCCAGCATCGCGCCAAGTTCGCATGTGAGTGGTATATGCATCTCAGCTCCCAAGATGAACCGGGTTTGGGAAAGCTATGTTTTATCACTTTTCCACTCCAGGTTTTCCAAGCCAGACTCAAAAACAGTACAGGGAAAATGGATATGCATTGGGGTCAACGATCATCAAGAACACAATTAATCGATCTAAACACCATGACGTTCACCCAATAACGATAGTAGAAAGTGACCGTGTGCTGCAGTGATTTTACATGTAGCTCGAAAGTTGAACCGGGTGTCCATGCGGGAAAGCACTCCTACGCGATCGTGTGATGGCAAGGGGCATAGTAAACTGTCAACCATATCCTATTTGGCAAATCAAAGCTCCGACCCCACTGCGTCCCATCGCAATGAAAGATCCATTACGGGTGGCGCTACGAATACCTTCTTTCCGGGAAAACACTGACTTATCTATCAGATTGTGAAAAAATTCTAACATTAACGTACACCGCACATGACGCAGAAAACCGTCCTGACTTCGTCTGTTAGTCCAAAATAAGTTTCTACAAAGAATTTCTGCGAAGGATACTACTGTGAACGCAAGTTAACAATTTGGCAGGTGTCTACAAACTGCAAAATCAACTCTGCATTTTATCAGCAACGTATTCTCACCAATTTATACAGACAATATGGATATGCAATACGTCTGCAAATATGAAAATGCAAATATGTCTGTTTGTATGGAAGTGCAATAAGTCAAGTTCGTGTGCATATGAATAAGTCCTCGTCACATGCATCTCGTTCTATACAGAAATTTCTGCGACATTAGGCGGCAGACTTCGCCAGAACATACCAGTCCCTTCCAGAACATACCAGGGAAGTCACCTGATGCCAGTCCCGTGGATTTTTGTGGGTTTAACCTATTAAAAAATCATTTACATCTCGTCGTGTCATCACTTAGGTAGTCTCTAGAAAGCCTGCAAGGATAAGTGTCTTAACATTCCTGTTCCCGTACTTCAAAATTGCCTCCTACAATGAAAGTTTTGGTGCAGAGCTATCGCCAAAATACATAGTGCTCACATCGTAGGTAACCGACGGTGGGCCGGTGGTTTTCCTTAAGGTAGATGAGACGTCAAAATATGACAGATATATACATATTAACCTTCTGCATTTGCAGTTGTGGTTCTCAACGTCACACTTTTATACGAGTCTATTAAACAGCTAACCGCTTCCTGGCTGTCTAAGCACCCAACCTATTTTCTTGATATGTACAAAGTTTGTAACATTAGCCCTGTGACATTAGTTCATTCCTGTGTTGTGTTGCTGAGGTGGGTTTCCCACCAAACGTAAAAAGATGACATTTTATTCGAATCAACCGATAAGGTTTGATTTTATCTACAAATTCAAACTATTTTCTGTAAGTTGAATATTTAAATTAACATAAACTTCAGTGAAAAAGGGAGCTAGTTGGATTTTTTAATCCAGTTATCTAGGAAACGAAATACTCTGATAAAGTACGATCTATTTTGGCGAGGCAATCTTGCACTCTTCAACTACATAGACGTGGTTCGGAATCTACTGTGCCGATGCTGTGCCATCAGTTGTAGCTCAGAATACGTAATAAATGAATGCAACCAAAAGGGGATGGAACTGATGCACAAAACGGTACTTAACTGTAAAATTATGATTGAATTTAATGAAATTCAAATGTTTCTAATTTTGAAAAATGACTAGTTGTCTGAAAGGTAAGAGAAAGAGAAAGGTTTTAACTTAGATAAAGGTATGAGCACTAGCCTGATAAATCCAACGAGGCTGGCGTCGTCCTAGTCATCTGGAACGATGAATGTTTTCCTGGAGGAGCCTGGATAAGATGGGGACAGTCAACATCTGGATCTCTATCCTGTTGATCTGCAAGGGGCGTCGATAATGCGTTTTTACGATGATGTTCTCCTACACCTTCATTCTACTAGTCAGCTGAAGCTTGATGAGTCTGCGGTGATCAACCAACAGAATGGTACTCCTGACTATGGAGCTGGTTATTCTCCAACGGTGCGATCCGCTTCTCTCGTCGATCCTGCACCTATCCTAATCGTGTGTCGAATACCCCTTGTTGTTGTGTTCCTCGTGGTTTTGTTCAGCTCAAGAATGATGACGTAAGAGTCCAATGAATCGGGAAGTATCAGGCTATGCTTGAAGGTATGCGGAAAGGAAAGAAGGAAGCTAGTCGAGTTTATTGACAAAAATGTGTTTACAACAGATGTCTGAAAATGTACAGTCCTGATCAAAGTTTTCTTCCAATGAGTTTTCAAAAGTTTATTATTCTTCATATCCAATACACAGTTACTTCACACTACGTAAGTTGTTAGTTTCCAGCGAAACGAAATGAATTGGTGGAACAGCTGTACTATTAACATTTTATGAGTTTAAGCTTACTACATGGGGCGAAAAAGTTCTTCCGTACCAATGAAAAATAATTTTAGCACATGAAATTATTTTTATTTTTCAACTTAGTTTCCTTGAAGCGAAGTCCATTTGTTCCAAGAGTCCTCTAACATTTTGATTTCCTTGAAGTACTACCGTTTGTGAAACTCTGCAAAATAAGCGTTCATTTCCGATGACTTCTTCATTTATATAAAATCTCTTTCCCAGGAGCCATCTTTTTTTAAGCTAGAAAACAAACAGTTGTTGCTGGTGACCAGATCTTAGAATAAGGTGGGCGGGAAAGCAATTCATAACCCAAAGAATAAAATTTCACCATCGCTTTCATGGATGTGTGTGTGTGCATGTGTGTTATCAGTATGGAACAAGATTTTTTCTTCAAGTGGGATATTATTTCTCTATTTTTTGGTCCAATTTGTCTAATAATGTAACATAGTACTCGCCAAATATTGATTTACATTTATGTTCATGGTCGATCAATATTATAAAATGTGTATTCCCAAAGTACTGACCAAAACCTTGCTGACCGAACTTCGTACGTTTGAGGGTTTTGATCAGCTTTCACCCGCTTGCAAGCACTCTGAAGACTATCAATTCGATTCCGGTGTAAAATAATAGATCCATATTTCATCGATTGTCACGAATTGGAGCAAACATTCCGTTCAATTACGTTGAAACATCACAAAAGCACACTACGCATTCTCAACATGTTGCTACTTCTGGTAGATTGACTGAGAAGGGAGCACCCATTGTGCAGACAGCTTATTTATACCCATATGTTCATGTAAATTACAGTGCACATATTTAGTTGGTATCTTTACGCTGTCAGCAATCTCACTAACTTTATTTTTTCGATCATCCAAAAGAATACGACAAACTTTCATATGTTTCTGCAGTATCTGCACCGTTTGGATGAACTTAACGTTCAGTATCATCGTTTAAATTCGGAATATTACTTGTTTACAATTATATACAATAGAAAAGATGTGTCATAACATTTATCAAGCCATTGTTTGCTTTAGCAGTATTTTTTCCATTAGGACGCAATGTTTAACCAAAACATAAAATTCTTTTGGAATCCCTCTTTTCTACACAACACAGGTAGCGTCATACAGATGTTTGTAACTCGTAAACTAACGGATGAAATGGTCTGAAAATTTGACTGAAGACTAGTTAAAAGGTTATTTCTACTGAATAAACATAACGATTTTGAAATCGTCATGTCATCTGTATTGTAGGTCTTGGGCTTTCCCCATTTGGCATGTTATTTATTGTCTATTAGATTCAAATCTGAGGTAGATCCATTATGTGGTGAACCAGGCACGTAGCCAGGATTTCGTGAAGGGTGGGGGTCCGTGACATGAAATACTGTGGTCATCACAACAGGGGCTCGATCATTCTAAACTATTTTACTGGAACATATATTGGTTCGTTCAGAAAGGATTTCGTAACGGAGGGCTCCAGGAGCACGATGCCATGAAATTCTGAATGCCCAGGAGCTCGATCAATCTAAACTACTTTATTATCAACATATATTGGTTTGTTAGGATAATAAAATGAGGATATGTTGCTATTTTAATAACAAACTATGATACATTTCGAGTAAAATAATAATAATAAAAACGTGCTGAAAAAGATTTTATAATATTTACATCCATCCTCTGTTCATTCAAATATAACAATTTTCCTTTCGTTATGACTCCAACTATTATAGAAAGTACATATTCACTATTATAAAAAGTGCATACGCAATAATGTCTTGTAAAATATTTTACAATATCTGTTCCTTTTTCTGTTGAATCAAATGCTAACAGAACTTCCTTTCCATATACATTTTTGTTTTTATTATTCCGTCAACTACTGTAATGTCCAAGTTGTTACACAAAGGTACTATACTTTCGGAAGCTTGAAATCTCTCTTCAAATCCCCCTGACTAGCAGCAGAAATTCTGATAATTCCGTAACTCTTCTAGAAATTCTGAGAATTCCGTAACTTTTCTAGAAATTTCAAATTCCCTGACTCTTCCAGGATATCTCTCTCACCTCGCCACCATGTATTCCAAGTAATACAAATCTCCTCAGAAGAAAGAGTAACCAAAAGCTTCCTGATTTTTTAATTTTTTTTAACGCGATCCTTCTTTTTCTCATTTCATTTTTTCATCCTTTATTTTTTTTCATTTCTGGTCTCGAAGGGGGTCCTGATTCCCCGAACCCCCCTTGGCTACGTGTCTGTGGTGAACAACGAAAGTTTCAACATTTCTCGGAAAAGCTTTCAAATATATACGATTTTATTCTCTAAAGTTCTTAATCTTAAGTTCTATGTTGTGAAATTCGTATATGAAACAACTTAGTCAGAGTGTGAAAAGTAAAAGAATACATACAGAGTTCACCAATAAGAAGTTCAGAACTTTAAAATGGGGTAGAATGAAAACTAGACGTGATAATGTAATCACTTTAGATTTATTGTGAAAAATAATCTACTTTCGTGGTGTGAAGGATCCAATTCTACATCACTTGTGTAACTATCTGGTTCATCTTAGTTTCCGTCTAGTAATTCAAAATAGAAATAACACAAAGCCTCTGAGCAAAATACAATATTACAATATTTTTTATTAAAATATCGATATGTAAGAGTTTCACTAACTGATTAAAGCCAAAGTTTCTGTTGAAGCCAAACGTTTAATTAGTTGACGAAACTGTTACACGAAAATGATGTTTTTAGATTTTCTGCAGGGACGTTGTCAATACAGCGGGAGTGAAAAATTAGTATTACGAAAATACTGGTAATCTTTATTGAACAAGATAATATATGGTCAAGAAAGGAAACGTCGTGGTTCATGGAAGGGGGGTAATTCACTTCAAAAGACCCCTGAAATCACAATTGGTTGCACATGGGTTATTTAACAGAAACGTTGTGGTTTGCTCAGAAGCTTTGTGTTACTCACTTTTGTAAACATATTACGCAGCAAATACAGAATAGTGAGTTCAATGCTCCCTTTTGGTTCACAAATTAATTGTGCCTTACTCTCACAGTCCTGGATTTTAAAAAAGTAGTATAGAAATAATCCGAGATCTAGACAGAGAGAGCGAGATTACTCTGCCTGAAACGGTTTACCTAACCATTTCTCGACATCACCATATACTAAAAGCAAATTAATCATTTGTAATGCAAGTTGAATTGATTTACCGACTTATAGTGATTGATGCTGCCACGACTACAATGAAACTCACATCTTTGAGATACTAAATTGTGCCAAAAATCCAAATTTCGGATATGTTGACCGAATTTATCGTTTTTGGTAAGGATTCATTACGTTATGTGGTTAGTTGAATGAGTACAGAAGTCTAGTATCTTTCATATGATATGGATACGTTGAAACTCCCTGCTAAAATTTCGGGAGAGGTTCATATGGCGCACCCTTAAATTTGAAAGTTGGAAAAAAAATTAAAATTGATAATTGTACCCTAGGTTACTACTATAAATACATATCTAAGTTGGGTGGTCCTACTTTTGTCCTTTCATTTGCAAGAAAGAAATGTATGAATATAAACGTAACCTGTATGTATTGCCAAGTTCCTTGTATGTAGTTGGATTTTGTCCTCAATTATTTTCTAGGGTGTACGGTAAAATTTCAAGGGTAGATTCCTCATGAGTGGACAAGCAAAAAGGTTCATATGACCATATGCCTGGAAATGCATCGTTACAGACTTACGGCCATTGTGCCACCTGAGGGTGGTCACATTCTGGTCACTCCTCACTGTGATTCAACTTAAACCTCAATAACTCAGTATATAACTAAGCTAGAAAGATACTTTTGGTATGAATCTGTTCCTGAAGGACGAAGATTTCCGCCGATAAGCATTTTGTGTATATGGGAGATACTACGGCAGACAGGGGAAGATAAAGTAAGTGCCTTTTTGTTTTTTACATCAGGATTTTGATAATGGCACTCCTTCCTCCTTGGCAGTACACTCATAAAAATTGGTATGGTAAATGAAGCAGAGAGATAGCCTGCTATATGATAATAGCCTGCATCTGTACTTGTTCCTTATATGGGAGGAGAAGGGAAGGGCAAATTTGGTAAATTTTTCGAGTAGTCAGTTTGAAAGTTACATTTAGTTTCAGTTCGGCTTCATATAAGACTTCTACGCATGCGGAGTATTGTCATATAGTGGACTACTTCATTGCTTCACATACCAAATTTTACGAGTGTAGCAGGAAGGGAGGCAAATGCCATCCCCAAATATTATGATGCAAAAATCGAAAAAGTACGTACTTTACCCTCTTCCGTCCGCCCTATGGCACACATAATTATAGGGATGTGTGCCAAAGTTAAGTCTCTTTCACACTACATGGTTACTTTGATGCTCCTTTCTTACATTTCTAGAGGGCCTCGTGTGTACGACCATTACATTTAGAAATTGTCAAAAAAATAAAACTTGAAAGATGTTGGAAGGTCATTTCCTTTCATAGAATATAAGTATCATGATGTACTCCTGTTTAAGTTTGGAAGGTGTACATTTGGCTCGACCTTAAATTTTGGAAATTACCAAGAGTAAAAATTGATCACTGTTTTATATGACTAATGTATATACATCTGTAAGTAAGAGTGGTCCAACTTGCTTCTTTCAGAGTAAAAAGTTGTCAAAAATATATAAGTAACCTATATGTATTGTAACTTATCGTTACCTGGTTGGATTTTGTCTTTAGGTATCTTCTAAGATTTAGGTTTGTTGCATCATATGATCATGTGCAGAGGTCTGCACGGATGCGAATATCCGCAATAATATATAGCTTTTCGTGGAAATATTTTTAGTTTCTTTGTGGATGGCGGAGCGTATTATATGTGTAAATATTAGTTGACTGCCAAGGTGATTTGAAGGTACTGGTCCCAGGAGGCCATAAATTTCTTCTTATCTTTGGTTCGATTATGGATAGTCATGTCTCATTTTTGTCGCGATATTTTGCTTCTCCCGAAAATGGGAGCCGAGCACCATATGCCATGCTCATGGTCTCACAGTAGTTTTGACAATGAGCATCATATATGATGCCCCAGAACCTGAATAGATTAGTAATTTGTGTTAAGTATGAGTATCATATATGGTGCTCATGGGCCCACAGAGAAATAAGGTGAGCACCACATATGATTCTCATGGCAGTCAACCTGTTAACTGGTAATGTAGTTGTATGTGGGTTTGTTTGGGGAAACTTATTCTTGTTTCTGAAGGACATTTTATCTACATTTCACTTTTGTGTTCTAAACAAAGACACTCACACCTTATAAGTGGTGAGATTAAGATAGTTTTGAATAAGGATTTGCTCTGAAAATACTACACCAGTCAAGGTGACAATCTTCTTGTCATAAATCTGTTTTTGAGGTAATGTTAAATGCTTATGTTTTCTGTTAATTTCTTATTTTTTCTGCATGAATTTTATTCCATTTTATTTCGAATATTTGACTTCCCATAGATAAACGTATTTAATGTGTAACTTGAGTTTTATTGCTACCATGTCATATAGAATTCACAAAACATAAAGGAATAGTAGTAATAGGCACACTTGGGCGAACTCGACTCCTATTGACTCAGAAATGTCAAGTGACCTGATGAAGTGATATGGCGTCATGGATTCGAAGTCCTCATGATTTCAACATGGGGACCTTGGCCATCCCTATAATTTTGCGAGGAATGGAGGACCGCACCCTTAAATTTTGGAAATTACCAAATTAAAAAAAATGATATGGTAGCATAGGACCTGTTAATTTTGTTGGTCCGTGTCCCTTTTATGGCTAAAAAGTGCCAGAAATTGAAACTTCAGAAGTTTTAGACCTATGTTAAATTTTTGTTGATGTTTTATTACGTTATATGGTTATATGGGTGTGTACAGGGTACCGTTCCCTTTCGTTATACATAGGTATATTGACACACTTCTTTCAAAGTTTTGAAGGCCTACATGGCATCATCCCTTAAATTTGAGAATTATCAAAAAGTAAAATTAGGCAAATGTACTCTACCTAGACTCGAATATATAACGATAAATTTCGATGGTCCCACTTATCCCCTCTTGTGGGTAATATATTTCAATTATTAGTATTGTAGAATGATTGCCAAGTAGTGATTGATCTAATTTATATTCTTTATGAGCCGTTAGCACGTTATGTGAACTTGTAGTTGAATACAGTAGTTGAATATGAAGTTCATTCTCTTTCATAAGATATGGATGGAGAACGCCATCAAGCCCGCTCTCAAAATTTGAGAGGGGCTACATAGGATAACACTTAAATTTAGGAATTGTCAAAAAACAAATTTGGTAGGGCTCATATATATAACTTCTTAAATTTGTAGTCCAACTTACCCCTTTTGTGGGTAAAAAGTTGCCAAAATATTAATATATGGTTACAATATAGTCAGTTAATGACCTAATTTATCTTCTTCCTTGTTAGAGGAGAATTTTCCATAACATATGGTTATATAGCTGAGTACAAGGACATATGTACATTCATGTATTCCTTTTTTTTCTTACCGAGGATACGTGGACCACCCTTAACTTTTGAGAATTGTGAAAAAACTAGGTAAGTGTTCGAAAAGACTCGATTATATATTACTCTAAATTTGATTGGTACTGCTTGTTCCCTTTTATGGGAAAAAGTTCAAAATTTGAAGGTTTCTGACCTCTTTGATTAGGCTTTATAGTATTATATGCTTCTCTATCCATCACGACTCTGGAACTAGTATCACTAAAGAAATAATAAATACTTCTGACCAGAGTATATACACTTGTTTATTAAAAACTAAATTCCAGTGTAACGTTACGTTGTCGAAACGTTACACTGGAATTTAGTTTTTAATAAACAAGTGTATATACTCTGGTCAGAAGTGTTTATTATTTCTTTAATTATATGCTTATATAAATGAGGACAAGACTATGGGTACATTGATGCTTTTCTTTTAAGGTCTGCGATGGATACACTGACCTACCACTTAAATTTGGGAATTGTCAAAAGATATATTTTAGCGGATGTTTTCTAGGACTTGAGTAACTTGAGTAACAATATTACAGGTAAGCTAAGTAATTTATATTTTTATTTAACATTTCTTTGAGTTTTATATTTTTAATTATAGAGAGAGTTACGATATATTTTTGAGTGTTGTAAACCATCATTCTCCTATCTATGTTCATTTTATTGAAGTAAATTGTGTTTGAACCTTCATTGAACATTCAAAACCATTTTATATGACAAAATAAACAGTACACACATGGAAATCAACTATTTCTCTTTAAGGAATAACGCAACTGTCATGGAATTTGCAAGGTTTATTCAATATAAATCATGATTTTATATACTATAAATTTTTTGTTTATATAATTGAAAGCACAAGGACCGGGAATATCAAAAGTATAAAAAGGAATATTTTTTAGGAAATTTTTCGTAAATTTCTCTGTCACGCAAAAATTTTGGGTGATGGAGTAAAACTGATTATACACTCGAGTTCAGAATAAAAAGTTCCCTTAAGATCAGATGCCTTCTGTCTTCTGCCAGCAATATTTTTTTTTTCATTTTATTCCCCAGCATAATTTCCCATCAGGCATTAAGTAAAAAATGTCAAATTCATATGTACCAAATCTGATTTCTAAATTTTGGGAATAGACGTGGACTCAAATCATATGAATTTGATGAGTGGGAAAAATTCAACAAAAAAAGTTTCAAACACAAATGACCTTAAGCTATGAATTGTGACTGAAGGTAAAGTCTGAAATTATTATTCTAGCATATCAAACGGTTTTAATAATTACTTATCAATTTTCAAGTTCTAAAGTTTTAAACCAATGATCTTAGACTTTGAATTCTAACTAAAGTTCTAATGTTCAAAGTGTATAATTGTCCAAATGCGTCAATAGGTTTCAATAATTATCAGTCGGATTTAAACTAGGGATGGCCACATTTTCCGGAAAACCGGAAAACGGAAAATATTTTTTCCGGAAACCGGAAAATTGAAAACGGAAAACGGAAAATTTTCCGGAAAATCGGAAACGGAAAATTTTCCAGAAAATCGGAAGGCGGAAAATTTTCCGGAAAATCGGAAACGGAAAATTTTCCGGAAAATCGGAAGGCGGAAAATTTTTCGGAAAAACGGAAACGGAAAATTTTCCGGAAAAACGGAAACGGAAAATTTTCCGGAAAATCGGAAGGCGGAAAATTTTCACGAAAAACGGAAACGGAAAATTTTCCGGAAAAACGGAAATGGAAATTTTTTCGGAAAAACGGAAACGGAAATTTTCCGGAAAATGAAAATGTTCACTTGGAATAGTGACATTGGTCGTCTTACATTAAGAAATATAACGAAAAATGCTACGCGAAAACAACCTGTAAATGAGGCAATGCTCTTCACCATCTAGTGCTAAAGAAACGCAACTCAAACTTAACATTGGACAGGAGAGAAAAGATCGAGTAAATCAGCGACGAAACATTCCTTCCTCCTACATCTATTTGTACACTTGCTTAATCATGTACTTTTTTTGTTTGCGTGAGGGCTTGCAGATCGTTCGTTTGCACCGGGAAATTCCCATCATGCGTGTGTTTCGGGGAATCCCCGATTATGCGTGTACCTGAGGGCAGAACTCTGGCAGTAGAGCTGGCAGTGTGTTATTAATACAACTGGTATGTTTATATTCCAACCATTTCTTCATTGCTTATCGTGATCACGGTGATCTGTCAAGGTCACAGATCCTGGGGGACCGGGGGCAGCCCCCTCAAAGTTCATGTGGACCCCGCATTCTATTTATAAATATACAATATTTTGCACAATTTGAATTCAGTTTTGTCTTAAAACCTTCATATATACCTTCTGCATCTGAATGGATCCCCAAAGTTACAGAGAAATTCGCGCCCTAGATTGATTCTATAGAATCCACACGCAGTAGTATTGGCGGGAGTACACTACGTATTCCAACTGAGCTCAGGCGTTAGAACATCGGATTAACATTCAGAAGGCCGATGTTCGATTCGAGCACCCTATCGTCCCGATGTTTTTTTTTTTTTTTCTGTAAGTTTATTACTCAGTTACATCCGACCTGTGCCATAGACTTTTTAACCCTAAGATAAATTCAATTCTACTGATGTAATTCAATTTTACACTTTACCCTAGTGTTACCATCATGCAACTATAAGCGTCACAAATTCCAAATACCGGTACTATTGAGATAAATACCATAGTATGTAGCACTACTTGAAACTAGCGCCAGCTATTCATATAATGATCTATTCCACATAATTCTCTTCGTAACTTTTTCCGCTACTTTCTCTTAAACTGAAGGACGATTCCACCTAGTTATCGATACATCAATTCAATTCTCAATGCTGACTTATTATCTATGATTCTGTATGCATTTGAAAGTTTTACTTATTATTAGAGCAACCCAAAAGCATACAAAAGCATAAAAAGCATAATAGCCATTTACACATATGGTTGGTACCTTGAACATGGTTGTGGCTGTCTAAGGGTCCAGAAGAAACTAATTTTAAAAGCATAATTTTAGAAAATAAAGCATAAAACATAATTTAAAAGATATAGCACAATTCTTTAAAAAAATCTCTTTAACTTCAAGTTTAACATATTGTATTAATATTTTTAAGAAACAATATATACAGTGCAAAATCATTGAGAACATAACAATGCAACAATGAAAAGCTTATTTTTATTTTTGTAAACTTTTTGGTCTAATCTTTTGACGTGGAGAAAAGAATAAAGGACAAATAGAAGAAAACTTCCAACAATGAATAGTACACAAGAACTCCACACTATAATGTTATGTGTACCTCTTGAAGTTGAGCACTTTCTGTACTTATTGGTGGCATCTTTTACTTTTCCTTTCTGTATATATGCACCTCTAAGGCGCACACAAGTGATTAAAAAAAAAAAACTGACTCGAGTAAAGCCTCTCTTTACAGTGCATTAGGTAGAAAGTTCATTAAATATGAAAGAAACTGGTTGCATAAAATATTAATAAATAGATCAAGATATTCAGAATATTTAATGTAGGCCTATAGTAAATATTATACGTTATACACGATTAATGTAAAACAATGATTGAAATTAATAATAAAGCATAATAAAGCATAATTTGAAAAAAAAATAAAGCATAATTAAACAAAAATAAAGCATAATGTGGGTTGCTCTACTTATTATTCTACATTCATGTTTTGTTACTAAATTGTGGACTCCTAATGCAATCAAAGTGTTTTATTATTATTATTATTATTATTATTATTATTATTATTATTATTATTATTATTATTATTTCATAAACGTAGATGATAATCTAGGTGCTGCTACTTCTATATCTCAGATTATCGCTTCACCTGGCGCACGCTCAAATGCATCTAAGGTAACAGAAAGATCCCAGAAAAGATGTTTTACAAATAAGGGAACATAGTAGTACGTAAGAAACAGAAAAGAATTCTGTCTGATCTCAGAGACCCTAAACCTTGTTCTTCCGCAAGACCAGAGGTACTTGATAGTAAAATAAGTAATACGGTACTAAAGGATTCTTCTTCCTTTGTCTTTCGTTAAAGCAATTCGGTTTCTTGAATTTATGAATGAAGTAGAACCAAGTTACCACTCACCATCCAATACGTAACTCGCCGTATTGAGGCCTTGTTTTCTAAGGAGAAGTGTGGCTGCGGAATCGATTGATTTGACAACAGATAGCTGGGCTTCGCAGGCTACGGAAAGTTATATTACAATCACAACCCACTATATGCTTTCATCTAAGTTCAATAAGTTCAGTCCTTCAAATAATTGAAATAGAAGTGAGGCACACAAGGGTAAACCTAACTCAGCACTTAGCCCATGTTGCAGAGTAGTGGAATATTTTAGGTAAAATACATGCAATTGTCTATGACAATGCTAGTAATATCACAAGTGCGGTGCGAGAACTTCCGTATGCAAGCATATGTTGTTTTCCTCAGACACTAAACTATCTATAATTAAGGGACTTGCAATAGAGAAAATCGAGAAAATGTTAAGTGTTGTTAGTCGGATTGTTTCCCACTTTAAATATAGTACGTTGGCAACGTCAGAACTGGAAAAACAGTAAAGGTTATTAGGATTGGAAGTACATTTCCTTATACAGCAAGTTAAAACTCGGTGGAACAGCATACATGAAATGCTTGAGAGATTGATAGAACAAAGAAGAGCTCTTAACAATGAATTATCAGATAGAAATGTAACAAAGACGTCAGATTGCAAGAAATTTAACCCTTTAAGGATGTCCAAAATTTTAGACTTTCACTCAAACAGCTACTGCTTCCTTACTATTTATCGTAGGATCATGGTTCATACCTCGTTTTTCTCACGGTAGAGCATACTTACCAACGGTACCACGTGTCGGTATCATAAACCTTAACCGGAAAATCGAAAAAAAAACGGAATTTTTCTGAAAAAATCACCCCTTCGTAACACTTGCGCCCCTCGGGCCCGTCCCCGGTTTCACGTAGGGATCTAAAAAAATTGATAAATACCCAAAGGTAGGTCTACACATAATCCTTATGCAAGTTTCAATCTGATATCTTGAAAACTAAAGGCGTGAAAAAGTTTTGAAATTTGCCTTGAGAAAAAAGTCACGTCCCTTCGCAACACTTGGCGCCGCCAAGTTGACTATCCGGTTCCAAAACGCATCTGCGGTGTTCTTTGGTCCATCCTTGACTTGAAAAATAAAAAAAAAATCCCGGCTTAAATACCTGTTATAGAACCTAAATAAGCGGTCAAAGACGATAGTACGCCATGGTATATAAATATACCAGAACTCTTTAAAAGGTTAAACTTCCTACAGACTAGGGATGACTACATTTTCAGGGAAAACGGAATATAATTCTTCCGGAAACTGGAAAATTTTCCGGAAAATCGGAAGACGGAAAATTTTCCGGAAAAACGGAAACGGAAAATTTTCCGGAAAACGGAAGACGGAAAATTTTCCGGAAAAACGGAAACGGAAAATTTTCCGGAAAATCGGAAAACGGAAAATTTTCCGGAAAAACGGAAACGGAAAATTTTCCGGAAAATCGGAAAACGGAAAATTTTCCGGAAAATCGGAAGACGGAAAATTTTCCGGAAAAACGGAAAACGGAAAATGTGATTTCCGGAAACCGGAAAACTCTTTTTCCGGAAATGGCCATCCCTAATTTAAACTAAAAAAAATTGGAGTTAGATTCATAGATCAACCAATATGATTCGATATATATGTATATACTGTACAGGGTGTAACAAAAAGGTACGATAAAATTTCAAGGGTAGATTCCTTATGAGTGGACAAGCAAAAAGGTTCATATGACCATACGCCGGGAAATGCATCGTTACAGACTTACAGCCATTGTGCCACCTGAGGGTGGTCACATTCTGGTCACTCCTCACTGTGATTCAACTTAAACCTCAATAACTCAGTATATAACTAAGCTAGAAAGATAATTTTGGTATGAATGTGTTCCTGAAGGACGAAGATTTCCGCCGATAAGCATTCTGTGTATGTGAGGGATACTACGGCAGACAGGGAGGATAAAGTAAGTGCCTTTTTGTTTTTTACATCAGGATTTTGATAATGGCACTCCTTCCTCCTTGGCGGTACACTCACAAAAATTGGTATATGAAGCAGAGAGATAGCCTGCTATATGATAATAGCCTGCATCTGTACTTGTTCCTTATATGGGAGGAGAAGGGGAGGGCAAATTTGGTAAATTTTTCGAGTGGTCAGTTTGAAAGTTACATTTAGTTTCAGTTCGGCTTCATATAAGACTTCTACGCATGCGGGGTGTTACCATATAGTGGACTACTTCATTGCTTCACATACCAAATTTTACGAGTGTACCCCGAAGGGAGGCAAATGCCATCCCCAAATATTATGATGCAAAAATCGAAAAAGTACGTACTTTACCCTCCTCCTGGTATTCCTCAATACATAAAATGCATATCGGCGAAAAGCATCGTCCTTCAGGAATACATTAATACCAAAATTATCTTCCTAGCTTAATTAGAGACTGAGCTATTGAGGTTTAAATTGAGTCACATTGAGGGGCGACCAGAATGTGACTATTTCACAACCTCAGGTGACTCACTAGTCGTAACTCTGTAACGATGCAGTTCCCGATATAAGGTCATATGAACTTTTTTGCTTGTCTACCCATAAGGAATCCACCCCTGAAATTTTGCCTTACCTTTCTCTTATATCCTTATATCCTTATCCTTATACACACACACACACACACACACAAACATATATATATATATATATATATATATATATATATATATATATATATATATATATATATATATATGGAGGGTGTAATCAATAAAAGTTATCTCGCTTTTTCTGGAAGTCTGTGTTTAATGGGTCCTCACATCGTGAGTTGAATGCGAATGGAGATAAGGCAAAGGTCAGCTGTTTCTGTGGGTACATCCAACATACTACCTGGTTGTGGTAGTTCAGTTACAACGTGAACTTTTATAACGACAGAGTGAACATGGGATTTCCATAGAGCGTTATAAGGGCATGTATGCTCTACGAGTTCAAACTGGGTCAAACGCCGCTACACTGGGGCGGAAGGTATGCCAGGCTCTTGGTGAGGGATTCGTGACTACGCAGACATTGCAACTCTGGTTTAACAAGTTTAAGGACGGTGACGAAACACTCGAAGACGCCCCACTGCCGGAAGACAAACACATGTACAAAATTAAGATCTTCAGGCAGTAATTGAAGCGAACATATGAAGAACTGGGATTACAATTCAGTGACTGGAGAAACCATTAGGCAGCGCCTCCATCAATTTGGGAAGCACTACAACTTAGGTGGATAGGTTCCACATGATTTGACTCCGGGCCAGAAGGCAACGTGAGCAGACATTTGTCTTTCTTCCGTGTCTCGTTTGAGAAAGGTGTCAATTCTGGACAGAGTGTTGACATGTGATCAGAAGTGGGTACCGTAAGAAGCTGGGAACTACTACCAGATTGTCAGAACATCAATGCTGCTGTGTACTATCAGGAGTTGAGCCGTGTTCAAGAAAAACTCAAAACTCTAGAGCCAGCACTTCTGAATCGCAAGAGGGTCCTCCTGTTACAGAACAACGCTAAGCCCCACGGGGCTAGGATGACCCTGGACACAATTCTAATCTTGGATGGGAAACACTATTGCATTCGCCATACTTCCCTCACATTGCACCGTCCGATTACCATCTGTTTTATTCCTCGGACAATCATCTTAGAGGACACCAGTTCAAATCCCTAGTAGAGGTACAAAATGCACTTGGTATCTTCTTCATTCGCAGCCCACGAAGTTCTAAAGCGATGGGATCCATGGCCTTCCAGAACGTTGACAGAAGGTCGTCGATGCTGATGGGGACTATTTTTCATCTTTCTGGTACATTGTAGGTGACATATTGATGTCCGAAGGTGGTGGATGAAAAAGCCGCAGTAGGGATTCACCAAAAAATGATTTTCTTATCTTCAAAGTACTTTTGAAACAGCTAATATCTAGATACACAACACTTTGATACGATACAAATCACTATGTGCGTACTATGTTCTACGTTGTCTGGGTGCATCCATTAGTTTTTCCCACTTTTAAGATAAATACTTATGGCAGTACAAAAGTGGAAATGGAAAATCCGATATTAAATGAATCTGCAATGGAAGTAGTGTCCAAGGATGAACGTGTCGTACTCGTAATATTTCACTTTAAACAAACGAAAACTTCTGAACAGATGGCATATCTTTACGATGCTTTGCAACCCTCTTTACAAGGTACTGCTTGTGGGACTCAACCTTGGTTACTGAAGAATATATGAAGTTCAAACCTTTTTCAGAGCGTGAGCAGCGATTGGTAATTCATGCCAGTATAAACGGTACAAAAGACTGACGAAGAGACTGACGGGCAACTACCTTAAGTTTATTCGCTGTTAGTTTCAACTGCTACTGGAAGAGTAATATTTTTATCATATGAATAGTCTTTGCCATCCACCTAGCATGGTGGATAGCGCCAGGAATTTTAGCGCGAACTTCTCCTTCAGGCAGTTCACTCAAGAAGTAATGTGAAAGAAACAAAAATTCTTCCGTAATCGTCACGCGGATATGTAGAAAATTTAATTGTAATTTTCAGAAAACTCAATTCTCGGGATTTCAGGTCTGCTAGATGCTCTGATTCCGATTATTTTTCCCCAGATCAGGATCATCGAGTGCAGAGTTTCAATAACCGTGGAAAATCCCATTCTTCCTTGAACCGAGCAAACACGGAAATGTTCGGCCCTGCCGAAGTATTCGATGTTGTTGTGTCGAAAACAAGTCTCTTAAGACGATCCTGCAAGCCATATTCTAGGATTGCCGAACAACAGGCTCCTGCTTGAACTACACCTGTACTGTTAAGGATCTGCGGCACACCAACCAGAACTTTTATGCAGTTTTCAGTTACTACCAAAGCAATTCTATGAACATTGCTACAATTATGAGGATTGCTACAAATCTTCTCACTTTCCTCTGATCATATATTTCTTGAAATATACATAATATGTAATTTCGAAGATCAACTGAAGTAGACGTTTTGGGGAAGTTCTAAATTAAGTTTAACCCAGTTCATATTTCGCAAACAGGTTTTCAATATCAAATGAAAGTAAGGCACAGTGTATCTCGTTATGTAACTGAAACTTTTTAAACAACCCATTCCTGATGAACCACCCTAACTCGAGTCCTAGAGAACAATTACCAAGTGTGTACAAGAAAGCACTGCTTGGTGAAAGAAAATAAGGCTCTGTATCATCCACATGATCATATATTGCAACAAAACTATATCTTAAAGAATACATTAGGTCAAAAATCACATAAATTAAAATTTTTGGGAATCTTTTATCCATGGAAGGACACCGGTTGGACTATTGAAATTTACAAAAAAGTCTATATTCGAGTCCTCAAGAACAATTAACAAGTTTTGTTCATTAACAATTCCTAAATTTACAGGTGTACCAAATGTACCTCTCCCAAAATTTAGGACGAGAGCAAGAGGGAAATGTCCTCTGAAAGGGAATGAGTCGCTGTATCGATCCATATGATCACATGTTGGAAGGAAGCTAGAGAATAAAGTATGTCAAAAATTTCCTAAATTTGAATTATTGGCAATTTTTACCCATGGGAGATTACAACCTAGAATATCGAAATTTACAGATAGTATATACCTTAGTCCTAGAGAACATTTACCAATTTTTAATTTTGGTGATTTCCAAAATTTAAGGGTGGGGCAATGTACGCTTCCGAAATTTCAAAGGATGGTACCCCTGTCCTGTTCGAAAGAATAAATCAATATTATGCCTTAGGATCATATTTTTGAATAAAACTTTAGTTAAGTGGATAAATTACGTCAAAAACTTACCACGTGGTAAAACATACTGCTTACATATAAATTGCACTTCTTTTTGCCCTAGAAAGGAACATGGGCCATCTAAATTCACAATTACATGAATTATGAAGAACAAACATTAATTTTTATTTTTGACTATTCCCAAATTTATGAGTGGATCAAATATACCATCCCGAAATCTGATATAATGCCCCAAGATATTCTCTGGAGAAAGGTAATTAATTGATCCTTGTGTCCATCCATTTTATCATATGATAACAAAACGACAAATTTGAAGATAAATGAAGACAATACTGAATCACGTGGCTATACATACAGCTTGCGTTTATCTTGTTGACAGCTTTTACCCTGAAAGAAGTTGGATCATCCAAACTTACAGATATGTATACCTTAGTCCTAGATAACAATGATTAATTTTTACGTTTAGCAATTTCCAAGATAAATACAATATTATTTTATTACGTGTAGAAACATGTGTTTTAGTATAATGCACTAAACGTAAAGCGAGAATTTGAAATCCTCTTCCACTCTTAGTTTCAGGCCACATGTACATGAATGATTTGGCTTAAAATAATCCAAACTTGAAGTTTTAGCTTTGGGAATAGACAAACATGTGTATATTATGATCTGATGAAAAGAAAATTACTTCCCTCCAATCTCAACAGTCTTGCCAGTCTGAAGAAAGCTATATGCAACAGCTGATAAATTATTTTTTTTTTAAGTCTGAAAGAACATTCAGATAGAATTTCTAAAATTGAAATATACTGTATTCAGAATGGCCAAATGTAGACTTCATTCCGTTATACACTGAATGCTCAATTTATGTACTGTCTAGGGAAGCCTTAGGAATATATTTTAAATAAAATGCCTCAAAATTCATAAAAATAATGTCGGTAGAAGGTGTTGCAATTCTCTGCAGTTATAAAAGTCAATGTTGTTCATTGTTTGTAGAATAATTTTATTTGTATTACTTCATTATTCATTTATTTCAATAATTCATCGAACAGTCGCTCATTATGTAAATAATTATTCTAACCATTTCTATATTCGCTATTTCAATACATGCATTATTAGATGAAGAATATTCAAAGGATATCTTGTTTGAACATTTGAATAACAAATTACATGAATTTTGACAGCAATAATATCATATATAATATTCCGAAAGCTGTGTATTTGGAACAATATAGAAAGATGATGTAGTTTTGTATAAACTTTCTTCCTTAATATTTGTTCACATTTTTTCAGCATGAAATAATAACACATACATGAATTTGTAATTTTAATTGAGAGGCGAATATCGGTCTTCTCTAATCATAAAAACACGTTACTTACCAGTAGAAAAGGAAATGTAGATTCTCGGAAATGTAAATAGATATAACTAGAGACGAGATGTTTAGGCATTAAAAGCCTGAAAAATAGGCAGGCAAATAGGCATTTAAAATTTAAAAAGTAGGCAGTAAAATAGGCACTAAAATGTAACTCGAAATAATGAAGATAAAACCTCAATACAATTAAAAAATAAATTCAAGTCATGATAATGTTCAAAGGTGCAATATCATTGGATGGCGTAGAAAAGCGGACAGTAACACTAGATATGATGCCATTGATAGGTGGTTTTCTATTCCTTCCTTTGGTTCGATTATCGAAATATATTTACTGCTAACAATTATTTTCTCGCAATTATTTCATAAATTTATTTAATGCAATTGATACAATTTTATTCAAATTATTATATGTTCGAAGAATATAGAAATATACCTGTTTGTTAATATGTAGAAAAGAAGATTGACAGAAATATTCCATATATATTTGGTAAATACATTTTCCACAGCACTTTATCACTGCATATAACAGTCCAGATTTTATATACTTTATCAGTACTCACACCAGTCCAACGTTTTATAGCACTTTGTCAGTACACATAGCAGTCCAAAGTTTTGCGACATCTTATCTGTACAAACAGCACTTACATTTCTCGGAAGAGACAGAATCGTTTCTTGAAATACTAAATTATATATTATTCCCCAATAGAATATTATTTTAAAGAAAATGCATAGAATAGGCAATGTTATGCACTAAAGCAATTATTTAGGCAGAAATGGGCGAAATAGGCCGAATAGGCAAAATAAACTTGGCTTAAAGTGAAACTATAACCTCCCATATAAACTTTAAAAAGTTATTTTTGATCATATCTTTAATACTAAAGAACAACAGATATTTTGCCTAACATCCGGTCTCTCTAGTGCTTCTCCGTGAATGTGCTACGAATGTGATTTACGTTTGAAGTGCTATAGAATATGAAAAAATACAAATACCCTTTTATTATTTAAACGGTCTTTCTCTGCTGCTTTGCATAATTTTAAACATATTTTCAACAACAAACGTCAATTTCAGTTATGCTTATCCACTTGTGGTTATTGCTGAACAAATAATTGTTTGTTGTTTTCTCTACAACATCACAACAGACGACCGCCTTCCGAGCTGCTTTAGACTACTACATACTTCCTTCGTGATAGATAAATATTAATATTTGCAATAATCGAGGTGGAGACATTTATTAATTTTTTTTTTAAAAAAAAAATCTCGAATTGATAGAAATCAAGTAGAATTTCATTGTGGGGAGAAATCTGCCAGGTAATTTATTTTACTTTTAAGAAATAATATATGTATGTATAAAAAGGGCGTATGGCAACCTTGATCCTACAGTCGTTCGGAAATCATTATCTCTTTTCAGTTCCGATATCACCTGAGTCATGGATGTACACAATAACGTTAACTCTGAGCCATACATGGATTATATAGCCTATTATAATTCTAATAGTTTACTAGAAATGGTAAACCCACCGTGAATGCAACTTACTACAAAACAGTGCTTGAGCGTCTCCGACAGTGAGTCCACTGCGTTCATTCTGACTTCGGCGATAGGTAGATGCTTCACTACGACACACACAGCGCTGTTGGTAGGTGAGTTTCTGGCCAAGGTGTCAATGCTCCCTTATACAATTTACAGCTCAGACTTGCCACCGGCCGACTTCTTTTTGTTTCCTAAGGTGCTCAAGGGGAAGAGGTTTGCTTCAATTCAAGAGGTTCAAGACACCATGGTTGCAGCATTAAACAGGGTGTCAGTCAAGGGCTTCTAGGACTACTAAGAACAGTGGGAAAAGTCGCTATACTTGCTGTATTGAGGCTCAAGGTGCCTATATTGAAGAATATTGACAGCAATCATAATTGTCATCAATAAATTGTTTGCAAGTAAGTAAATTCGGATACTTTCAGAACGAACCCTGTATAATTGATTTTCATTACTCGCACAGAATAAATAGGTGTGATACATTAGTATAGCTATAATAATAGACATAGTTAATTCACTTCTTATATTAGTTACATTATCCAGATGGACAGTCAGATAAGTTTCTAACTTTTAAAAAGTAATTGAATCGGTGAGTGGAAAAAGGAGAACATTCAAAAACAACTTACTTTTGGAAAGTGAGAAACAAAACCACTTACCGGAAATACCGTTATTTATACAAAAATATTTCTATATGATATGCATGGCATATGTTAAGACCTTTCGTTTTAAACTACGAAAATAATGAGATTGGATATTTAGTTATACAGAAATTGCTATCGTGGAAAATTCTTTTTCTATTTTTAGAATATTATTTTTCCACTCACCGATTCAATTTCTTATTAGGATCGTAACTAACGAAGTTAGAACACTAGAGCTACAGTTAACAATTGAAAAACAACTATATTTTGTTATTATTTTTTCACAAGTCAGTAAAGGCAACATACAAAAAATGTGTTTCTTCACAAAGCGAATGATTTTTATATTCCAGACGGTACGCACAATGCATTCTGTCTGACTCGTGATGGTACATGAAAATAATAATTAATAAATTTCAGTTTCTTTCACCCACTAGCTTCAGTTGATGTACTCAAGCACTAACCGTGTTTTGAGTTTTATTTCATACCTTTGTTTTTGAGAGGTCACGATCGAATTACTGAAGCGTTTGCGGTCTACCGCAGCGTGTTTGTTTTATAATAACCTAGGGGAGAGGGTAGTTAAGCTCAAACAGTAATAATGTTTTTATGTTACAAAACTGAACGAAATGTTCACGGAAGAACCCGAGGTAGACACACACACACACACACACATATATATATATATATATATATATATATATATATATATATATATATATATATATATATATATATATATATATATATATATACAACGTTGAGATAATCAGCCATATCCGGTGCTGCACTCGAGGGCGGTGGCTTGTCACATCTCTCCCTAGGGACAAGGTTTAGGGCCCCATAACACGGTGATTGCTCCAATTCTCGCGTTCTCCTCTATCCTCCTCTTTCCAACTCGGTAGTCATATGCGAACGAAAACTCTCGCGCGAGAGGTTAGCAAAACATTAAAAAAAAGAACGAAAAGTTTAGTGAAAAGAGGATGGGAGAAAAAAAAACTTTTTTTGAAACTTACTACTAACAGACTGAAGATATCCCCCAAACACAGATAGTGGAGAGAAAATGTAGCGTAAATGATACCGAGATGGGAAAACTGGGAAAAAGGGAAATGGGAAAAGAAGGGTGAAGGAGAAACCAGATAGGGCACAATAAAATGGAACATAAAAATAGAGCAAGAAAGTATATGTGACTGAAACGTGGGGAGAGAGAGAGAGAGAGAGAGAGAGAGAGAGAAAGTCATATGAAAGGAGACTCAACATGTGAATTTTTTTTTATAAAGTTCTAAAAGTTATCTATATTTAACGTCCGTCCATAGGTATTCAGTAGCATGTTTTAAAGTTTTAAACTTCCAAGCCAGATTTTTTCACAGTCAGAAATTAACAAATTTAATTTCACCCCAAATTTATTCTAAAATACAAGATAACTGTCTAACAAATGCCCCTAAGTGAAGCAACTACATTGATTCCTAATCATCTGTTCCCAAAGTATGTAATTGGTGCACCTCTGTATTATGAAAAATAAAAATGTATTGAAGAAATTACGTACTTTGAAAACATTTAGTTTATTAATTAAGTTGTGTATTTTGAGGCAGGGAACTTTCAATAGACAACAATATTTGTTGCAGATTGAGACGTCGCATTCATCTATATATTCATTGTATACAAACTTCTTTCTTCAGTAAATTCGCTCTGTTTTGAAACCAATAACTTTTGGAGCGTGAACTTGCATTCCTTGGTGCAAATCACTTTAAAACTTAAGATTTTGTATTGCATAAAAAGTATTGTGCAACAGACAGTAAGGAACTTCTGCCAGGTTCCCACTAAACACGAATACTATTTAACCGAGTCAGGGCGGGGTGCATCTGAGGGAACATGAGCGTCAACGATGGTTAGTATATGCATAAACGAAAATAGCTGGAAAACACTATATATGATATAAAAACAATTTTCTTGTGGGTTGGATTATGTATTTGTGCGTTATTAAAGTTACGTACAAATATGGACATTAAAGAAAGGACTCGGATATCATGGGAGTTCCCTCATGGCTAAAGGGTCACCGTGTACGACTTTGACGTGGGAGATCCGAATTCGATTCCCGGCTGGCGCTCAGGTGGTTCGGATTCCACGTTAAGCTTTGGGTCCAAGTCTTACATAGAATTGCTGCTGAAAGAGACGCTAAATTTATAACCCAAATCAAATCAAAATAACATGATACACTATTTATGTAAATTTCACAAATATGAACATCCCTTAAATCTCGGACACTTCTATTGTTGCGCATCTTGAGTTATCAAACTGCCTTCAGATGAAGCTTACCTCACTTCATTAGCTTAATGTATATCTTATGGAGAAGTTCGTATATAAACGAGATTAATACTTTCATTAATGTCTTTGTACATAGATACACACCTCACAATTAAGAACACAACATATTTCGATTATTTAAATTACACATTTTTCTATTAAAATATTACAAACTTCGGTAAATTTTACAAAAATATGGACCCAGCCTCTCAATTGGCATCCAATATTTTATGTTGCATGACCAGTACATGATAGTCAAATACAAAATTTAAAAGAAATTAATTTTGTATCAAGTTATCTTTTCCTATTAAACTTACACAGGTATAACTAATTATTGGACTATATCTGGTATATCCTGACCAGCGAACGAGTGCGGGCGGCCGGTTTGGGAACTAAAATACAAACAACAGTGTTTCTAACAGGATTACTTGTAATTAATCTATCACAGTTGTTTTTGCCCTGTTCATAATAAACCACTTCACTCATATGTTCAAGTTCAGACAAACACAATTTCAAAAGTTATACAAGTTATTTTCAGAACATTTTAAGCAACTGCAAAAAAAAAAAAAAAAAAAAAAAAAAAAAAATGTGCATACACCCTCCATATTAATTTGGCAATAACTTGCGAATAAATTAACCTCGTTGTTGTATAAAGGAACACTGAGAACTTCGTAGCATTAGAGTGTAAGGAATTCCTAGTTAACAAAACCTCGAAGTTCATCTTTGTGAATCAAAGTTATACTTTGCCAACTGCGCTTTCATTGTTTAAAGCAAGTTTTATTGTATAGTTTTGAGATAAGGCGTCTTCGAAATTGCTACCAATTTGGAGCATGTGATCGATCGATTGAGAGTACCTTCAGTAACAAATTTGCATTGAGATCATTTTCGGATGTGCTGCAAAAGACTGGTGACAGAGAAACTGATAATCTAACCGCCTCCGAAGGAGATTTGGATCCGCCCCTAATTAAGATGGTAGATAAAGATAACTTTCTCTGATATCTAACCTGTCATTATATAGCATGGTTTGGTAATTTAAAAATTCAGTATTTCTAAAATATTTTGAAAAAAAATATTTAAAAGAAATAAACCCAATGTTACATTTGGGACGGTATGGGAGCGATTAAAATTTAAAATGGGGAGCCTGACAATTGATTTCTTATAGCTCCAGTGAAATTTAAAAAAAATGAATTTCATATTAAAAAAGAAATACAAAATACATTTTCATGGTAACTCTTACATTCATTATGTTATTATAAAGTTAATGGTACTTTTGAAATTGATTAGAGTGAATAGATATGTATTTAAGTAACAAAACCACTTGCGTAAGTTCTTCAAAATATCAAGTTAGAAGAACGAAGTTTGTCTTCCACTGCCTTCTCATTGCTCAAAGATACCGGTGATGAAACAATTGGCCGGAAATCATGCGGCCGCTTCTTACATCAAATCATGAAGAAGAAGATGAGTGCCAATGTTAGGTACGTAAGTTCAGGTTTTTTTTTTTTTTTTTTAAGAATCTCCTTTTGGAACTATACGTAGCACATTTTAGTACTTACACTTGAAATAAAAATACAGCTGTTTAATGACGATTGAATGCCTTTGTCTTTGAATTTCATATGTGCACACAGGATTTGGTAACCAAGACCATACATCTTATATGTTTGAACTATATGCAACTTATGCTCACGGGCTAAACTCAGTCTTCTGAAGTCAATCGACAAATGATTATGTATTACAGACACAAAGACAACACTAGGCTCCCAAGTTTCAAAATTATATTGTGTATGAAAACAGATCTATGATATTAATTCTTTGTCACAAGAGACCTAGGGTTTGAAAGAAATTCAGAGGGGTTCAAAGGGAATTTCTATACTCATAAATAAAAGTTGTGGATTTATTGTGTACTGAACCAATGATATATATGCTTACATTACCCATACGCTGATGTTTTATCGATACTTTTATTTCACATTTACCAAAAGGCTGGTTTACGATAATAATCCTAAAAGAAAGATGTATTGTAATCAGGTTTTACAAGGCAATCCCGAAAGACAAGCTATCCAATCCAGTAGCCCTTTAAAAATTAAGAAAAAATTCTTCTTCACTTCCTTTTCCCCCCAAAGGGTTCACATTCATCGAAAAAATGAAATGAAATTTCTTTAGTTTAACGTGCCATGATTATGCTCTTTATGCTAGAGGAGATAGATGATTAATAAAAGTGAAAGATTGTAAAATTAATTGTTGGACTCTCACAGAACCACGTACAACAAAGACACATGCGCTAGCCAATAGACCAACGAAGAGAACTTCCACAGTTCTCGAGTGGAAACGTATCGGAATGCTTTCTTGACTACAACTCAAGAAAATAATTTAGTTGTCAATCGATAGACCTACATTAAGACAAATACAAGCATCGCGAACCTTAACTTGATTTAAACTTACAGTTACAATATATTGCGCAAGTATCTAAGCTACCAACCGATAATTAATCTTTTAGTCATTAACATCTTATTACTGAGTTTTACAGGTTTCTACCCTTTTATAATGAAATCAAATAAAACGTAATCATTATATATATATATATATATATATATATATATATATATATATATATATATATATATATATATATATATATATATAATCTGCTTAATACATGGTAGAAATTCACTTGTGTGCTATCTTGTTCTTAAATTGTTAATTTCCATGCATATGCCATTATCCACAATACATCTGCATTACTGCAGGAATAACCATTACTGCATTCAATAACAACTGTATACTTTATGGAGTCTTTATTAAGCGAAACAGATTAGGCTACTTATAGCATGTAAACTGCAACTTTTGAAAATTGTTGGATACACTGCAGAGTGACGCTCTCCGTTCCCCTGTTCCACCGCGCTTACCGAGAAACTGATGTAAACACAACACTAGCGCCCTCCACGAAAAACCGCACTAATATCCTGGTCAGGTAATATATTCTAAAAATCATTTTATTGACATTCGAAACCTACATCATATTTAAACATTTTAGTAATAAAATATAACTTATAGTAAAATAAAATTAAATAACTTGTCAAAAATATGTTTTGGTTAATTATACTCTACTGTTGAACAGGATTTCCAGTTCTTATAGATAGTCTATGCGGTCAAGAACTTGATATGTCGTCAATATATAATTTGCAGGAAATTAAAATCGACAATTCCAGCCTGAATAATAACTATGATGTTTGAAGTTTCTTTTTTTTTTCTTCTCAACCTGAATTAAAGTTTTAAATCTTTATACCTATGTGCATCTACAAAAACTTCATTGATGTAAGTGCAAGCGTACAGAAAAGCACATCCTCCATGAACATGAATCAGTACTTTTTGCTATGCATGCTCAAGTCCATAGTATGTTAGTAAGTCATCTGTAACGATAAGGAAAAAAAGTGTTATAACTTCGTCATGGTTGGTTGTGGAGCAAAACTAAACATAGCGTTTACCTCTTGAGTATATTTTGTATGTGAATGCAGCGTCAAAAGCTGAAGTTTCTATTTAAAATGGTCTCGATAGGATTAAATATAACAAATTTCTAAATTATGTTCGTTATCATCATATGCCTTAAATTGTTTTCATCCTTATTAGACTCAAGGATGTTATAAAATAGAGGATCAGCCCATACAACAAAACCGTGTAGCCATACGTCACAGCTTAGTCACACCTACTCTGCCCATGTCACGCCATTAAGATCGCAATGTTTCGAGCCAACAATCATAGCGGAAACGAGAGTAACCAATCGGACGTGCCGACTCAGACGATGCTCGGTTGTTTTTTTGCCTTCATTGAGTTCATATAATGAAGATATGATGTATGGGCAGATCCTCTTTTTATAACACCCTTGATTAGACTACCTTCCTACATCGCACATATTAAATTTTATTCGATTAATCCTAAATTTTTGGCAAACTTTGATGATATCCACAACTGCACTTTGATCGATCTCTCATTGTCATATGTAAATAGACAAAAAGTAATATTTAGGTCATATTAGAAAGTTTTAGTGTCTACTGTAAATTCAGATCAGCTGGACATAAAATTTTCAACAATACACAACTCACTACCTGAAATTAAAATACGTAGTCTTATATTTGTTAGTATTTGACTATTCACATACAAATTTTACCTCAGTTTTGTTTTACATGTATAATACCCTACCTTCTTCTCATCTTCCTCAAGTTCTATTGAGCCAATTTTATTTTTAAACAAATAGCAGTGTTACGTGCAGGGCGCAAAGAATAGAATCCATCTTCATCCTTATCTCTCTCCTAAAACCGGAAGTGGTAGAAAGTTTTTACTGCTTCCAGTTAAAATATTGACTTCCGTAGAGAAAAAAGGTAAGAGATATTATAATATGCTTTTAAATATAGATCCATGTCCCAAGAATACGTTTCGTCTCGACCTTTATATCCCTCTGTTCAAACTAGAAGTGATGATCATCTGCGATTTCTGCTTTCAACACTGATCAGCACGTGGTAAGACAGTAGTAGATATAAAGAAGTAGATTTTTCTTTTTACTTAAAATCAGTACCGTAAAGATAGGTTCAATCTACTTTGTTCCTCTTTGCAACCAGAAGTATTAGAAATTTACTACTACCTCATCCGATTTCAATACTGATTTCCATACAACAAAAACAGTAATAGATGGCGACAAACACTTTACAAATATATATATATATATATATATATATATATATATATATATATATATATATATATATATATATATATATATATATATATATATTATTAGGGTGGGCTTGTTCTTTTGTTTTTTTGTTTTTGTTTTTTACTTCTGAGCTTATTTGTGTTTCTACGACTAAAATGGTTCCATATGAGACCAAATAAAAAAAAAACAATAAGAAAACTACCTAAATTTAACCCTTGTGTATTACCGTGAAAAATACAGCGTGGGAGATACCGTGTGGTCCATTTGATACACCAGTTAAAAATAAGTAATTATTGGTGTTCCCTACAGATATTTTATACCGATACATTTCAAAACAGTACTTGATGGCATTCCACTCCAACTCAGACTGTAATCTTCGACATCATCATAATCCAAAATAGAAAAGAAATATTTGACGACCTACCCAGAATAGTCATGTCATGTCATCTTGGGGTTCAGCCTTTGGCAACTAGCTACTTTGTTATTCACAACCTGTCCAAAAATATAAACAGGTTTCAACACATCTATTGCTTCAAATTGTAATCTGACAAAAAAGAGACAAGGACATGATGTACTGTAATGCAAGAAACATTTTTTCCTGCTCTATACACTCTACTTACCTTTTTATTTCAATAATAAAGTAATTTTCGGAAATAATTTATTAGTAATTTCTTTCATTTATTAAGCACTGAGTGAACTACTCATTTTGTTCATTTGATAAGAAGAAAGGAACAAAAAAGGAAGGGCTTTAGATACGTTCATTTAAAACACATACTATACTAAATATCTCTGGGGTCCCAAGAGGACTTCAAGGTAGTACACGAGGTTTAATATTAAATGGTGTCCCAAGTGAACTAAAGTTTTAATGCATTTACAGTATACAATATGAGCCAAAGGTATGTAATAGACCCTTGCAAGTTAAAAACGGCTGAAGAGAGTGAGGCCATGTTTTGAATAAGCCTATTGCAAATAGTATCACATCTATTGCTGTGTAGATACTCATCGCGCCCATCTTGAAGTCCGACATGTTGGATTTAGGTCCAAAATTTTTAATAGAACGGGGTCATGTGACCTATCGGTTTGACCACGAACTCAAATCTGGCATCCTTTTTAGCTCACCTTTAATCTTTATATATTAAGTATATAAACAAAAATATACATTAATATTATATTAATATTAATATTGAACATGACAGCTGGGAGAGGCATAAGGTTTCATTCAAAAATAGATTCGCCATTCAGTGCACTTCACCACCTACAATGGTGAAATCCTGCACATGTAATGACATCTGCATACGCGACTGTTAACTGCTAGGAACACTTAGTAAGCCGAGAGCTGCTGAGTCTTTCAGCCAAGGCCCTTTAGTTTGAAATGTATATCGAAAACGGTTTCAAAGCATCAAAGACTCCTGTGATGTCCCGAGTATATTACCAATTTTTTCTTGAGGCGTAAAATCTTACAACTAAAACGGTACGCGTTACTTCTCATGAAATATAAAACCAGCTTCCTTTCGAAATTTCATCTCGTAGCTGTCAGACTTTCAGACACACTTTAAGTTGTTTCTTATCGACATAATTACTTCAAAGGAAATACATATTTGATGAAACTAGCGCAATGGTTCGATGATATTTCCATCTTACGTCAAGACTAACAATGTTCTTGAATGTTCTCGAGTTACACCAAATTTATTTTTTCATTTGCTGGTTTCTCGGAACAGAAACACAAAATAGCAAATTTTTATTTGCGTTTTTCACATTATAAGAGTTATTTAATACAATACCTTAACATCAGTTTTTTTTAAGTTCTGAAAGGAGCTTCAGATATAGATCTAAATGATTAAATATGATCACATTGACCAAAAATTGGACTTTATACTCTTATACACTGAATGGGCCATTTGTTTTTACATGATTTTTAAAACATGTCTGAAACGCTCTTAATTATCTTTATTGATTCAAGGTAACACAGAACTAGTAAGTTTTTACATTGCAGAAAAGATGTTTTTTTTTAATTTTTAATAACAAATATTTATTAGAATTAATAAAAGCAGTGAATCAAACGTCTAATCATTTTACTTTCTTATTCCTGAAATTAACGCTTAAAACCAGATTTGTTCCATGTTCTTCTGTTCTCAATAGTGATTACAGAAATTTGGGGGGGGGGGAGATTTAACCCCAACTCTGAAAGTTTATGACTTTTGAGTGAATGTTTTGCATATATGTATATCATGTGACTACTAAGCTCGTCAAAGTCTACCATCATAGCAAGTGTGATCAAGATTGAATGATTAGCGTTAATCAGTAGTTTGAAAATTGCAGAGATTGTCATTAATAGGCTGCTGCTGATGCTGATTGAGTACCTCAGTCACTCTTGATGACAATCCTCTTCAATGTTTAGAGATTCCTGTTACTGATGTCTCTCTTCCGTCCATTATTACTCTTTGCCAATATTCTTTCGTCATTAGTTATGTAGGCTCTAGGCGATCGTCACCTTATACATTGCTTCTATTGGCATACCTTACACGCTAATCATTTTATAAACATTTACGCCAAGTAGTCCCTTACAACAATTTGGCAAATCCTTAAAATTCAAAGACACCAATTTTTACATAACTACCCTACTCTTCCTGCTCAACTACAGAGGTCACCTAACACACCATTAAAAACACCCATGTGTTGCACACAAATCTGCAGTGTTACCAGCTCATACATTTTGCGCGTTCCCATCTACAGGTGTATCCATTATTTTCGCAACCTGTATAATCAGGCCAGTCTTAGCTCGATGTGCAAAGTGTGATGTTACAAACATATTACAGACTGTTATAGAAACATGAACCAAAAATGTAATATATACATAAATATAACAATGTAAATGTGATTTAAAATTTCGTTTATTATGTAAGAAGCCGAAAATTAACAGTTTCATTGATCTTCAATACCATAGACAGCGGACTTAAAGTAAGTAACATAAATAAAGAATCAAATGGTAAGGTAACCGAGTGTAACGAAAAGGTAATTACATATAAAATATAGAAACGGACGGTAATACGACACAGTGAAATAGAGAGGTATAAACTCACAAAATTTAGAAACAAATGGTGTGGTAAAAGAAAACTATCTTTGTAACACGCATTAATAATAGCTCTTCACTGACTTCTGTCCGTAGCTACCTGGATCCAGTTTCTATTTCGTATTCTTATTTCCGCGAGATCGATTTTATTATTGTCAACCCATCTGCTCCTGGATATTCCTAACGATATTTTTCCCGATTGGGTTTCCAAGTAAAATTTTAAAAGCATTCCTACTTTCTTCCATTCTGACTACATGACCGGGTCACCTAGACTTGATAACACTAAAATGTTTAGTTAACGATATGAATTATGCATTTGTTCATTATGTAGTGTCCACCATTCTCATTTTAATCCCTCGTGAATCCAATATTTCGCCTCAAGGGTTGTATTCTCAAATCCTTTCAGACTGCGTTTTTTTCTCAAAGTAAATGGCCATGTTTTACAACCATACACCTTAACAGGTATAATCACCGTTTTATATGTGTTAAGGTGTACATTCTTCGTCAGAATTCAAGAAGACAAATGAATTTGAAAAAAAAAAAATGAAATGAAATCTTTGAGTTTTAAGTCCCACGATTATGCCCATTAGGCTAAAGGAGACGGTGATTATGAGAAATGAATGAAATGGTGGAATGAAGAAAGTGGGAGAAAACGGGAGAACCCCGAGAAAACCCACGAGCACGGTGTTACAAATGAGTTTGAATTGAATAATAACACAAATTTTCTGCTTTCAGTCGACATTTTATTTCTTCGTGGATATGGTTTCGATCGGTTAATGATTACCCTAGATATTTAAAAGAATCCATTTTTACGAAATTATTATTTGATATTTTAGCGTATCTGTAATTTGCAGTATTATAGTCCCGGCGAATTTCCATGTATTTAGTTATCTCTGCATTTACTTCTCAATCCACGTCCTCATGTGGTTCGGATTCCACGTTAATCAGTAGGTCCACGTCTCATATAGCCTCGCTGCTGAACGGGACGTTAAACCCAAACTCAACTCAATTCAACCCACGTCCCTGTACGTATTTAATAAAACCTCTCCATTTCTTGTATTGTCCTTACGTAATACACTATCAGATTTCTATCATCAGGATATGTCATAAGCTAGTGAGTACCATTCAGTTCTAGACTTCAGTTACTATCTTTGATTCCGTATAGAATATGCCAGAACAAAAATTGACTAACAGTGGTGACAATGCATCTCCCTATTTTAAAGCTCGTGAACAATTTCCTTCTCAGACTTTACTTCGGATTCATTTAAACACATCTTACTTAATCTAACCAGCTTTTTCCTTATATTAAATTGAATAAGAATGTTGTACAATATTTCCTTTCTAATCGAGTCATATTTTTTTTCTGAAATCAACAGATAATTGGGCGTCCTGGGGTCTTTTATTTCCATTCCTTTTCGAGAATTTCATTAATGGTAAATATCCGGTCAATATTTGATTGATTCCGTCTAAGTCTATACTGATAAACCCCAATAATTCACTCTTATATGGGATCAATCTTGCTTACATTATGTTTGAGAGAATTTTATAGGATGTCAAAGAAAGAGAGATACCTGGATAATTATTAAAATCAGCAATGATTGATTTTTTCCAGTCTTGTGACATTTTTTTCTTGTTCCAGATAAGCGGAATGAGTATCTCCTTTCCATAATTAAACTCTCTAGCTAAAATAAACTAAGCAGGAATTTCGTCTGCACCAGGGTGTTTGTTTATAATCTTTTTTATATCAATTTCTAGTTCTGTCTGGTTAGGCTCTGGAATATATGGTACTCCTGAATGTATATTACTTTCTCCACGAACATTATATTTTGACCTCATGTTAAGCAAATTGTCAAAGAAATGTTTCTATCTTAAAATACTATTATTACCTGTGAGAATTGTTCAATCCGCTTTCTTTAATAAATAATTGCGATCTTGATAGCCTTTCTTAAATGTGTTCATGTCTTATACATGCCCCGATTGTATTTATTTTCAGTACTATTTTCAAGCTCAATAGGTGTAGCTTTCTAAAATCACGTTCACATTT